>NC_137929.1:8035744-8414744 GCF_963969265.1 Rhamphochromis sp. 'chilingali'
GGCGCAGGGGCCCTTGACTCCAGCAGGGGCCCTTGACTCAAGCAGGGGCCATTGACTCCAGCAGGGGCCCCATGACTCCAGGGATGCGTCACTGGAGGCGCAGGGGCCCTTGACTCCAGCAGGGGCCCTTGACTAAAGAAGGGGCCCTTGATTCAATCAGGGGCCCTTGACTCCAGCAGAGGCCCATGACTCCAGGGATGAGTCACTGGAGGCGCAGGGGCCTTTGACTCCAGCAGGGGCCCTTGACTCCAGGAACGCTTCACTTGAGGCGCAGGGGCCCTTGACTCCAGCAGGGGCCCTTGAGTAAAGCAGGGGCCCTTGACTCCAGCCGGGGCCCTTGACTCACACAGGGGCCCTTGACTCCAGCAGGGGCCCTTGACTCCAGCAGGGGCCCTTGACCCAAGCAGGGGCCCTTGAATCCAGGGACGCGTCATTGGAGGCGTCTCTATCAGGCTTAGTTTCACTGGATCTCAGTGCAGCATTTGACACAGTTGACCACAACATATTACTCAAACGACTGGAGAACTGGGCAGGTTTTTCAGGAACTGTACTATACTCGTTAAAAAACATACTTGAAGACTCACCTGTTCTCAGCTGCATTTGAATAAAGCACCAAATCCACAGTTTTAAGCTCAAATTTCAAAACTAACATTTTAACTACTGATTTTATCTATTTCTGATTTTATTTGTTTGCTTGTTTAAATCACTTTTAAATCATGCTTTTTATTTGTTTTTGTTTCTAATGTCTCTGTAAAGCACTTTGAATCACCTTGTTGTTGAATTGTCTGTGAAGGTTCTCAGTCATCCAGGTCATCGTAGTCAATGGAGCTTGCAAAGAAAAGCGTCTGGACTTCTTTAAGTTGCTTGAAGACGTTTCACTTCACAGCAGGGGCCCTTGACTCCAGCAGGGGCCCTTGACTAAAGCAGGGGCCCTTGACTCCAGTAAGGGCCCTTGACTCAAGCAGGGGCCCTTGACTCCAGCAGGGGCCCTTTACTCCAGGGACGCGTCATTGGAGGCGCAGGGCCCATTGACTCAAGCAGGGGCCCTTGACTCCAGGGACGCGTCACTGGAGGCGCAGGGGCCCTTGACTCCAGCAGGGGCTCTTGACTCAAGTTGGTGCCCATGACTCCAGGTATGCGTCACTGGAGGCGCAGGGGCCCTTGACTCACGCAGGGGCCCTTGACTCCAGCAGGGGCCCTTGACTCCAGCAGGGGCCCTTGACTAAAGAAGGGGCCCTTGACTAAAGAAGGGGCCCTTGACTCAAGCAGGGGCCCTTAACTCCAGCAGGGGCGCTTGACTCCAGCAGGGGCCCTTGACTCCAGCAGGGGCCCTTGACTCAAGCAGGGGCCATTGACTCCAGCAGGGGCCCTTGACCCCAGGGACGCGTCATTTGAGGCGCAGGGGCCCTTGACTCCAGCAGGGGCCCTTGACTCAAGCAGGGGCCATTGACTCCAGCAGGGGCCCTTGACTCCAGCAGGGGCCCCATGACTCAAGCAGGGGCCCTTGACTCCAGCAGGGGCCCTTCACTCCAGCAGGGGCCCCATGACTCCAGGGATGCGTCACTGGAGGCACAGGGGCCCTTGACTCCAGCAGGGGCCCTTGACCCAAGCAGGGGCCCTTGAATCCAGGGACGCGTCATTGGAGGCGTCTCTATCAGGCTTAGTTTCACTGGATCTCAGTGCAGCATTTGACACAGTTGACCACAACATATTACTCAAACGACTGGAGAACTGGGCAGGTTTTTCAGGAACTGTACTATACTCGTTAAAAAACATACTTGAAGACTCACCTGTTCTCAGCTGCATTTGAATAAAGCACCAAATCCACACTTTTAAGCTTAAATTTCAAAACTAACATTTTAACTACTGATTTTATCTATTTCTGATTTTATTTGTTTGCTTGTTTAAATCACTTTTAAATCATGCTTTTTATTTGTTTTTGTTTCTAATGTCTCTGTAAAGCACTTTGAATCACCTTGTTGTTGAATTGTCTGTGAAGGTTCTCAGTCATCCAGGTCATCGTAGTCAATGGAGCTTGCAAAGAAAAGCGTCTGGACTTCTTTAAGTTGCTTGAAGACGTTTCACTTCACAGCAGGGGCCCTTGACTCCAGCAGGGGCCCTTGACTCCAGCAGGGGCCCTTGACTAAAGCAGGGGCCCTTGACTCCAGTAAGGGCCCTTGACTCAAGCAGGGGCCCTTGACTCCAGCAGGGGCCCTTTACTCCAGGGACGCGTCATTGGAGGCGCAGGGCCCATTGACTCAAGCAGGGGCCCTTGACTCCAGGGACGCGTCACTGGAGGCGCAGGGGCCCTTGACTCCAGCAGGGGCTCTTGACTAAAGTTGGTGCCCATGACTCCAGGTATGCGTCACTGGAGGCGCAGGGGCCCTTGACTCACGCAGGGGCCCTTGACTCCAGCAGGGGCCCTTGACTCCAGCAGGGGCCCTTGACTAAAGCAGGGGCCCTTGACTCCAGCAGGTGCCCATGACTCCAGGGATGCGTCATTGGAGGCGCAGGGGCCCTTGACTCAAGCAGGGGCCATTGACTCCAGCAGGGGCCCTTGACCCCAGGGACGCGTCATTTGAGGCGCAGGGGCCCTTGACTCCAGCCGGGGCCCTTGACTCACACAGGGGCCCTTGACTCCAGCAGGGGCCCTTGACTCCAGCAGGGGCCCTTGACCCAAGCAGGGGCCCTTGAATCCAGGGACGCGTCATTGGAGGCGTCTCTATCAGGCTTAGTTTCACTGGATCTCAGTGCAGCATTTGACACAGTTGACCACAACATATTACTCAAACGACTGGAGAACTGGGCAGGTTTTTCAGGAACTGTACTATACTCGTTAAAAAACATACTTGAAGACTCACCTGTTCTCAGCTGCATTTGAATAAAGCACCAAATCCACACTTTTAAGCTTAAATTTCAAAACTAACATTTTAACTACTGATTTTATCTATTTCTGATTTTATTTGTTTGCTTGTTTAAATCACTTTTAAATCATGCTTTTTATTTGTTTTTGTTTCTAATGTCTCTGTAAAGCACTTTGAATCACCTTGTTGTTGAATTGTCTGTGAAGGTTCTCAGTCATCCAGGTCATCGTAGTCAATGGAGCTTGCAAAGAAAAGCGTCTGGACTTCTTTAAGTTGCTTGAAGACGTTTCACTTCACAGCAGGGGCCCTTGACTCCAGCAGGGGCCCTTGACTAAAGCAGGGGCCCTTGACTCCAGTAAGGGCCCTTGACTCAAGCAGGGGCCCTTGACTCCAGCAGGGGCCCTTGACTCCAGGGACGCGTCACTGGAGGCGCAGGGGCCCTTGACTCCAGCAGGGGCTCTTGACTCAAGTTGGTGCCCATGACTCCAGGTATGCGTCACTGGAGGCGCAGGGGCCCTTGACTCACGCAGGGGCCCTTGACTCCAGCAGGGGCCCTTGACTCCAGCAGGGGCCCTTGACTAAAGAAGGGGCCCTTGACTAAAGAAGGGGCCCTTGACTCAAGCAGGGGCCCTTAACTCCAGCAGGGGCGCTTGACTCCAGCAGGGGCCCTTGACTCCAGCAGGGGCCCTTGACTCAAGCAGGGGCCATTGACTCCAGCAGGGGCCCTTGACCCCAGGGACGCGTCATTTGAGGCGCAGGGGCCCTTGACTCCAGCAGGGGCCCTTGACTCAAGCAGGGGCCCTTGACTCCAGCAGGGGCCCTTGACTCCAGCAGGGGCCCCATGACTCAAGCAGGGGCCCTTGACTCCAGCAGGGGCCCTTCACTCCAGCAGGGGCCCCATGACTCCAGGGATGCGTCACTGGAGGCACAGGGGCCCTTGACTCCAGCAGGGGCCCTTGACCCAAGCAGGGGCCCTTGAATCCAGGGACGCGTCATTGGAGGCGTCTCTATCAGGCTTAGTTTCACTGGATCTCAGTGCAGCATTTGACACAGTTGACCACAACATATTACTCAAACGACTGGAGAACTGGGCAGGTTTTTCAGGAACTGTACTATACTCGTTAAAAAACATACTTGAAGACTCACCTGTTCTCAGCTGCATTTGAATAAAGCACCAAATCCACACTTTTAAGCTTAAATTTCAAAACTAACATTTTAACTACTGATTTTATCTATTTCTGATTTTATTTGTTTGCTTGTTTAAATCACTTTTAAATCATGCTTTTTATTTGTTTTTGTTTCTAATGTCTCTGTAAAACACTTTGAATCACCTTGTTGTTGAATTGTCTGTGAAGGTTCTCAGTAATCCAGGTCATCGTAGTCAATGGAGCTTGCAAAGAAAAGCGTCTGGACTTCTTTAAGTTGCTTGAAGACGTTTCACTTCACAGCAGGGGCCCTTGACTCCAGCAGGGGCCCTTGACTCCAGCAGGGGCCCTTGACTAAAGCAGGGGCCCTTGACTCCAGTAAGGGCCCTTGACTCCAGTAAGGGCCCTTGACTCAAGCAGGGGCCCTTGACTCCAGCAGGGGCCCTTTACTCCAGGGACGCGTCATTGGAGGCGCAGGGCCCATTGACTCAAGCAGGGGCCCTTGACTCCAGGGACGCGTCACTGGAGGCGCAGGGGCCCTTGACTCCAGCAGGGGCTCTTGACTCAAGTTGGTGCCCATGACTCCAGGTATGCGTCACTGGAGGCGCAGGGGCCCTTGACTCACGCAGGGGCCCTTGACTAAAGCAGGGGCCCTTGACTCCAGCAGGTGCCCATGACTCCAGGGATGCGTCATTGGAGGCGCAGGGGCCCTTGACTCAAGCAGGGGCCATTGACTCCAGCAGGGGCCCTTGACCCCAGGGACGCGTCATTTGAGGCGCAGGGGCCCTTGACTCCAGCAGGGGCCCTTGACTCAAGCAGGGGCCATTGACTCCAGCAGGGGCCCCATGACTCCAGGGATGCGTCACTGGAGGCGCAGGGGCCCTTGACTCCAGCAGGGGCCCTTGACTAAAGAAGGGGCCCTTGATTCAATCAGGGGCCCTTGACTCCAGCAGGGGCCCATGACTCCAGGGATGAGTCACTGGAGGCGCAGGGGACCTTGACTCCAGCAGGGGCCCTTGACTAAAGAAGGGGCCCTTGATTCAATCAGGGGCCCTTGACTCCAGCAGGGGCCCATGACTCCAGGGATGAGTCACTGGAGGCGCAGGGGCCTTTGACTCCAGCAGGGGCCCTTGACTCCAGGAACGCTTCACTTGAGGCGCAGGGGCCCTTGACTCCAGCAGGGGCCCTTGACTCCAGCAGGGGCCCTTGAGTAAAGCAGGGGCCCTTGACTCCAGCCGGGGCCCTTGACTCACACAGGGGCCCTTGACTCCAGCAGGGGCCCTTGACTAAAGCAGGGGCCATTGACTCCAGCAGGGGCCCTTGACTCCAGCAGGGGCCCCATGACTCAAGCAGGGGCCCTTGACTCCAGCAGGGGCCCTTCACTCCAGCAGGGGCCCCATGACTCCAGGGATGCGTCACTGGAGGCGCAGGGGCCCTTGACTCCAGCAGGGGCCCTTGACCCAAGCAGGGGCCCTTGAATCCAGGGACGCGTCATTGGAGGCGTCTCTATCAGTCTTAGTTTCAATGGATCTCAGTGCAGCATTTGACACAGTTGACCACAACATATTACTCAAACGACTGGAGAACTGGGCAGGTTTTTCAGGAACTGTACTATACTCGTTAAAAAACATACTTGAAGACTCACCTGTTCTCAGCTGCATTTGAATAAAGCACCAAATCCACACTTTTAAGCTTAAATTTCAAAACTAACATTTTAACTACTGATTTTATCTATTTATGATTTTATTTGTTTGCTTGTTTAAATCACTTTTAAATCATGCTTTTTATTTGTTTTTGTTTCTAATGTCTCTGTAAAGCACTTTGAATCACCTTGTTGTTGAATTGTCTGTGAAGGTTCTCAGTCATCCAGGTCATCGTAGTCAATGGAGCTTGCAAAGAAAAGCGTCTGGACTTCTATAAGTTGCTTGAAGACGTTTCACTTCACAGCAGGGGCCCTTGACTCCAGCAGGGGCCCTTGACTCCAGCAGGGGCCCTTGACTAAAGCAGGGGCCCTTGACTCCAGTAAGGGCCCTTAACTCAAGCAGGGGCCCTTGACTCCAGCAGGTGCCCATGACTCCAGGGATGCGTCATTGGAGGCGCAGGGGCCCTTGACTCAAGTAGGGGCCATTGACTCCAGCAGGGGCCCTTGACCCCAGGGACGCGTCATTTGAGGCGCAGGGGCCCTTGACTCCAGCAGGGGCCCTTGACTCAAGCAGGGGCCATTGACTCCAGCAGGGGCCCTTGACTCCAGCAGGGGCCCCTTTACTCCAGGGACGCGTCACTGGAGGCGCAGGGCCCCTTGACTCAAGCAGGGGCCCTTGACTCCAGCAGGGGCCCTTGACTCCAGCAGGGGCCCCATGACTCAAGCAGGGGCCCTTGACTCCAACAGGGGCCCTTGAGTCAAGCAGGGGCCCTTGACTCAAGCAGGGGCCCTTGACTCCAGCAGGGGCCCTTGACTCCAGCAGGGGCCCCATGACTCAAGCAGGGGCCATTGACTCCAGCAGGGGCCCTTGACTCCAGCAGGGGCCCTTGACTAAAGAAGGGGCCCTTGACTCAAGCAGGGGCCCTTGACTCCAGGGACGCATCACTGGAGGCGCCGGGGCCCTTGACTACATCAGGGGCCCTTGACCCATGCAGGGGCCCTTGACCCAAGCAGGGGCCCTTGACTCCCGGGACGCGTCACTGGAGGCGCAGGGGCCCTTGACTCCAGCAGGGGCCCTTGACTCCAGCAGGGGCCCTTGACTCCAGGGACGCGTCACTGGAGGCGCAGGGGCCCTTGACTCCAGCAGGGGCCCTTGACTCCAGGGATGCGTCACTGGAGGCGCAGGGGCCCTTGACTAAAGAAGGGGCCCTTGATTCAATAAGGGGCCCTTGACTCCAGCAGGGGCCTATGATTCCAGGGATGCGTCACTGGAGGCGCAGGGGCCTTTGACTCCAGCAGGGGCCCTTGACTCCAGGGACGTTTCACTTGAGGCGCAGGGGCCCTTGACTCCAGCAGGGGCCCTTGAGTAAAGCAGGGGCCCTTGACTCCAGCCGGGGCCCTTGACTCACGCAGGGGCCCTTGACTCCAGCAGGGGCCCTTGACTAAAGCAGGTGCCATTGACTCCAGCAGGGGCCCTTGACTCCAGCAGGGGCCCTTCACTCCAGCAGGGGCCCTTGAGTCAAGCAGGGGCCCTTGACTCAAGCAGGGGCCATTGACTCCAGCAGGGGCCCTTGACTCCAGCAGGGGCCCTTGACTAAAGAAGGGGCCCTTGACTCAAGCAGGGGCCCTTGACTCCAGGGACGCATCACTGGAGGCGCCGGGGCCCTTGACTACATCAGGGGCCCTTGACCCATGCAGGGGCCCTTGACCCAAGCAGGGGCCCTTGACTCCCGGGACGCGTCACTGGAGGCGCAGGGGCCCTTGACTCCAGCAGGGGCCCTTGACTCCAGCAGGGGCCCTTGACTCCAGGGACGCGTCATTGGAGGCGTCTCTATCAGTCTTAGTTTCAATGGATCTCAGTGCAGCATTTGACACAGTTGACCACAACATATTACTCAAACGACTGGAGAACTGGGCAGGTTTTTCAGGAACTGTACTATACTCGTTAAAAAACATACTTGAAGACTCACCTGTTCTCAGCTGCATTTGAATAAAGCACCAAATCCACACTTTTAAGCTTAAATTTCAAAACTAACATTTTAACTACTGATTTTATCTATTTCTGATTTTATTTGTTTGCTTGTTTAAATCACTTTTAAATCATGCTTTTTATTTGTTTTTGTTTCTAATGTCTCTGTAAAGCACTTTGAATCACCTTGTTGTTGAATTGTCTGTGAAGGTTCTCAGTCATCCAGGTCATCGTAGTCAATGGAGCTTGCAAAGAAAAGCGTCTGGACTTCTTTAAGTTGCTTGAAGACGTTTCACTTCACAGCAGGGGCCCTTGACTCCAGGGACAGGTCACTGTAGGTGCAGGGGCCCTTGACTCCAGCAGGGGCCCTTGACTCCAGCAGGGGCCCTTGACAAAAGCAGGGGCCCTTGACTCCAGTAAGGGCCCTTGAATCAAGCAGGGGCCCTTGACTCCAGCAGGTGCCCATGACTCCAGGGATGCGTCACTGGAGGCGCAGGGGCCCTTGACTCCATCAGGGGCCCTTGACTCCAGCAGGGGCCCCATGACTCAACCAGGGGCCCTTGACTCCAGCAGGGGCCCTTGACTCCAGGGACGCGTCATTTGAGGTGCAGGGGCCCTTGACTCCAGCAGGGGCCCTTGAGTAAAGCAGGGGCCCTTGACCCAAGCAGTGTCCCTTGACCCAAGCAGGGGCCCTTGACTCCAGGGATGCGTCACTGGAGGCGCAGGGGCCCTTGACTCCAGCAGGGGCCCTTGAGTAAAGCAGGGGCCCTTGACTCCAGCAGGGGCCCTTGACTCCAGCAGGGGCCCTTGACCCATGCAGGGGCCCTTGACCCAAACAGGGGCCCTTGACTCCCGGGACGCGTCACTGGAGGCGTCTCTATCAGTCTTAGTTTCACTGGATCTCAGTGCAGCATTTGACACAGTTGACCACAACATATTACTCAAACGACTGGAGAACTGGGCAGGATTTTCAGGAACTGGACTAAACTCGTTAAAAAACATACTTGAAGACTCACCTGTTCTCAGCTGCATTTGAATAAAGCACCAAATCCACACTTTTAAGCTTAAATTTCAAAACTAACATTTTAACTACTGATTTTATCTATTTCTGATTTTATTTGTTTTGATTTTATATACTGTTTTTGTTTGTTAGTTTTTTTGCTTGTTAATTAGTTAGTTACTTTGTTTGCTTGTTTAAATCAATTTTAAATCATGCTTTTTATTTGTTTTTGTTTCTAATGTCTCTGTAAAGCACTTTGAATCACCTTGTTGTTGAATTGTCTGTGAAGGTTCTCAGTCATCCAGGTCATCGTAGTCAATGGAGCTTGCAAAGAAAAGCGTCTGGACTTCTTTAAGTTGCTTGAAGACGTTTCACTTCACAGCAGGGGCCCTTGACTCCAGCAGGGGCCCTTGACTAAAGCAGGGGCCCTTGACTCCAGTAAGGGCCCTTGACTCAAGCAGGGGCCCTTGACTCCAGCAGGGGCCCTTTACTCCAGGGACGCGTCATTGGAGGCGCAGGGCCCATTGACTCAAGCAGGGGCCCTTGACTCCAGGGACGCGTCACTGGAGGCGCAGGGGCCCTTGACTCCAGCAGGGGCTCTTGACTCAAGTTGGTGCCCATGACTCCAGGTATGCGTCACTGGAGGCGCAGGGGCCCTTGACTCACGCAGGGGCCCTTGACTCCAGCAGGGGCCCTTGACTCCAGCAGGGGCCCTTGACTAAAGAAGGGGCCCTTGACTAAAGAAGGGGCCCTTGACTCAAGCAGGGGCCCTTAACTCCAGCAGGGGCGCTTGACTCCAGCAGGGGCCCTTGACTCCAGCAGGGGCCCTTGACTCAAGCAGGGGCCATTGACTCCAGCAGGGGCCCTTGACCCCAGGGACGCGTCATTTGAGGCGCAGGGGCCCTTGACTCCAGCAGGGGCCCTTGACTCAAGCAGGGGCCATTGACTCCAGCAGGGGCCCTTGACTCCAGCAGGGGCCCCATGACTCAAGCAGGGGCCCTTGACTCCAGCAGGGGCCCTTCACTCCAGCAGGGGCCCCATGACTCCAGGGATGCGTCACTGGAGGCACAGGGGCCCTTGACTCCAGCAGGGGCCCTTGACCCAAGCAGGGGCCCTTGAATCCAGGGACGCGTCATTGGAGGCGTCTCTATCAGGCTTAGTTTCACTGGATCTCAGTGCAGCATTTGACACAGTTGACCACAACATATTACTCAAACGACTGGAGAACTGGGCAGGTTTTTCAGGAACTGTACTATACTCGTTAAAAAACATACTTGAAGACTCACCTGTTCTCAGCTGCATTTGAATAAAGCACCAAATCCACACTTTTAAGCTTAAATTTCAAAACTAAAATTTTAACTACTGATTTTATCTATTTCTGATTTTATTTGTTTGCTTGTTTAAATCACTTTTAAATCATGCTTTTTATTTGTTTTTGTTTCTAATGTCTCTGTAAAGCACTTTGAATCACCTTGTTGTTGAATTGTCTGTGAAGGTTCTCAGTCATCCAGGTCATCGTAGTCAATGGAGCTTGCAAAGAAAAGCGTCTGGACTTCTTTAAGTTGCTTGAAGACGTTTCACTTCACAGCAGGGGCCCTTGACTCCAGCAGGGGCCCTTGACTCCAGCAGGGGCCCTTGACTAAAGCAGGGGCCCTTGACTCCAGTAAGGGCCCTTGACTCAAGCAGGGGCCCTTGACTCCAGCAGGGGCCCTTTACTCCAGGGATGCGTCATTGGAGGCGCAGGGCCCATTGACTCAAGCAGGGGCCCTTGACTCCAGGGACGCGTCACTGGAGGCGCAGGGGCCCTTGACTCCAGCAGGGGCTCTTGACTCAAGTTGGTGCCCATGACTCCAGGTATGCGTCACTGGAGGCGCAGGGGCCCTTGACTCACGCAGGGGCCCTTGACTCCAGCAGGGGCCCTTGACTCCAGCAGGGGCCCTTGACTAAAGCAGGGGCCCTTGACTCCAGCAGGTGCCCATGACTCCAGGGATGCGTCATTGGAGGCGCAGGGGCCCTTGACTCAAGCAGGGGCCATTGACTCCAGCAGGGGCCCTTGACCCCAGGGACGCGTCATTTGAGGCGCAGGGGCCCTTGACTCCAGCCGGGGCCCTTGACTCACACAGGGGCCCTTGACTCCAGCAGGGGCCCTTGACTCCAGCAGGGGCCCTTGACCCAAGCAGGGGCCCTTGAATCCAGGGACGCGTCATTGGAGGCGTCTCTATCAGGCTTAGTTTCACTGGATCTCAGTGCAGCATTTGACACAGTTGACCACAACATATTACTCAAACGACTGGAGAACTGGGCAGGTTTTTCAGGAACTGTACTATACTCGTTAAAAAACATACTTGAAGACTCACCTGTTCTCAGCTGCATTTGAATAAAGCACCAAATCCACACTTTTAAGCTTAAATTTCAAAACTAACATTTTAACTACTGATTTTATCTATTTCTGATTTTATTTGTTTGCTTGTTTAAATCACTTTTAAATCATGCTTTTTATTTGTTTTTGTTTCTAATGTCTCTGTAAAGCACTTTGAATCACCTTGTTGTTGAATTGTCTGTGAAGGTTCTCAGTCATCCAGGTCATCGTAGTCAATGGAGCTTGCAAAGAAAAGCGTCTGGACTTCTTTAAGTTGCTTGAAGACGTTTCACTTCACAGCAGGGGCCCTTGACTCCAGCAGGGGCCCTTGACTAAAGCAGGGGCCCTTGACTCCAGTAAGGGCCCTTGACTCAAGCAGGGGCCCTTGACTCCAGCAGGGGCCCTTGACTCCAGGGACGCGTCACTGGAGGCGCAGGGGCCCTTGACTCCAGCAGGGGCTCTTGACTCAAGTTGGTGCCCATGACTCCAGGTATGCGTCACTGGAGGCGCAGGGGCCCTTGACTCACGCAGGGGCCCTTGACTCCAGCAGGGGCCCTTGACTCCAGCAGGGGCCCTTGACTAAAGAAGGGGCCCTTGACTAAAGAAGGGGCCCTTGACTCAAGCAGGGGCCCTTAACTCCAGCAGGGGCGCTTGACTCCAGCAGGGGCCCTTGACTCCAGCAGGGGCCCTTGACTCAAGCAGGGGCCATTGACTCCAGCAGGGGCCCTTGACCCCAGGGACGCGTCATTTGAGGCGCAGGGGCCCTTGACTCCAGCAGGGGCCCTTGACTCAAGCAGGGGCCCTTGACTCCAGCAGGGGCCCTTCACTCCAGCAGGGGCCCCATGACTCAAGCAGGGGCCCTTGACTCCAGCAGGGGCCCTTCACTCCAGCAGGGGCCCCATGACTCCAGGGATGCGTCACTGGAGGCGCAGGGGCCCTTGACTCCAGCAGGGGCCCTTGACCCAAGCAGGGGCCCTTGAATCCAGGGACGCGTCATTGGAGGCGTCTCTATCAGTCTTAGTTTCAATGGATCTCAGTGCAGCATTTGACAGAGTTGACCACAACATATTACTCAAACGACTGGAGAACTGGGCAGGTTTTTCAGGAACTGTACTATACTCGTTAAAAAACATACTTGAAGACTCACCTGTTCTCAGCTGCATTTGAATAAAGCACCAAATCCACACTTTTAAGCTTAAATTTCAAAACTAACATTTTAACTACTGATTTTATCTATTTCTGATTTTATTTGTTTGCTTGTTTAAATCACTTTTAAATCATGCTTTTTATTTGTTTTTGTTTCTAATGTCTCTGTAAAGCACTTTGAATCACCTTGTTGTTGAATTGTCTGTGAAGGTTCTCAGTCATCCAGGTCATCGTAGTCAATGGAGCTTGCAAAGAAAAGCGTCTGGACTTCTATAAGTTGCTTGAAGACGTTTCACTTCACAGCAGGGGCCCTTGACTCCAGCAGGGGCCCTTGACTCCAGCAGGGGCCCTTGACTAAAGCAGGGGCCCTTGACTCCAGTAAGGGCCCTTAACTCAAGCAGGGGCCCTTGACTCCAGCAGGTGCCCATGACTCCAGGGATGCGTCATTGGAGGCGCAGGGGCCCTTGACTCAAGTAGGGGCCATTGACTCCAGCAGGGGCCCTTGACCCCAGGGACGCGTCATTTGAGGCGCAGGGGCCCTTGACTCCAGCAGGGGCCCTTGACTCAAGCAGGGGCCATTGACTCCAGCAGGGGCCCTTGACTCCAGCAGGGGCCCCTTTACTCCAGGGACGCGTCACTGGAGGCGCAGGGCCCCTTGACTCAAGCAGGGGCCCTTGACTCCAGCAGGGGCCCATGACTCGAGGGACGCGTCACTGGAGGCGCAGGGGCCCTTGACTCCAGCGACGCGTCACTGGAGGCGCAGGGGCCCTTGACTCCAGCAGGGGCCCTTGACTCCAGCAGGGGCCCTTGACTAAAGAAGGGGCCCTTGACTAAAGAAGGGGCCCTTGACTCAAGCAGGGGCCCTTAACTCCAGCAGGGGCGCTTGACTCAAGCAGGGGCCCTTGACTCCAGCAGGGGCCCTTGAGTAAAGCAGGGGCCCTTGACTCCAGCCGGGGCCCTTGACTCACGCAGGGGCCCTTGACTCCAGCAGGGGCCCTTGACTAAAGCAGGGGCCATTGACTCCAGCAGGGGCCCCATGACTCAAGCAGGGGCCCTTGACTCCAGCAGGGGCCCTTCACTCCAGCAGGGGCCCCATGACTCCAGGGATGCGTCACTGGAGGCGCAGGGGCCCTTGACTCCAGCAGGGGCCCTTGACCCAAGCAGGGGCCCTTGAATCCAGGGACGCGTCATTGGAGGCGTCTCTATCAGGCTTAGTTTCACTGGATCTCAGTGCAGCATTTGACACAGTTGACCACAACATATTACTCAAACGACTGGAGAACTGGGCAGGTTTTTCAGGAACTGTACTATACTCGTTAAAAAACATACTTGAAGACTCACCTGTTCTCAGCTGCATTTGAATAAAGCACCAAATCCACACTTTTAAGCTTAAATTTCAAAACTAACATTTTAACTACTGATTTTATCTATTTATGATTTTATTTGTTTGCTTGTTTAAATCACTTTTAAATCATGCTTTTTATTTGTTTTTGTTTCTAATGTCTCTGTAAAGCACTTTGAATCACCTTGTTGTTGAATTGTCTGTGAAGGTTCTCAGTCATCCAGGTCATCGTAGTCAATGGAGCTTGCAAAGAAAAGCGTCTGGACTTCTTTAAGTTGCTTGAAGACGTTTCACTTCACAGCAGGGGCCCTTGACTCCAGCAGGGGCCCTTGACTCCAGCAGGGGCCCTTGACTAAAGCAGGGGCCCTTGACTCCAGTAAGGGCCCTTGACTCAAGCAGGGGCCCTTGACTCCAGCAGGGGCCCTTTACTCCAGGGACGCGTCATTGGAGGCGCAGGGCCCATTGACTCAAGCAGGGGCCCTTGACTCCAGGGACGCGTCACTGGAGGCGCAGGGGCCCTTGACTCCAGCAGGGGCTCTTGACTCAAGTTGGTGCCCATGACTCCAGGTATGCGTCACTGGAGGCGCAGGGGCCCTTGACTCACGCAGGGGCCCTTGACTCCAGCAGGGGCCCTTGACTCCAGCAGGGGCCCTTGACTAAAGAAGGGGCCCTTGACTAAAGAAGGGGCCCTTGACTCAAGCAGGGGCCCTTAACTCCAGCAGGGGCGCTTGACTCCAGCAGGGGCCCTTGACTCCAGCAGGGGCCCTTGACTACAGCAGGGGCCATTGACTCCAGCAGGGGCCCTTGACCCCAGGGACGCGTCATTTGAGGCGCAGGGGCCCTTGACTCCAGCAGGGGCCCTTGACTCAAGCAGGGGCCATTGACTCCAGCAGGGGCCCCATGACTCCAGGGATGCGTCACTGGAGGCGCAGGGGCCCTTGACTCCAGCAGGGGCCCTTGACTAAAGAAGGGGCCCTTGATTCAATCAGGGGCCCTTGACTCCAGGAACGCTTCACTTGAGGCGCAGGGGCCCTTGACTCCAGCAGGGGCCCTTGACTCCAGGGACGCGTCACTGGAGGCGCAGGGGCCCTTGACTCCAGCAGGGGCCCTTTACTCCAGGGACGCGTCATTGGAGGCGCAGGGCCCCTTGACTCAAGCAGGGGCCCTTGACTCCAGCAGGGGCCCATGACTCCAGGGACGCGTCACTGGAGGCGCAGGGGCCCTTGACTCCAGCAGGGGCCCTTGACTCCAGGGACGCGTCACTGGAGGCGCAGGGGCCCTTGACTCCAGCAGGGGCTCTTGACTCAAGTTGGTGCCCATGACTCCAGGTATGCGTCACTGGAGGCGCAGGGGCCCTTGACTCACGCAGGGGCCCTTGACTCCAGCAGGGGCCCTTGACTAAAGAAGGGGCCCTTGACTAAAGAAGGGGCCCTTGACTCAAGCAGGGGCCCTTAACTCCAGCAGGGGCGCTTGACTCAAGCAGGGGCCCTTGACTCACGCAGGGGCCCTTGACTCCAGCAGGGGCCCTTGACTAAAGAAGGGGCCCTTGACTAAAGAAGGGGCCATTGACTCCAGCAGGGGCCCTTGACTCCAGCAGGGGCCCCATGACTCCAGGGATGCGTCACTGGAGGCGCAGGGGCCCTTGACTCCAGCAGGGGCCCTTGACTCAAGCAGGGGCCCTTGACTCCAGCAGGGGCCCTTTACTCCAGGGACGCGTCATTGGAGGCGCAGGGCCCCTTGACTCAAGCAGGGGCCCTTGACTCCAGCAGGGGCCCATGACTCGAGGGACGCGTCACTGGAGGCGCAGGGGCCCTTGACTCCAGCAGGGGCCCTTGACTCAAGCAGGGGCCCATGACTCCAGGTATGCGTCACTGGAGGCGCAGGGGCCCTTGACTCACGCAGGGGCCCTTGACTCCAGCAGGGGCCCTTGACTAAAGAAGGGGCCCTTGACTAAAGAAGGGGCCCTTGACTCAAGCAGGGGCCCTTAACTCCAGCAGGGGCGCTTGACTCAAGCAGGGGCCCTTGACTCCAGCAGGGGCCCCTGAGTAAAGCAGGGGCCCTTGACTCCAGCCGGGGCCCTTGACTCACGCAGGGGCCCTTGACTCCAGCAGGGGCCCTTGACTAAAGCAGGGGCCCTTGACTCCAGCAGGGGCCCTTGACTCAAGCAGGGGCCCTTGACTCCAGCAGGGGCCCTTTACTCCAGGGACGCGTCATTGGAGGCGCAGGGCCCATTGACTCCAGCAGGGGCCCTTGACCCCAGGGACGCGTCATTTGAGGCGCAGGGGCCCTTGACTCCAGCAGGGGCCCTTGACTCAAGCAGGGGCCATTGACTCCAGCAGGGGCCCTTGACTCCAGCAGGGGCCCCATGACTCCAGGGATGCGTCACTGGAGGCGCAGGGGCCCTTGACTCCAGCAGGGGCCCTTGACTAAAGAAGGGGCCCTTGATTCAATCAGGGGCCCTTGACTCCAGCAGGGGCCCATGACTCCAGGGATGAGTCACTGGAGGCGCAGGGGCCTTTGACTCCAGCAGGGGCCCTTGACTCCAGGAACGCTTCACTTGAGGCGCAGGGGCACTTGACTCCAGCAGGGGCCCTTGACTCCAGGGACGCGTCACTGGAGGCGCAGGGGCCCTTGACTCCAGCAGGGGCCCTTTACTCCAGGGACGCGTAATTGGAGGCGCAGGGCCCCTTGACTCAAGCAGGGGCCCTTGACTCCAGCAGGGGCCCATGACTCCAGGGACGCGTCACTGGAGGCGCAGGGGCCCTTGACTCCAGCAGGGGCCCTTGACTCCAGGGACACGTCACTGGAGGCGCAGGGGCCCTTGACTCCAGCAGGGGCTCTTGACTCAAGTTGGTGCCCATGACTCCAGGTATGCGTCACTGGAGGCGCAGGGGCCCTTGACTCACGCAGGGGCCCTTGACTCCAGCAGGGGCCCTTGACTCCAGCAGGGGCCCTTGACTAAAGAAGGGGCCCTTGACTCAAGCAGGGGCCCTTGACTCAAGCAGGGGCCCTTAACTCCAGCAGGGGCGCTTGACTCAAGCAGGGGCCCTTGACTCACGCAGGGGCCCTTGACTCCAGCAGGGGCCCCATGACTCCAGGGATGCGTCACTGGAGGCGCAGGGGCCCTTGACTCCAGCAGGGGCCCTTGACTCAAGCAGGGGCCCTTGACTCCAGCAGGGGCCCTTTACTCCAGGGACGCGTCATTGGAGGCGCAGGGCCCCTTGACTCAAGCAGGGGCCCTTGACTCCAGCAGGGGCCCATGACTCGAGGGATGCGTCACTGGAGGCGCAGGGGCCCTTGACTCCAGCAGGGGCCCTTGACTCAAGCAGGGGCCCATGACTCCAGGTATGCGTCACTGGAGGCGCAGGGGCCCTTGACTCACGCAGGGGCCCTTGACTCCAGCAGGGGCCCTTGACTCCAGCAGGGGCCCTTGACTAAAGAAGGGGCCCTTGACTAAAGAAGGGGCCCTTGACTCAAGCAGGGGCCCTTAACTCCAGCAGGGGCGCTTGACTCAAGCAGGGGCCCTTGACTCCAGCAGGGGCCCCTGAGTAAAGCAGGGGCCCTTGACTCCAGCCGGGGCCCTTGACTCACGCAGGGGCCCTTGACTCCAGCAGGGGCCCTTGACTAA
The DNA here is from genome assembly GCF_963969265.1 of Rhamphochromis sp. 'chilingali'. Taxonomy (NCBI): domain Eukaryota; kingdom Metazoa; phylum Chordata; class Actinopteri; order Cichliformes; family Cichlidae; genus Rhamphochromis; species Rhamphochromis sp. 'chilingali'. Next base: position 8,052,840 of record NC_137929.1, read on the forward strand.
AGCAGGGGCCATTGACTCCAGCAGGGGCCCTTGACTCCAGCAGGGGCCCCATGACTCAAGCAGGGGCCCTTGACTCCAGCAGGGGCCCTTCACTCCAGCAGGGGCCCCATGACTCCAGGGATGCGTCACTGGAGGCACAGGGGCCCTTGACTCCAGCAGGGGCCCTTGACCCAAGCAGGGGCCCTTGAATCCAGGGACGCGTCATTGGAGGCGTCTCTATCAGGCTTAGTTTCACTGGATCTCAGTGCAGCATTTGACACAGTTGACCACAACATATTACTCAAACGACTGGAGAACTGGGCAGGTTTTTCAGGAACTGTACTATACTCGTTAAAAAACATACTTGAAGACTCACCTGTTCTCAGCTTCATTTGAATAGAGCACCAAATCCACACTTTTAAGCTTAAATTTCAAAACTAACATTTTAACTACTGATTTTATCTATTTCTGATTTTATTTGTTTGCTTGTTTAAATCACTTTTAAATCATGCTTTTTATTTGTTTTTGTTTCTAATGTCTCTGTAAAGCACTTTGAATCACCTTGTTGTTGAATTGTCTGTGAAGGTTCTCAGTCATCCAGGTCATCGTAGTCAATGGAGCTTGCAAAGAAAAGCGTCTGGACTTCTTTAAGTTGCTTGAAGACGTTTCACTTCACAGCAGGGGCCCTTGACTCCAGCAGGGGCCCTTGACTCCAGCAGGGGCCCTTGACTAAAGCAGGGGCCCTTGACTCCAGTAAGGGCCCTTAACTCAAGCAGGGGCCCTTGACTCCAGCAGGTGCCCATGACTCCAAGGATGCGTCATTGGAGGCGCAGGGGCCCTTGACTCAAGCAGGGGCCATTGACTCCAGCAGGGGCCCTTGACCCCAGGGACGCGTCATTTGAGGCGCAGGGGCCCTTGACTCCAGCAGGGGCCCTTGACTCAAGCAGAGGCCCTTGACTCCAGCAGGGGCCCTTGACTCCAGCAGGGGCCCCTTTACTCCAGGGACGCGTCACTGGAGGCGTAGGGCCCCTTGACTCAAGCAGGGGCCCTTGACTCCAGCAGGGGCCCATGACTCGAGGGACGCGTCACTGGAGGCGCAGGGGCCCTTGACTCCAGCAGGGGCCCTTGACTCCAGGGACGCGTCACTGGAGGCGCAGGGGCCCTTGACTCCAGCAGGGGCTCTTGACTCAAGTTGGTGCCCATGACTCCAGGTATGCGTCACTGGAGGCGCAGGGGCCCTTGACTCACGCAGGGGCCCTTGACTCCAGCAGGGGCCCTTGACTCCAGCAGGGGCCCTTGACTAAAGAAGGGGCCCTTGACTCAAGCAGGGGCCCTTGACTCAAGCAGGGGCCCTTAACTCCAGCAGGGGCGCTTGACTCAAGCAGGGGCCCTTGACTCACGCAGGGGCCCTTGACTCCAGCAGGGGCCCCATGACTCCAGGGATGCGTCACTGGAGGCGCAGGGGCCCTTGACTCCAGCAGGGGCCCTTGACTCAAGCAGGGGCCCTTGACTCCAGCAGGGGCCCTTTACTCCAGGGACGCGTCATTGGAGGCGCAGGGCCCCTTGACTCAAGCAGGGGCCCTTGACTCCAGCAGGGGCCCATGACTCGAGGGACGCGTCACTGGAGGCGCAGGGGCCCTTGACTCCAGCAGGGGCCCTTGACTCAAGCAGGGGCCCATGACTCCAGGTATGCGTCACTGGAGGCGCAGGGGCCCTTGACTCACGCAGGGGCCCTTGACTCCAGCAGGGGCCCTTGACTCCAGCAGGGGCCCTTGACTAAAGAAGGGGCCCTTGACTAAAGAAGGGGCCCTTGACTCAAGCAGGGGCCCTTAACTCCAGCAGGGGCGCTTGACTCAAGCAGGGGCCCTTGACTCCAGCAGGGGCCCCTGAGTAAAGCAGGGGCCCTTGACTCCAGCCGGGGCCCTTGACTCACGCAGGGGCCCTTGACTCCAGCAGGGGCCCTTGACTAAAGCAGGGGCCATTGACTCCAGCAGGGGCCCTTGACTCCAGCAGGGGCCCCATGACTCAAGCAGGGGCCCTTGACTCCAGCAGGGGCCCTTCACTCCAGCAGGGGCCCCATGACTCCAGGGATGCGTCACTGGAGGCACAGGGGCCCTTGACTCCAGCAGGGGCCCTTGACCCAAGCAGGGGCCCTTGAATCCAGGGACGCGTCATTGGAGGCGTCTCTATCAGGCTTAGTTTCACTGGATCTCAGTGCAGCATTTGACACAGTTGACCACAACATATTACTCAAACGACTGGAGAACTGGGCAGGTTTTTCAGGAACTGTACTATACTCGTTAAAAAACATACTTGAAGACTCACCTGTTCTCAGCTTCATTTGAATAGAGCACCAAATCCACACTTTTAAGCTTAAATTTCAAAACTAACATTTTAACTACTGATTTTATCTATTTCTGATTTTATTTGTTTGCTTGTTTAAATCACTTTTAAATCATGCTTTTTATTTGTTTTTGTTTCTAATGTCTCTGTAAAGCACTTTGAATCACCTTGTTGTTGAATTGTCTGTGAAGGTTCTCAGTCATCCAGGTCATCGTAGTCAATGGAGCTTGCAAAGAAAAGCGTCTGGACTTCTTTAAGTTGCTTGAAGACGTTTCACTTCACAGCAGGGGCCCTTGACTCCAGCAGGGGCCCTTGACTCCAGCAGGGGCCCTTGACTAAAGCAGGGGCCCTTGACTCCAGTAAGGGCCCTTAACTCAAGCAGGGGCCCTTGACTCCAGCAGGTGCCCATGACTCCAAGGATGCGTCATTGGAGGCGCAGGGGCCCTTGACTCAAGCAGGGGCCATTGACTCCAGCAGGGGCCCTTGACCCCAGGGACGCGTCATTTGAGGCGCAGGGGCCCTTGACTCCAGCAGGGGCCCTTGACTCAAGCAGAGGCCCTTGACTCCAGCAGGGGCCCTTGACTCCAGCAGGGGCCCCTTTACTCCAGGGACGCGTCACTGGAGGCGTAGGGCCCCTTGACTCAAGCAGGGGCCCTTGACTCCAGCAGGGGCCCATGACTCGAGGGACGCGTCACTGGAGGCGCAGGGGCCCTTGACTCCAGCAGGGGCCCTTGACTCCAGGGACGCGTCACTGGAGGCGCAGGGGCCCTTGACTCCAGCAGGGGCTCTTGACTCAAGTTGGTGCCCATGACTCCAGGTATGCGTCACTGGAGGCGCAGGGGCCCTTGACTCACGCAGGGGCCCTTGACTCCAGCAGGGGCCCTTGACTCCAGCAGGGGCCCTTGACTAAAGAATGGGCCATTGACTCCAGCAGGGGCCCTTGACTCCAGCAGGGGCCCCATGACTCCAGGGATGCGTCACTGGAGGCGCAGGGGCCCTTGACTCCAGCAGGGGCCCTTGACTCAAGCAGGGGCCCTTGACTCCAGCAGGGGCCCTTTACTCCAGGGACGCGTCATTGGAGGCGCAGGGCCCCTTGACTCAAGCAGGGGCCCTTGACTCCAGCAGGGGCCCATGACTCGAGGGACGCGTCACTGGAGGCGCAGGGGCCCTTGACTCCAGCAGGGGCCCTTGACTCCAGGGACGCGTCACTGGAGGTGCAGGGGCCCTTGACTCCAGCAGGGGCCCTTGACTCAAGCAGGGGCCCTTGACTCCAGCAGGGGCCCTTTACTCCAGGGACGCGTCATTGGAGGCGCAGGGCCCCTTGACTAAAGCAGGTGCCCTTGACTCCAGCAGGTTCCCTTGACTCCAGCAGGGGCCCTTGACTCCAGAAGGGGCCCTTGACTCCAGCAGGGGCCCTTGACTCCAGCAGGGGCGCTTGACTCCAGCAGGAGCCCTTGACTCAAGCAGGGGCCCTTGACTCCAGCAGGGGCCCTTGACTCCAGCAGGGGCCCTTGACTTCAGGTACGCATCACTGGAGGCGCAGTGCCCCTTGACTTCTGCAGGGGCCCTTGACCCAAGCAGGGGCCCTTGACTCCAGCAGGGGCCCTTGACTCCAGAAGGGGCCCTTGACTCCAGCAGGGGCCCTTGACTCCAGCAGGGGCGCCTGACTCCAGGGACTCGTCACTGGAGGCGCAGGGGCCCTTGACTCCAGCAGGGGCCCTTGACTCCAGGGACGTTTCACTTGAGGCGCAGGGGCCCTTGACTCCAGCAGGGGCCCTTGACTTCAGCAGGGGCCCTTGACTCCAGAAGGGGCCCTTGACTCCAGCAGGGGCCCTTAACTCCAGCAGGGGCGCTTGACTCCAGGGACTCATCACTGGAGGCGCAGGGGCCCTTGACTCCAGCAGGGGCCCTTGACTCAAGCAGGGGCCCTTTACTCCAGCAGGTTCCCTTGACTCTAGCAGGGGCCCTTGACCCCAGAAGGGGCCCTTGACTCCAGCAGGGGCGCTTAACTCCAGCAGGGGCGCTTGACTCCAGGGACTCGTCACTGGAGGCGCCGGGGACCTTGACTCCAGCAGGGGCCCTTGACTCAAGCAGTCGCCCTTGACTCCAGCAGGGGCCCTTGAGTAAAGCAGGGGCCCTTGACTCTAGCAGGGGCCCTTGACTAAAGAAGGGGCCCTTGACTCAATCAGGGGCCCTTGACTCCAGCAGGGGCCCATGACTCGAGGGATGCATCACTGGAGGCGCAGGGGCCCTTGACTCCCGGGACGCGTCACTGGAGGCGCAGGGGCCCTTGACTCCAGCAGGGGCCCTTGAATCCAGGGACGCGTCATTGGAGGCGTCTCTATCAGTCTTAGTTTCACTGGATCTCAGTGCAGCATTTGACACAGTTGACCACAACATATTACTCAAACGACTGGAGAACTGGGCAGGTTTTTCAGGAACTGTACTATACTCGTTAAAAAACATACTTGAAGACTCACCTGTTCTCAGCTGCATTTGAATAAAGCACCAAATCCACACTTTTAAGCTTAAATTTCAAAACTAACATTTTAACTACTGATCTTATCTATTTCTGATTTTATTTGTTTTGATTTTATATACTGTTTTTGTCATGGTCCTGGGCCATGTTGGCCCAGTGTTCTTAGTTTCCTTGTATGTTTGTATTTTGTTCCTTGCTTAGGCCATGTTTTCTGAGTTGCCCTGTTGTGTTGTTCCCTAAGTGTTTTCCCTCCATGGCTTTTTCCCCCTGTGTGCCCTCGATGTATTTATGAGCCCTCGTCTCCCTTTGTGGTTGTTTCATGTTTCCCCAGCCCGTTATGTCTGTGTTTTCCCCGTGCTCTCTCTCCTCCTGTCTGAACCTCTGTGCACTTCCTGTTTACCTTGTGACTCTCACGCCCGTACATGTCATGTTCAGTTCACCCCGCCCTGTCTCGTTATGATTATCAGTGTCACCTGTGTTCCCCGTGTGTTCCCACTTTCCTCGTTAACCCTCTGTGTATTTCTGTCTGCGTCTCCCTCTGCTCAGTGTGACATCGTCCCTCATGCTGCGTGGATTTCCCTGTGTCTCTCTCTCCGAGTGTTAGTTTACTTTTCCCAGTTTAGTTTTGTATTTCCTATGTTCTGCCTCTTCAGCAATAAAGCTGCCTTTTTGAGTTCATTCCCTCGTGCCTGTGAGTCCTGCATTTTGGGTCCTACTCCTGCCTGCCACACAGCCGAGCCTTGACAGTTTTTGTTTGTTTGTTTGTTTGCTTGTTAATTAGTTAGTTACTTTGTTTGCTTGTTCAAATCAATTTGCAATCATGCTTTTTATTTGTTTTTGTTTCTAATGTCTCTGTAAAGCACTTTGAATCACCTTGTTGTTGAATTGTCTGTGAAGGTTCTCAGTCATCCAGGTCATAGTAGTCAATGGAGCTTGCAAACAAAAGCGTCTGGACTTCTTTAAGTTGCTTGAAGACGTTTCACTTCACAGCAGGGGCCCTTGACTCCAGCAGGGGCCCTTGACCAAAGCAGGGGCCCTTGACTCCAGGGACGCATCACTGGAGGCGCCGGGGCCCTTGACTCCAGCAGGGGCCCCATGACTCAAGCAGGGGCCCTTTACTCCAAGGACGCGTCACTGGAGGCGCAGGGGCCCTTGACTCCAGCAGGGGCCCTTGACTCCAGCAGGGGCCCCATGACTCCAGGGATGCGTCACTGGAGGCGCAGGGGCCCTTGACTCCAGCAGGGGCCCTTCACTCCAGCAGGGGCCCTTGAGTAAAGCAGGGGCCCTTGACTCCAGCAGGGGCCCTTGACTAAAGCAGGGGCCATTGACTCCAGCAGGGGCCCTTGACTCCAGCAGGGGCCCCATGACTCAAGCAGGGGCCCTTGACTCCAGCAGGGGCCCTTCACTCCAGCAGGGGCCCCATGACTCCAGGGATGCGTCACTGGAGGCACAGGGGCCCTTGACTCCAGCAGGGGCCCTTGACCCAAGCAGGGGCCCTTGAATCCAGGGACGCGTCATTGGAGGCGTCTCTATCAGGCTTAGTTTCACTGGATCTCAGTGCAGCATTTGACACAGTTGACCACAACATATTACTCAAACGACTGGAGAACTGGGCAGGTTTTTCAGGAACTGTACTATACTCGTTAAAAAACATACTTGAAGACTCACCTGTTCTCAGCTTCATTTGAATAGAGCACCAAATCCACACTTTTAAGCTTAAATTTCAAAACTAACATTTTAACTACTGATTTTATCTATTTCTGATTTTATTTGTTTGCTTGTTTAAATCACTTTTAAATCATGCTTTTTATTTGTTTTTGTTTCTAATGTCTCTGTAAAGCACTTTGAATCACCTTGTTGTTGAATTGTCTGTGAAGGTTCTCAGTCATCCAGGTCATCGTAGTCAATGGAGCTTGCAAAGAAAAGCGTCTGGACTTCTTTAAGTTGCTTGAAGACGTTTCACTTCACAGCAGGGGCCCTTGACTCCAGCAGGGGCCCTTGACTCCAGCAGGGGCCCTTGACTAAAGCAGGGGCCCTTGACTCCAGTAAGGGCCCTTAACTCAAGCAGGGGCCCTTGACTCCAGCAGGTGCCCATGACTCCAAGGATGCGTCATTGGAGGCGCAGGGGCCCTTGACTCAAGCAGGGGCCATTGACTCCAGCAGGGGCCCTTGACCCCAGGGACGCGTCATTTGAGGCGCAGGGGCCCTTGACTCCAGCAGGGGCCCTTGACTCAAGCAGAGGCCCTTGACTCCAGCAGGGGCCCTTGACTCCAGCAGGGGCCCCTTTACTCCAGGGACGCGTCACTGGAGGCGTAGGGCCCCTTGACTCAAGCAGGGGCCCTTGACTCCAGCAGGGGCCCATGACTCGAGGGACGCGTCACTGGAGGCGCAGGGGCCCTTGACTCCAGCAGGGGCCCTTGACTCCAGGGACGCGTCACTGGAGGCGCAGGGGCCCTTGACTCCAGCAGGGGCTCTTGACTCAAGTTGGTGCCCATGACTCCAGGTATGCGTCACTGGAGGCGCAGGGGCCCTTGACTCACGCAGGGGCCCTTGACTCCAGCAGGGGCCCTTGACTCCAGCAGGGGCCCTTGACTAAAGAAGGGGCCCTTGACTCAAGCAGGGGCCCTTGACTCAAGCAGGGGCCCTTAACTCCAGCAGGGGCGCTTGACTCAAGCAGGGGCCCTTGACTCACGCAGGGGCCCTTGACTCCAGCAGGGGCCCCATGACTCCAGGGATGCGTCACTGGAGGCGCAGGGGCCCTTGACTCCAGCAGGGGCCCTTGACTCAAGCAGGGGCCCTTGACTCCAGCAGGGGCCCTTTACTCCAGGGACGCGTCATTGGAGGCGCAGGGCCCCTTGACTCAAGCAGGGGCCCTTGACTCCAGCAGGGGCCCATGACTCGAGGGACGCGTCACTGGAGGCGCAGGGGCCCTTGACTCCAGCAGGGGCCCTTGACTCAAGCAGGGGCCCATGACTCCAGGTATGCGTCACTGGAGGCGCAGGGGCCCTTGACTCACGCAGGGGCCCTTGACTCCAGCAGGGGCCCTTGACTCCAGCAGGGGCCCTTGACTAAAGAAGGGGCCCTTGACTAAAGAAGGGGCCCTTGACTCAAGCAGGGGCCCTTAACTCCAGCAGGGGCGCTTGACTCAAGCAGGGGCCCTTGACTCCAGCAGGGGCCCCTGAGTAAAGCAGGGGCCCTTGACTCCAGCCGGGGCCCTTGACTCACGCAGGGGCCCTTGACTCCAGCAGGGGCCCTTGACTAAAGCAGGGGCCATTGACTCCAGCAGGGGCCCTTGACTCCAGCAGGGGCCCCATGACTCAAGCAGGGGCCCTTGACTCCAGCAGGGGCCCTTCACTCCAGCAGGGGCCCCATGACTCCAGGGATGCGTCACTGGAGGCACAGGGGCCCTTGACTCCAGCAGGGGCCCTTGACCCAAGCAGGGGCCCTTGAATCCAGGGACGCGTCATTGGAGGCGTCTCTATCAGGCTTAGTTTCACTGGATCTCAGTGCAGCATTTGACACAGTTGACCACAACATATTACTCAAACGACTGGAGAACTGGGCAGGTTTTTCAGGAACTGTACTATACTCGTTAAAAAACATACTTGAAGACTCACCTGTTCTCAGCTTCATTTGAATAGAGCACCAAATCCACACTTTTAAGCTTAAATTTCAAAACTAACATTTTAACTACTGATTTTATCTATTTCTGATTTTATTTGTTTGCTTGTTTAAATCACTTTTAAATCATGCTTTTTATTTGTTTTTGTTTCTAATGTCTCTGTAAAGCACTTTGAATCACCTTGTTGTTGAATTGTCTGTGAAGGTTCTCAGTCATCCAGGTCATCGTAGTCAATGGAGCTTGCAAAGAAAAGCGTCTGGACTTCTTTAAGTTGCTTGAAGACGTTTCACTTCACAGCAGGGGCCCTTGACTCCAGCAGGGGCCCTTGACTCCAGCAGGGGCCCTTGACTAAAGCAGGGGCCCTTGACTCCAGTAAGGGCCCTTAACTCAAGCAGGGGCCCTTGACTCCAGCAGGTGCCCATGACTCCAAGGATGCGTCATTGGAGGCGCAGGGGCCCTTGACTCAAGCAGGGGCCATTGACTCCAGCAGGGGCCCTTGACCCCAGGGACGCGTCATTTGAGGCGCAGGGGCCCTTGACTCCAGCAGGGGCCCTTGACTCAAGCAGAGGCCCTTGACTCCAGCAGGGGCCCTTGACTCCAGCAGGGGCCCCTTTACTCCAGGGACGCGTCACTGGAGGCGTAGGGCCCCTTGACTCAAGCAGGGGCCCTTGACTCCAGCAGGGGCCCATGACTCGAGGGACGCGTCACTGGAGGCGCAGGGGCCCTTGACTCCAGCAGGGGCCCTTGACTCCAGGGACGCGTCACTGGAGGCGCAGGGGCCCTTGACTCCAGCAGGGGCTCTTGACTCAAGTTGGTGCCCATGACTCCAGGTATGCGTCACTGGAGGCGCAGGGGCCCTTGACTCACGCAGGGGCCCTTGACTCCAGCAGGGGCCCTTGACTCCAGCAGGGGCCCTTGACTAAAGAATGGGCCATTGACTCCAGCAGGGGCCCTTGACTCCAGCAGGGGCCCCATGACTCCAGGGATGTGTCACTGGAGGCGCAGGGGCCCTTGACTCCAGCAGGGGCCCTTGACTCAAGCAGGGGCCCTTGACTCCAGCAGGGGCCCTTTACTCCAGGGACGCGTCATTGGAGGCGCAGGGCCCCTTGACTCAAGCAGGGGCCCTTGACTCCAGCAGGGGCCCATGACTCGAGGGACGCGTCACTGGAGGCGCAGGGGCCCTTGACTCCAGCAGGGGCCCTTGACTCCAGGGACGCGTCACTGGAGGTGCAGGGGCCCTTGACTCCAGCAGGGGCCCTTGACTCAAGCAGGGGCCCTTGACTCCAGCAGGGGCCCTTTACTCCAGGGACGCGTCATTGGAGGCGCAGGGCCCCTTGACTAAAGCAGGTGCCCTTGACTCCAGCAGGTTCCCTTGACTCCAGCAGGGGCCCTTGACTCCAGAAGGGGCCCTTGACTCCAGCAGGGGCCCTTGACTCCAGCAGGGGCGCTTGACTCCAGCAGGAGCCCTTGACTCAAGCAGGGGCCCTTGACTCCAGCAGGGGCCCTTGACTCCAGCAGGGGCCCTTGACTTCAGGTACGCATCACTGGAGGCGCAGTGCCCCTTGACTTCTGCAGGGGCCCTTGACCCAAGCAGGGGCCCTTGACTCCAGCAGGGGCCCTTGACTCCAGAAGGGGCCCTTGACTCCAGCAGGGGCCCTTGACTCCAGCAGGGGCGCCTGACTCCAGGGACTCGTCACTGGAGGCGCAGGGGCCCTTGACTCCAGCAGGGGCCCTTGACTCCAGGGACGTTTCACTTGAGGCGCAGGGGCCCTTGACTCCAGCAGGGGCCCTTGACTTCAGCAGGGGCCCTTGACTCCAGAAGGGGCCCTTGACTCCAGCAGGGGCCCTTAACTCCAGCAGGGGCGCTTGACTCCAGGGACTCATCACTGGAGGCGCAGGGGCCCTTGACTCCAGCAGGGGCCCTTGACTCAAGCAGGGGCCCTTTACTCCAGCAGGTTCCCTTGACTCTAGCAGGGGCCCTTGACCCCAGAAGGGGCCCTTGACTCCAGCAGGGGCGCTTAACTCCAGCAGGGGCGCTTGACTCCAGGGACTCGTCACTGGAGGCGCCGGGGACCTTGACTCCAGCAGGGGCCCTTGACTCAAGCAGTCGCCCTTGACTCCAGCAGGGGCCCTTGAGTAAAGCAGGGGCCCTTGACTCTAGCAGGGGCCCTTGACTAAAGAAGGGGCCCTTGACTCAATCAGGGGCCCTTGACTCCAGCAGGGGCCCATGACTCGAGGGATGCATCACTGGAGGCGCAGGGGCCCTTGACTCCCGGGACGCGTCACTGGAGGCGCAGGGGCCCTTGACTCCAGCAGGGGCCCTTGAATCCAGGGACGCGTCATTGGAGGCGTCTCTATCAGTCTTAGTTTCACTGGATCTCAGTGCAGCATTTGACACAGTTGACCACAACATATTACTCAAACGACTGGAGAACTGGGCAGGTTTTTCAGGAACTGTACTATACTCGTTAAAAAACATACTTGAAGACTCACCTGTTCTCAGCTGCATTTGAATAAAGCACCAAATCCACACTTTTAAGCTTAAATTTCAAAACTAACATTTTAACTACTGATCTTATCTATTTCTGATTTTATTTGTTTTGATTTTATATACTGTTTTTGTCATGGTCCTGGGCCATGTTGGCCCAGTGTTCTTAGTTTCCTTGTATGTTTGTATTTTGTTCCTTGCTTAGGCCATGTTTTCTGAGTTGCCCTGTTGTGTTGTTCCCTAAGTGTTTTCCCTCCATGGCTTTTTCCCCCTGTGTGCCCTCGATGTATTTATGAGCCCTCGTCTCCCTTTGTGGTTGTTTCATGTTTCCCCAGCCCGTTATGTCTGTGTTTTCCCCGTGCTCTCTCTCCTCCTGTCTGAACCTCTGTGCACTTCCTGTTTACCTTGTGACTCTCACGCCCGTACATGTCATGTTCAGTTCACCCCGCCCTGTCTCGTTATGATTATCAGTGTCACCTGTGTTCCCCGTGTGTTCCCACTTTCCTCGTTAACCCTCTGTGTATTTCTGTCTGCGTCTCCCTCTGCTCAGTGTGACATCGTCCCTCATGCTGCGTGGATTTCCCTGTGTCTCTCTCTCCGAGTGTTAGTTTACTTTTCCCAGTTTAGTTTTGTATTTCCTATGTTCTGCCTCTTCAGCAATAAAGCTGCCTTTTTGAGTTCATTCCCTCGTGCCTGTGAGTCCTGCATTTTGGGTCCTACTCCTGCCTGCCACACAGCCGAGCCTTGACAGTTTTTGTTTGTTTGTTTGTTTGCTTGTTAATTAGTTAGTTACTTTGTTTGCTTGTTCAAATCAATTTGCAATCATGCTTTTTATTTGTTTTTGTTTCTAATGTCTCTGTAAAGCACTTTGAATCACCTTGTTGTTGAATTGTCTGTGAAGGTTCTCAGTCATCCAGGTCATAGTAGTCAATGGAGCTTGCAAACAAAAGCGTCTGGACTTCTTTAAGTTGCTTGAAGACGTTTCACTTCACAGCAGGGGCCCTTGACTCCAGCAGGGGCCCTTGACCAAAGCAGGGGCCCTTGACTCCAGGGACGCATCACTGGAGGCGCCGGGGCCCTTGACTCCAGCAGGGGCCCCATGACTCAAGCAGGGGCCCTTTACTCCAAGGACGCGTCACTGGAGGCGCAGGGGCCCTTGACTCCAGCAGGGGCCCTTGACTCCAGCAGGGGCCCCATGACTCCAGGGATGCGTCACTGGAGGCGCAGGGGCCCTTGACTCCAGCAGGGGCCCTTCACTCCAGCAGGGGCCCTTGAGTAAAGCAGGGGCCCTTGACTCCAGCAGGGGCCCTTGACTAAAGAAGGGGCCCTTTACTCCAGCAGGGGCCCTTGACTCCAGCAGGGGCCCTTGACTCCAGCAGTGGCCCCATGACTGAAGCAGGGGCCCTTGACTCCAGCAGGGGCCCTTGACTCCAGCAGGGGCCCTTGACCCATGCAGGGGCCCTTGACCCAAGCAGGGGCCCTTGACTCCCGGGACGCGTCACTGGAGGCGCAGGGGCCCTTGACTCCATCAGGGGCCCTTGAATCCAGGGACGCGTCATTGGAGGCGTCTCTATCAGTCTTAGTTTCACTGGATCTCAGTGCAGCATTTGACACAGTTGACCACAACATATTACTCAAACGACTGGAGAACTGGGCAGGTTTTTCAGGAACTGTACTATACTCGTTAAAAAACATACTTGAAGACTCACCTGTTCTCAGCTGCATTTGAATAAAGCACCAAATCCACACTTTTAAGCTTAAATTTCAAAACTAACATTTTAACTACGGATTTTATCTATTTCTGATTTTATTTGTTTGCTTGTTTAAATCACTTTTAAATCATGCTTTTTATTTGTTTTTGTTTCTAATGTCTCTGTAAAGCACTTTGAATCACCTTGTTGTTGAATTGTCTGTGAAGGTTCTCAGTCATCCAGGTCATCGTAGTCAATGGAGCTTGCAAAGAAAAGCGTCTGGACTTCTTTAAGTTGCTTGAAGACGTTTCACTTCACAGCAGGGGCCCTTGACTCCAGCAGGGGCCCTTGACTCCAGCAGGGGCCCTTGACTAAAGCAGGGGCCCTTGACTCCAGCAGGTGCCCATGACTCCAGGGATGCGTCAATGGAGGCGCAGGGGCCCTTGACTCAAGCAGGGGCCCTTGACTCCAGCAGTGGCCCCATGACTGAAGCAGGGGCCCTTGACTCCAGCAGGTGCCCATGACTCCAGGGATGCGTCATTGGAGGCGCAGGGGCCCTTGACTCAAGCAGGGGCCATTGACTCCAGCAGGGGCCCTTGACCCCAGGGACGCGTCATTTGAGGCGCAGGGGCCATTGACTCCAGCAGGGGCCCTTGACTCAAGCAGGGGCCATTGACTCCAGCAGGGGCCCTTGACTCCAGCAGGGGCCCCATGACTCCAGGGATGCGTCACTGGAGGCGCAGGGGCCCTTGACGCCAGCAGGGGCCCTTGACTAAAGAAGGGGCCCTTGATTCAGTCAGGGGCCCTTGACTCCAGCAGGGGCCCATGACTCCAGGGATGCGTCACTGGAGGCGCAGGGGCCTTTGACTCCAGCAGGGGCCCTTGACTCCAGGAACGCTTCACTTGAGGCGCAGGGGCCTTTGACTCCAGCAGGGGCCCTTGACTCCAGGGACGCGTCACTGGAGGCGCAGGGGCCCTTGACTCCAGCAGGGGCCCTTGACTCAAGCAGGGGCCCTTGACTCCAGCAGGGGCCCTTTACTCCAGGGACGCGTCATTGGAGGCGCAGGGCCCCTTGACTCAAGCAGGGGCCCTTGACTCCAGCAGGGGCCCATGACTCGAGGGACGCGTCACTGGAGGCGCAGGGGCCCTTGACTCCAGCAGGGGCCCTTGACTCCAGGGACGCGTCATTTGAGGTGCAGGGGCCCTTCACTCCAGCAGGGGCCCTTCACTCCAGCAGGGGCCCTTGAGTACAGCAGGGGCCCTTGACCCAAGCAGTGTCCCTTGACCCAAGCAGGGGCCCTTGACTCCAGGGATGCGTCACTGGAGGCGCAGGGGCCCTTGACTCCAGCACGGGCCCTTGAGTAAAGCAGGGGCCCTTGACTCCAGCAGGGGCGCTTGACTCCCGGGACGCGTCACTGGAGGCGCAGGGGCCCTTGACTCCAGCAGGGGCCCTTGACTCCAGCAGGGGCCCTTGACTCCAGGGACGCGTCATTGGAGGCGTCTCTATCAGTCTTAGTTTCACTGGATCTCAGTGCAGCATTTGACACAGTTGACCACAACATATTACTCAAACGACTGGAGAACTGGGCAGGTTTTTCAGGAACTGTACTATACTCGTTAAAAAACATACTTGAAGACTCACCTGTTCTCAGCTGCATTTGAATAAAGCACCAAATCCACACTTTTAAGCTTAAATTTCAAAACTAACATTTTAACTACTGATTTTATCTATTTCTGATTTTATTTGTTTGCTTGTTTAAATCACTTTTAAATCATGCTTTTTATTTGTTTTTGTTTCTAATGTCTCTGTAAAGCACTTTGAATCACCTTGTTGTTGAATTGTCTGTGAAGGTTCTCAGTCATCCAGGTCATCGTAGTCAATGGAGCTTGCAAAGAAAAGCGTCTGGACTTCTTTAAGTTGCTTGAAGACGTTTCACTTCACCGCAGGGGCCCTTGACTCCAGCAGGGGCCCTTGACTAAAGCAGGGGCCCTTGACTCCAGTAAGGGCCCTTAACTCAAGCAGGGGCCCTTGACTCCAGCAGGTGCCCATGACTCCAGGGATGCGTCATTGGAGGCGCAGGGGCCCTTGACTCAAGCAGGGGCCATTGACTCCAGCAGGGGCCCTTGACCCCAGGGACGCGTCATTTGAGGCGCAGGGGCCCTTGACTCCAGCAGGGGCCCTTGACTAAAGAAGGGGCCCTTGATTCAATCAGGGGCCCTTGACTCCAGCAGGGGCCCATGACTCCAGGGATGCGTCACTGGAGGCGCAGGGGCCTTTGACTCCAGCAGGGGCCCTTGACTCCAGGGACGCGTCACTGGAGGCGCAGGGGCCCTTGACTCCAGCAGGGGCCCTTGACTCAAGCAGGGGCCCTTGACTCCAGCAGGGGCCCTTGACTCCAGGGACGCGTCATTGGAGGCGCAGGGCCCCTTGACTCAAGCAGAGGCCCTTGACTCCAGCAGGGGCCCATGACTCGAGGGACGCGTCACTGGAGGCGCAGGGGCCCTTGACTCCAGCAGGGGCCCTTGACTCCAGGGACGCGTCACTGGAGGCGCAGGGGCCCTTGACTCCAGCAGGGGCTCTTGACTCAAGTTGGTGCCCATGACTCCAGGTATGCGTCACTGGAGGCGCAGGGGCCCTTGACTCACGCAGGGGCCCTTGACTCCAGCAGGGGCCCTTGACTAAAGAAGGGGCCCTTGACTAAAGAAGGGGCCCTTGACTCAAGCAGGGGCCCTTAACTCCAGCAGGGGCGCTTGACTCAAGCAGGGGCCCTTGACTCCAGCAGGGGCCCTTGAGTAAAGCAGGGGCCCTTGACTCCAGCCGGGGCCCTTGACTCACGCAGGGGCCCTTGACTCCAGCAGGGGCCCTTGACTAAAGCAGGGGCCATTGACTCCAGCAGGGGCCCTTGACTCCAGCAGGGGCCATTCACTCCAGCAGGGGCCCCATGACTCCAGGGATGCGTCATTGGAGGCGCAGGGGCCCTTGACTCAAGCAGGGGCCATTGACTCCAGCAGGGGCCCTTGACCCCAGGGACGCGTCATTTGAGGCGCAGGGGCCCTTGACTCCAGCAGGGGCCCTTGACTAAAGCAGGGGCCCTTGACTCCAGCAGGGGCCCTTGACCCAAGCAGGGGCCCTTGACTCCCGGGACGCGTCACTGGAGGCGTCTCTATCAGTCTTAGTTTCACTGGATCTCAGTGCAGCATTTGACACAGTTGACCACAACATATTACTCAAACGACTGGAGAACTGGGCAGGTTTTTCAGGAACTGTACTATACTCGTTAAAAAACATACTTGAAGACTCACCTGTTCTCAGCTGCATTTGAATAAAGCACCAAATCCACACTTTTAAGCTTAAATTTCAAAACTAACATTTTAACTACTGATTTTATCTATTTCTGATTTTATTTGTTTGCTTGTTTAAATCACTTTTAAATCATGCTTTTTATTTGTTTTTGTTTCTAATGTCTCTGTAAAGCACTTTGAATCACCTTGTTGTTGAATTGTCTGTGAAGGTTCTCAGTCATCCAGGTCATCGTAGTCAATGGAGCTTGCAAAAAAAAGCGTCTGGACTTCTTTAAGTTGCTTGAAGACGTTTCACTTCACAGCAGGGGCCCTTGACTCCAGCAGGGGCCCTTGACTCCAGCAGGTGCCCATGACTCCAGCAGGGGCCCCATGACTCAAGCAGGGGCCTTTGACTCCAGCAGGGGCCCTTGACTCCAGGAACGCTTCACTTGAGGCGCAGGGGCCCTTGACTCCAGCAGGGGCCCTTGACTCCAGGGACGCGTCACTGGAGGCGCAGGAGCCCTTGACTCCAGCAGGGGCCCTTGACTCAAGCAGGGGCCCTTGACTCAAGCAGGGGCCTTTGACTCCAGCAGGGGCCCTTTACTCCAGGGACGCGTCATTGGAGGCGCAGGGCCCCTTGACTCAAGCAGGGGCCCTTGACTCCAGGGATGCGTCCCTGGAGGCGCAGGGGCCCTTGACTCCAGCAGGGGCCCTTGACTCAAGCAGGGGCCCTTGACTCCAGCAGGGGCCCTTGACTCCAGCAGGGGCCCTTGACTAAAGAAGGGGCCCTTGACTCAAGCAGGGGCCCTTGACTCCAGCGACGCATCACTGGAGGCGCCGGGGCCCTTGACTACATCAGGGGCCCTTGACCCATGCAGGGGCCCTTGACCCAAGCAGGGGCCCTTGACTCCCGGGACGCGTCACTGGAGGCGCAGGGGCCCTTGACTCCATCAGGGGCCCTTGAATCCAGGGACGCGTCATTGGAGGCGTCTCTATCAGTCTTAGTTTCACTGGATCTCAGTGCAGCATTTGACACAGTTGACCACAACATATTACTCAAACGACTGGAGAACTGGGCAGGTTTTTCAGGAACTGTACTATACTCGTTAAAAAACATACTTGAAGACTCACCTGTTCTCAGCTGCATTTGAATAAAGCACCAAATCCACACTTTTAAGCTTAAATTTCAAAACTAACATTTTAACTACTGATTTTATCTATTTATGATTTTATTTGTTTGCTTGTTTAAATCACTTTTAAATCATGCTTTTTATTTGTTTTTGTTTCTAATGTCTCTGTAAAGCACTTTGAATCACCTTGTTGTTGAATTGTCTGTGAAGGTTCTCAGTCATCCAGGTCATCGTAGTCAATGGAGCTTGCAAAAAAAAGCGTCTGGACTTCTTTAAGTTGCTTGAAGACGTTTCACTTCACAGCAGGGGCCCTTGACTCCAGCAGGGGCCCTTGACTCCAGCAGGGGCCCTTGACTAAAGCAGGGGCCCTTGACTCCAGTAAGGGCCCTTAACTCAAGCAGGGGCCCTTGACTCCAGCAGGTGCCCATGACTCCAGCAGGGGCCCCATGACTCAAGCAGGGGCCTTTGACTCCAGCAGGGGCCCTTGACTCCAGGAACGCTTCACTAGAGGCGCAGGGGCCCTTGACTCCAGCAGGGGCCCTTGACTCCAGGGACGCGTCACTGGAGGCGCAGGGGCCCTTGACTCCAGCAGGGGCCCTTGACTCAAGCAGGGGCCCTTGACTCAAGCAGGGGCCTTTGACTCCAGCAGGGGCCCAGGACTCGAGGGACGCGTCACTGGAGGCGCAGGGGCCCTTGACTCCAGCAGGGGCCCTTGACTCCAGGGACGCGTCACTGGAGGCGCAGGGGCCCTTGACTCCAGCAGGGGCTCTTGACTCAAGTTGGTGCCCATGACTCCAGGTATGCGTCACTGGAGGCGCAGGGGCCCTTGACTCACGCAGGGGCCCTTGACTCCAGCAGGGGCCCTTGACTAAAGAAGGGGCCCTTGACTAAAGAAGGGGCCCTTGACTCAAGCAGGGGCCCTTAACTCCAGCAGGGGCGCTTGACTCAAGCAGGGGCCCTTGACTCCAGCAGGGGCCCTTGAGTAAAGCAGGGGCCTTTGACTCCAGCCGGGGCCCTTGACTCACGCAGGGGCCCTTGACTCCAGCAGGGGCCCTTGACTAAAGCAGGGGCCATTGACTCCAGCAGGGGCCCTTGACTCAAGCAGGGGCCATTCACTCCAGCAGGGGCCCCATGACTCCAGGGATGCGTCACTGGAGGCGCAGGGGCCCTTGACTCCAGCAGGGGCCCTTGACTCCAGGGACGCGTCATTGGAGGCATCTCTATCAGTCTTAGTTTCAATGGATCTCAGTGCAGCATTTGACACAGTTGACCACAACATATTACTCAAACGACTGGAGAACTGGGCAGGTTTTTCAGGAACTGTACTATACTCGTTAAAAAACATACTTGAAGACTCACCTGTTCTCAGCTGCATTTGAATAAAGCACCAAATCCACACTTTTAAGCTTAAATTTCAAAACTAACATTTTAACTACTGATTTTTATCTATTTATGATTTTATTTGTTTGCTTGTTTAAATCACTTTTAAATCATGCTTTTTATTTGTTTTTGTTTCTAATGTCTCTGTAAAGCACTTTGAATCACCTTGTTGTTGAATTGTCTGTGAAGGTTCTCAGTCATCCAGGTCATCGTAGTCAATGGAGCTTGCAAAGAAAAGCGTCTGGACTTCTTTAAGTTGCTTGAAGACGTTTCACTTCACAGCAGGGGCCCTTGACTCCAGCAGGGGCCCTTGACTCCAGCAGGGGCCCTTGACTAAAGCAGGGGCCCTTGACTCCAGTAAGGGCCCTTAACTCAAGCAGGGGCCCTTGACTCCAGCAGGTGCCCATGACTCCAGGGATGCGTCATTGGAGGCGCAGGGGCCCTTGACTCAAGCAGGGGCCATTGACTCCAGTAGGGGCCCTTGACCCCAGGGACGCGTCATTTGAGGTGTAGGGGCCCTTGACTCCAGCAGGGGCCCTTGACTCAAGCAGGGGCCATTGACTCCAGCAGGGGCCCTTGACTCCAGCAGGGGCCCCATGACTCCAGGGATGCGTCACTGGAGGCGCAGGGGCCCTTGACTCCAGCAGGGGCCCTTGACTAAAGAAGGGGCCCTTGATTCAATCAGGGGCCCTTGACTCCAGGGATGCGTCACTGGAGGCGCAGGGGCCTTTGACTACATCAGGGGCCCTTGAACCATGCAGGGGCCCTTGACCCAAGCAGGGGCCCTTGACTCCCGGCACGCGTCACTGGAGGCGCAGGGGCCCTTGACTCCAGCAGGGGCCCTTGACTCAAGCAGGGGCCCTTGGCTCCAGCAGGGGCCCTTGACTCCAGCAGGGGCCCTTGACTAAAGAAGGGGCCCTTGACTCCAGCAGGGGCCCTTGACTCCAGCAGGGGCCCTTGACCCAAGCAGGGGCCCTTGACTCCCGGGACGCGTCACTGGAGGCGCAGGGGCCCTTGACTCCATCAGGGGCCCTTGAATCCAGGGACGCGTCATTGGAGGCGTCTCTATCAGTCTTAGTTTCACTGGATCTCAGTGCAGCATTTGACACAGTTGACCACAACATATTACTCAAACGACTGGAGAACTGGGCAGGTTTTTCAGGAACTGTACTATACTCGTTAAAAAACATACTTGAAGACTCACCTGTTCTCAGCTGCATTTGAATAAAGCACCAAATCCACACTTTTAAGCTTAAATTTCAAAACTAACATTTTAACTACTGATTTTATCTATTTCTGATTTTATTTGTTTGCTTGTTTAAATCACTTTTAAATCATGCTTTTTATTTGTTTTTGTTTCTAATGTCTCTGTAAAGCACTTTGAATCACCTTATTGTTGAATTGTCTGTGAAGGTTCTCAGTCATCCAGGTCATCGTAGTCAATGGAGCTTGCAAAAAAAAGCGTCTGGACTTCTTTAAGTTGCTTGAAGACGTTTCACTTCACAGCAGGGGCCCTTGACTCCAGCAGGGGCCCTTGACTCCAGCAGGGGCCCTTGACTAAAGCAGGGGCCCTTGACTCCAGTAAGGGCCCTTAACTCAAGCAGGGGCCCTTGACTCCAGCAGGTGCCCATGACTCCAGGGATGCGTCATTGGAGGCGCAGGGGCCCTTGACTCAAGCAGGGGCCATTGACTCCAGCAGGGGCCCTTGACCCCAGGGACGCGTCATTTGAGGCGCAGGGGCCCTTGACTCCAGCAGGGGCCCTTGACTAAAGAAGGGGCCCTTGATTCAATCAGGGGCCCTTGACTCCAGCAGGGGCCCTTGACTCCAGGGACGCGTCACTGGAGGCGCAGGGGCCCTTGACTCCAGCAGGGGCCCTTGACTCAAGCAGGGGCCCTTGACTCCAGCAGGGGCCCTTTACTCCAGGGACGCGTCATTGGAGGCGCAGGGCCCCTTGACTCAAGCAGGGGCCCTTGACTCCAGCAGGGGCCCATGACTCGAGTGACGCTTCACTGGAGGCGCAGGGGCCCTTGACTCCAGCAGGGGCCCTTGACTCCAGGGACGCGTCACTGGAGGCGCAGGGGCCCTTGACTCCAGCAGGGGCTCTTGACTCAAGTTGGTGCCCATGACTCCAGGTATGCGTCACTGGAGGCGCAGGGGCCCTTGACTCCAGCAGGGGCCCTTGACTCCAGCAGGGGCCCTTGACTCCAGCAGGGGCCCTTGACTAAAGCAGGGGCCCTTGACTCCAGCAGGTGCCCATGACTCCAGGGATGCGTCATTGGAGGCGCAGGGGCCCTTGACTCAAACAGGGGCCATTGACTCCAGCAGGGGCCCTTGACCCCAGGGACGCGTCATTTGAGGCGCAGGGGCCATTGACTCCAGCAGGGGCCCTTGACTCAAGCAGGGGCCATTGACTCCAGCAGGGGCCCTTGACTCCAGCAGGGGCCCCATGACTCCAGGGATGCGTCACTGGAGGCGCAGGGGCCCTTGACGCCAGCAGGGGCCCTTGACTAAAGAAGGGGCCCTTGATTCAGTCAGGGGCCCTTGACTCCAGCAGGGGCCCATGACTCCAGGGATGCGTCACTGGAGGCGCAGGGGCCTTTGACTCCAGCAGGGGCCCTTGACTCCAGGAACGCTTCACTTGAGGCGCAGGGGCCTTTGACTCCAGCAGGGGCCCTTGACTCCAGGGACGCGTCACTGGAGGCGCAGGGGCCCTTGACTCCAGCAGGGGCCCTTGACTCAAGCAGGGGCCCTTGACTCCAGCAGGGGCCCTTTACTCCAGGGACGCGTCATTGGAGGCGCAGGGCCCCTTGACTCAAGCAGGGGCCCTTGACTCCAGCAGGGGCCCATGACTCGAGGGACGCGTCACTGGAGGCGCAGGGGCGCTTGACTCCAGCAGGGGCCCTTGACTCCAGGGACGCGTCATTTGAGGTGCAGGGGCCCTTCACTCCAGCAGGGGCCCTTCACTCCAGCAGGGGCCCTTGAGTAAAGCAGGGGCCCTTGACCCAAGCAGTGTCCCTTGACCCAAGCAGGGGCCCTTGACTCCAGGGATGCGTCACTGGAGGCGCAGGGGCCCTTGACTCCAGCAGGGGCCCTTGAGTAAAGCAGGGGCCCTTGACTCCAGCAGGGGCGCTTGACTCCAGGGACTCGTCACTGGAGGCGCAGGGGCCCTTGACTCCAGCAGGGGCCCTTGACTCAAGCAGGGGCCCTTGACTCCAGCAGGGGCCCTTGACTCCAGCAGGGGCCCTTGACTAAAGAAGGGGCCCTTGACAAAAGCAGGGGCCCTTGACTCCAGGGACGCATCACTGGAGGCGCCGGGGCCCTTGACTACATCAGGGGCCCTTGACCCAAGCAGGGGCCCTTGACTCCCGGGACGCGTCACTGGAGGCGCAGGGGCCCTTGACTCCAGCAGGGGCCCTTGACTCCAGCAGGGGCCCTTGACTCCAGGGATGCGTCATTGGAGGCGTCTCTATCAGTCTTAGTTTCACTGGATCTCAGTGCAGCATTTGACACAGTTGACCACAACATATTACTCAAACGACTGGAGAACTGGGCAGGTTTTTCAGGAACTGTACTATACTCGTTAAAAAACATACTTGAAGACTCACCTGTTCTCAGCTGCATTTGAATAAAGCACCAAATCCACACTTTTAAGCTTAAATTTCAAAACTAACATTTTAACTACTGATTTTATCTATTTATGATTTTATTTGTTTGCTTGTTTAAATCACTTTTAAATCATGCTTTTTATTTGTTTTTGTTTCTAATGTCTCTGTAAAGCACTTTGAATCACCTTGTTGTTGAATTGTCTGTGAAGGTTCTCAGTCATCCAGGTCATCGTAGTCAATGGAGCTTGCAAAGAAAAGCGTCTGGACTTCTTTAAGTTGCTTGAAGACGTTTCACTTCACAGCAGGGGCCCTTGACTCCAGCAGGGGCCCTTGACTAAAGCAGGGGCCCTTGACTCCAGTAAGGGCCCTTAACTCAAGCAGGGGCCCTTGACTCCAGCAGGTGCCCATGACTCCAGGGATGCGTCATTGGAGGCGCAGGGGCCCTTGACTCAAGCAGGGGCCATTGACTCCAGCAGGGGCCCTTGACCCCAGGGACGCGTCATTTGAGGCGCAGGGGCCCTTGACTCCAGCAGGGGCCCTTGACTAAAGAAGGGGCCCTTGATTCAATCAGGGGCCCTTGACTCCAGCAGGGGCCCATGACTCCAGGGATGCGTCACTGGAGGCGCAGGGGCCTTTGACTCCAGCAGGGGCCCTTGACTCCAGGGACGCGTCACTGGAGGCGCAGGGGCCCTTGACTCCAGCAGGGGCCCTTGACTCAAGCAGGGGCCCTTGACTCCAGCAGGGGCCCTTGACTCCAGGGACGCGTCATTGGAGGCGCAGGGCCCCTTGACTCAAGCAGAGGCCCTTGACTCCAGCAGGGGCCCATGACTCGAGGGACGCGTCACTGGAGGCGCAGGGGCCCTTGACTCCAGCAGGGGCCCTTGACTCCAGGGACGCGTCACTGGAGGCGCAGGGGCCCTTGACTCCAGCAGGGGCTCTTGACTCAAGTTGGTGCCCATGACTCCAGGTATGCGTCACTGGAGGCGCAGGGGCCCTTGACTCACGCAGGGGCCCTTGACTCCAGCAGGGGCCCTTGACTAAAGAAGGGGCCCTTGACTAAAGAAGGGGCCCTTGACTCAAGCAGGGGCCCTTAACTCCAGCAGGGGCGCTTGACTCAAGCAGGGGCCCTTGACTCCAGCAGGGGCCCTTGAGTAAAGCAGGGGCCCTTGACTCCAGCTGGGGCCCTTGACTCACGCAGGGGCCCTTGACTCCAGCAGGGGCCCTTGACTAAAGCAGGGGCCATTGACTCCAGCAGGGGCCCTTGACTCCAGCAGGGGCCATTCACTCCAGCAGGGGCCCCATGACTCCAGGGATGCGTCATTGGAGGCGCAGGGGCCCTTGACTCAAGCAGGGGCCATTGACTCCAGCAGGGGCCCTTGACCCCAGGGACGCGTCATTTGAGGCGCAGGGGCCCTTGACTCCAGCAGGGGCCCTTGACTAAAGCAGGGGCCCTTGACTCCAGCAGGGGCCCTTGACCCAAGCAGGGGCCCTTGACTCCCGGGACGCGTCACTGGAGGCGTCTCTATCAGTCTTAGTTTCACTGGATCTCAGTGCAGCATTTGACACAGTTGACCACAACATATTACTCAAACGACTGGAGAACTGGGCAGGTTTTTCAGGAACTGTACTATACTCGTTAAAAAACATACTTGAAGACTCACCTGTTCTCAGCTGCATTTGAATAAAGCACCAAATCCACACTTTTAAGCTTAAATTTCAAAACTAACATTTTAACTACTGATTTTATCTATTTCTGATTTTATTTGTTTGCTTGTTTAAATCACTTTTAAATCATGCTTTTTATTTGTTTTTGTTTCTAATGTCTCTGTAAAGCACTTTGAATCACCTTGTTGTTGAATTGTCTGTGAAGGTTCTCAGTCATCCAGGTCATCGTAGTCAATGGAGCTTGCAAAAAAAAGCGTCTGGACTTCTTTAAGTTGCTTGAAGACGTTTCACTTCACAGCAGGGGCCCTTGACTCCAGCAGGGGCCCTTGACTCCAGCAGGGGCCCTTGACTAAAGCAGGGGCCCTTGACTCCAGTAAGGGCCCTTAACTCAAGCAGGGGCCCTTGACTCCAGCAGGTGCCCATGACTCCAGGGATGCGTCATTGGAGGCGCAGGGGCCCTTGACTCAAGCAGGGGCCATTGACTCCAGCAGGGGCCCTTGACCCCAGGGACGCGTCATTTGAGGCGCAGGGGCCCTTGACTCCAGCAGGGGCCCTTGACTAAAGAAGGGGCCCTTGATTCAATCAGGGGCCCTTGACTCCAGCAGGGGCCCATGACTCCAGGGATGCGTCACTGGAGGCGCAGGGGCCTTTGACTCCAGCAGGGGCCCTTGACTCCAGGGACGCGTCACTGGAGGCGCAGGGGCCCTTGACTCCAGCAGGGGCCCTTGACTCAAGCAGGGGCCCTTGACTCAAGCAGGGGCCCTTGACTCCAGCAGGGGCCCTTTACTCCAGGGACGCGTCATTGGAGGCGCAGGGCCCCTTGACTCAAGCAGGGGCCCTTGACTCCAGCAGGGGCCCATGACTCGAGTGACGCGTCACTGGAGGCGCAGGGGCCCTTGACTCCAGCAGGGGCCCTTGACTCCAGGGACGCGTCACTGGAGGCGCAGGGGCCCTTGACTCCAGCAGGGGCTCTTGACTCAAGTTGGTGCCCATGACTCCAGGTATGCGTCACTGGAGGCGCAGGGGCCCTTGACTCACGCAGGGGCCCTTGACTCCAGCAGGGGCCCTTGACTAAAGAAGGGGCCCTTGACTAAAGAAGGGGCCCTTGACTCAAGCAGGGGCCCTTAACTCCAGCAGGGGCGCTTGACTCAAGCAGGGGCCCTTAACTCCAGCAGGGGCGCTTGACTCAAGCAGGGGCCCTTGACTCCAGCAGGGGCCCTTGAGTAAAGCAGGGGCCCTTGACTCCAGCCGGGGCCCTTGACTCCAGCAGGGGCCCTTGACTAAAGCAGGGGCCATTGACTCCAGCAGGGGCCCTTGACTCCAGCAGGGGCCATTCACTCCAGCAGGGGCCCCATGACTCCAGGGATGCGTCACTGGAGGCGCAGGGGCCCTTGACTCCAGCAGGGGCCCTTGACTCCAGGGACGCGTCATTGGAGGCGTCTCTATCAGTCTTAGTTTCAATGGATCTCAGTGCAGCATTTGACACAGTTGACCACAACATATTACTCAAACGACTGGAGAACTGGGCAGGTTTTTCAGGAACTGTACTATACTCGTTAAAAAACATACTTGAAGACTCACCTGTTCTCAGCTGCATTTGAATAAAGCACCAAATCCACACTTTTAAGCTTAAATTTCAAAACTAACATTTTAACTACTGATTTTTATCTATTTATGATTTTATTTGTTTGCTTGTTTAAATCACTTTTAAATCATGCTTTTTATTTGTTTTTGTTTCTAATGTCTCTGTAAAGCACTTTGAATCACCTTGTTGTTGAATTGTCTGTGAAGGTTCTCAGTCATCCAGGTCATCGTAGTCAATGGAGCTTGCAAAGAAAAGCGTCTGGACTTCTTTAAGTTGCTTGAAGACGTTTCACTTCACAGCAGGGGCCCTTGACTCCAGCAGGGGCCCTTGACTAAAGCAGGGGCCCTTGACTCCAGTAAGGGCCCTTAACTCAAGCAGGGGCCCTTGACTCCAGCAGGTGCCCATGACTCCAGGGATGCGTCATTGGAGGCGCAGGGGCCCTTGACTCAAGCAGGGGCCATTGACTCCAGCAGGGGCCCTTGACCCCAGGGACGCGTCATTTGAGGCGCAGGGGCCCTTGACTCCAGCAGGGGCCCTTGACTAAAGAAGGGGCCCTTGATTCAATCAGGGGCCCTTGACTCCAGCAGGGGCCCATGACTCCAGGGATGCGTCACTGGAGGCGCAGGGGCCTTTGACTCCAGCAGGGGCCCTTGACTCCAGGGACGCGTCACTGGAGGCGCAGGGGCCCTTGACTCCAGCAGGGGCCCTTGACTCAAGCAGGGGCCCTTGACTCCAGCAGGGGCCCTTTACTCCAGGGACGCGTCATTGGAGGCGCAGGGCCCCTTGACTCAAGCAGGGGCCCTTGACTCCAGCAGGGGCCCATGACTCGAGGGACGCGTCACTGGAGGCGCAGGGGCCCTTGACTCCAGCAGGGGCCCTTGACTCCAGGGACGCGTCACTGGAGGCGCAGGTGCCCTTGACTCCAGCAGGGGCTCTTGACTCAAGTTGGTGCCCATGACTCCAGGTATGCGTCACTGGAGGCGCAGGGGCCCTTGACTCACGCAGGGGCCCTTGACTCCAGCAGGGGCCCTTGACTAAAGAAGGGGCCCTTGACTAAAGAAGGGGCCCTTGACTCAAGCAGGGGCCCTTAACTCCAGCAGGGGCGCTTGACTCAAGCAGGGGCCCTTGACTCCAGCAGGGGCCCTTGAGTAAAGCAGGGGCCCTTGACTCCAGCCGGGGCCCTTGACTCACGCAGGGGCCCTTGACTCCAGCAGGGGCCCTTGACTAAAGCAGGGGCCATTGACTCCAGCAGGGGCCCTTGACTCCAGCAGGGGCCATTCACTCCAGCAGGGGCCCCATGACTCCAGGGATGCGTCATTGGAGGCGCAGGGGCCCTTGACTCAAGCAGGGGCCATTGACTCCAGCAGGGGCCCTTGACCCCAGGGACGCGTCATTTGAGGCGCAGGGGCCCTTGACTCAAGCAGGGGCCCTTGACTAAAGCAGGGGCCCTTGACTCCAGCAGGGGCCCTTGACCCAAGCAGGGGCCCTTGACTCCCGGGACGCGTCACTGGAGGCGTCTCTATCAGTCTTAGTTTCACTGGATCTCAGTGCAGCATTTGACACAGTTGACCACAACATATTACTCAAACGACTGGAGAACTGGGCAGGTTTTTCAGGAACTGGACTAAACTCGTTAAAAATCATACTTGAAGACTCACCTGTTCTCAGCTGCATTTGAATAAAGCACCAAATCCACACTTTTAAGCTTAAATTTCAAAACTAACATTTTAACTACTGATTTTATCTATTTCTGATTTTATTTGTTTTGATTTTATATACTGTTTTTGTTTGTTTGTTTTTTTGCTTGTTAATTAGTTAGTTACTTTGTTTGCTTGTTTAAATCAATTTTAAATCATGCTTTTTATTTGTTTTTGTTTCTAATGTCTCTGTAAAGCACTTTGAATCACCTTGTTGTTGAATTGTCTGTGAAGGTTCTCAGTCATCCAGGTCATCGTAGTCAATGGAGCTTGCAAAGAAAAGCGTCTGGACTTCTTTAAGTTGCTTGAAGACGTTTCACTTCACAGCAGGGGCCCTTGACTCCAGCAGGTGCCCATGACTCCAGGGATGCGTCATTGGAGGCGCAGGGGCCCTTGACTAAAGCAGGGGCCCTTGACTCCAGTAAGGGCCTTTGACTCCAGCAGGGGCCCTTGACTCCAGGAACGCTTCACTTGAGGCGCAGGGGCCCTTGACTCCAGCAGGGGCCCTTGACTCAAGCAGGGGCCCTTGACTCAAGCAGGGGCCTTTGACTCCAGCAGGGGCCCTTTACTCCAGGGACGCGTCATTGGAGGCGCAGGGCCCCTTGACTCCAGCAGGGGCCCTTGACTCCAGGGATGCGTCCCTGGAGGCGCAGGGGCCCTTGACTCCAGCAGGGGCCCTTGAGTAAAGCAGGGGCCCTTGACTCCAGCAGGGGCCCTTGAGTAAAGCAGGGGCCCTTGACTCCAGCAGGGGCGCTTGACTCCAGGGACTCGTCACTGGAGGCGCAGGGGCCCTTGACTCCAGCAGGGGCCCTTGACTCAAGCAGGGGCCCTTGACTCCAGCAGGGGCCCTTGACTCCAGCAGGGGCCCTTGACTAAAGAAGGGGCCCTTGACTCAAGCAGGGGCCCTTGACTCCAGGGACGCATCACTGGAGGCGCCGGGGCCCTTGACTACATCAGGGGCCCTTGACCCATGCAGGGGCCCTTGACCCAAGCAGGGGCCCTTGACTCCCGGGAGGCGTCACTGGAGGCGCAGGGGCCCTTGACTCCAGCAGGGGCCCTTGACTCCAGCAGGGGCCCTTGACTCCAGGGACGCGTCATTGGAGGCGTCTCTATCAGTCTTAGTTTCAATGGATCTCAGTGCAGCATTTGACACAGTTGACCACAACATATTACTCAAACGACTG
Source organism: Rhamphochromis sp. 'chilingali' (assembly GCF_963969265.1). NCBI lineage: Eukaryota > Metazoa > Chordata > Actinopteri > Cichliformes > Cichlidae > Rhamphochromis > Rhamphochromis sp. 'chilingali'. Next base: position 8,080,971 of record NC_137929.1, read on the forward strand.
GAGAACTGGGCAGGTTTTTCAGGAACTGTACTATACTCGTTAAAAAACATACAGTGGGGCAAAAAAGTATTTAGTCAGCCATCGATTGTGCAAGTTCCCCCACCTAAAATGATGACAGAGGTCAGTAATTTGCACCAGAGGTACACTTCAACTGTGAGAGACAGAATGTGAAAAAAAAATCCATGAATTCACATGGTAGGATTTGTAAAGAATTTATTCGTAAATCAGGGTGGAAAATAAGTATTTGGTCAATAACAAAAATACAACCCAATACTTTGCAACATAACCTTTGTTGGCAATAACAGAGGTCAAACGTTTACTATAGGTCTTTACCAGGTTTGCACACACAGTAGCTGGTATTTTGACCCATTCCTCCATGCAGATCTTCTCGAGAGCAGTGATGTTTTGGGGCTGTCACCGAGCAACACGGACTTTCAACTCCCGCCACAGATTTTCTATGGGGTTGAGGTCTGGAGACTGGCTAGGCCACTCCAGGACTTTCAAATGCTTCTTACGGAGCCACTCCTTTGTTGCCCGGGCGGTGTTTTTTGGATCATTGTCATGTTGGAAGACCCAGCCTCGTTTCATCTTCAAAGTTCTCACTGATGGAAGGAGGTTTTGGCTCAAAATCTCACGATACATGGCCCCATTCATTCTGTCCTTAACACGGATCAGTCGTCCTGTCCCCTTGGCAGAAAAACAGCCCCATAGCATGATGTTTCCACCCCCATGCTTCACAGTAGGTATGGTGTTCTTGGGATGCAACTCAGTATTCTTCTTCCTCCAAACACGACGAGTTGAGTTTATACCAAAAAGTTCTACTTTGGTTTCATCTGACCACATGACATTCTCCCAATCCTCTGCTGTATCATCCATGTGCTCTCTGGCAAACTTCAGACGGGCCTGGACATGCACTGGCTTCAGCAGCGGAACACGTCTGGCACTGCGGGATTTGATTCCCTGCCGTTGTAGTGTGTTACTGATGGTGACCTTTGTTACTTTGGTCCCAGCTCTCTGCAGGTCATTCACCAGGTCCCCCCGTGTGGTTCTGGGATCTTTGCTCACCGTTCTCATGATCATTTTGACCCCACGGGATGAGATCTTGCGTGGAGCCCCAGATCGAGGGAGATTATCAGTGGTCTTGTATGTCTTCCATTTTCTGATGATTGCTCCCACAGTTGATTTTTTCACACCAAGCTGCTTGCCTATTGTAGATTCACTCTTCCCAGTCTGGTGCAGGTCTACAATACTCTTCCTGGTGTCCTTCGAAAGCTCTTTGGCCTTGGCCATGGCGGAGTTTGGAGTCTGACTGTTTGAGGCTGTGGACAGGTGTCTTTTATACAGATGATGAGTTCAAACAGGTGCCATTCATACAGGTAACGAGTGGGGGACAGAAAAGCTTCTTACAGAAGACGTTACAGGTCTGTGAGAGCCAGAGATTTTCCTTGTTTGAGGTGACCAAATACTTATTTTCCACCCTGATTTACGAATAAATTCTTTACAAATCCTACCATGTGAATTCATGGATTTTTTTTTCACATTCGGTCTCTCACAGTTGAAGTGTACCTCTGGTGCAAATTACTGACCTCTGTCATCATTTTAAGTGGGGGAACTTGCACAATCGGTGGCTGACTAAATACTTTTTTGCCCCACTGTACTTGAAGACTCACCTGTTCTCAGCTGCATTTGAATAAAGCACCAAATCCACACTTTTAAGCTTAAATTTCAAAACTAACATTTTAACTACTGATTTTATCTATTTCTGATTTTATTTGTTTGCTTGTTTAAATCACTTTTAAATCATGCTTTTTATTTGTTTTTGTTTCTAATGTCTCTGTAAAGCACTTTGAATCACCTTGTTGTTGAATTGTCTGTGAAGGTTCTCAGTCATCCAGGTCATCGTAGTCAATGGAGCTTGCAAAGAAAAGCGTCTGGACTTCTTTAAGTTGCTTGAAGACGTTTCACTTCACAGCAGGGGCCCTTGACTCCAGCAGGTGCCCATGACTCCAGGGATGCGTCATTGGAGGCGCAGGGGCCCTTGACTCAAGCAGGGGCCCTTGACTCCAGTAAGGGCCCTTAACTCAAGGAGGGGCCCTTGACTCCAGCAGGTGTCCATGACTCCAGGGATGCGTCATTGGAGGCGCAGGGGCCCTTGACTCAAGCAGGGGCCATTGACTCCAGCAGGGGCCCTTGACCCCAGGGACGCGTCATTTGAGGCGCAGAGGCCCTTGACTCCAGCAGGGGCCCTTGACTCAAGCAGGGGCCATTGACTCCAGCAGGGGCCCTTGACTCCAGCAGGGGCCCCATGACTCCAGGGATGCGTCACTGGAGGCGCAGGGGCCCTTGACTCCAGCAGGGGCCCTTGACTAAAGAAGGGGCCCTTGATTCAATCAGGGGCCCTTGACTCCAGCAGGGGCCCATGACTCCAGGGATGCGTCACTGGAGGCGCAGGGGCCTTTGACTCCAGCAGGGGCCCTTGACTCCAGGAACGCTTCACTTGAGGCGCAGGGGCCCTTGACTCAAGCAGGGGCCCTTGACTCCAGGGACGCGTCACTGGAGGCGCAGGGGCCCTTGACTCCAGCAGGGGCCCTTGACTCAAGCAGGGGCCCTTGACTCAAGCAGGGGCCCTTGACTCCAGCAGGGGCCCTTTACTCCAGGGACGCGTCATTGGAGGCGCAGGGCCCCTTGACTCAAGCAGGGGCCCTTGACTCCAGCAGGGGCCCTTGACTCCAGGGACGCGTCACTGGAGGCGCAGGGGCCCTTGACTCCAGCAGGGGCTCTTGACTCAAGTTGGTGCCCATGACTCCAGGTATGCGTCACTGGAGGCGCAGGGGCCCTTGACTCATGCAGGGGCCCTTGACTCCAGCAGGGGCCCTTGACTCCAGCAGGGGCCCTTGACTAAAGAAGGGGCCCTTGACTAAAGAAGGGGCCCTTGACTCAAGCAGGGGCCCTTAACTCCAGCAGGGGCCCTTGACTAAAGAAGGGGCCCTTGACTAAAGAAGGGGCCCTTGACTAAAGAAGGGGCCCTTGACTCAAGCAGGGGCCCTTAACTCCAGCAGGGGCGCTTGACTCAAGCAGGGGCCCTTGACTCCAGCAGGGGCCCCATTACTCAAGCAGGGGCCCTTGACTCCAGCAGGGGCCCTTCACCCCAGCAGGGGCCCCATGACTCCAGGGATGCGTCACTGGAGGCGCAGGGGCCCTTGACTCCAGCAGGGGCCCTTGACTCCAGGGACGCGTCATTGGAGGCGTCTCTATCAGTCTTAGTTTCAATGGATCTCAGTGCAGCATTTGACACAGTTGACCACAACATATTACTCAAACGACTGGAGAACTGGGCAGGTTTTTCAGGAACTGTACTATACTCGTTAAAAAACATACTTGAAGACTCACCTGTTCTCAGCTGCATTTGAATAAAGCACCAAATCCACACTTTTAAGCTTAAATTTCAAAACTAACATTTTAACTACTGATTTTATCTATTTCTGATTTTATTTGTTTGCTTGTTTAAATCACTTTTAAATCATGCTTTTTATTTGTTTTTGTTTCTAATGTCTCTGTAAAGCACTTTGAATCACCTTGTTGTTGAATTGTCTGTGAAGGTTCTCAGTCATCCAGGTCATCGTAGTCAATGGAGCTTGCAAAGAAAAGCGTCTGGACTTCTTTAAGTTGCTTGAAGACGTTTCACTTCACAGCAGGGGCCCTTGACTCCAGCAGGGGCCCTTGACTCCAGCAGGGGCCCTTGACTAAAGCAGGGGCCCTTGACTCCAGTAAGGGCCCTTAACTCAAGCAGGGGCCCTTGACTCCAGCAGGGGCCCTTGACTCCAGGGACGCGTCACTGGAGGCGCAGGGGCCCTTGACTCCAGCAGGGGCTCTTGACTCAAGTTGGTGCCCATGACTCCAGGTATGCGTCACTGGAGGCGCAGGGGCCCTTGACTCACGCAGGGGCCCTTGACTCCAGCAGGGGCCCTTGACTCCAGCAGGGGCCCTTGACTAAAGAAGGGGCCCTTGACTAAAGAAGGGGCCCTTGACTCAAGCAGGGGCCCTTAACTCCAGCAGGGGCGCTTGACTCAAGCAGGGGCCCTTGACTCCAGCAGGGGCCCTTGAGTAAACGCAGGGGCCCTTGACTCCAGCCGGGGCCCTTGACTCACGCAGGGGCCCCATGACTCAAGCAGGGGCCCTTGACTCCAGCAGGGGCCCCATGACTCAAGCAGGGGCCCTTGACTCCAGCAGGGGCCCTTCACTCCAGCAGGGGCCCCATGACTCCAGGGATGCGTCACTGGAGGCGCAGGGGCCCTTGACTCCAGCAGGGGCCCTTGACCCAAGCAGGGGCCCTTGACTCCCGGGACGCGTCACTGGAGGCGTCTCTATCAGTCTTAGTTTCACTGGATCTCAGTGCAGCATTTGACACAGTTGACCACAACATATTACTCAAACGACTGGAGAACTGGGCAGGTTTTTCAGGAACTGTACTAAACTCGTTAAAAAACATACTTGAAGACTCACCTGTTCTCAGCTGCATTTGAATAAAGCACCAAATCCACACTTTTAAGCTTAAATTTCAAAACTAACATTTTAACTACTGATTTTATCTATTTCTGATTTTATTTGTTTTGATTTTATATACTGTTTTTGTTTGTTTGTTTTTTTGCTTGTTAATTAGTTAGTTACTTTGTTTGCTTGTTTAAATCAATTTTAAATCATGCTTTTTATTTGTTTTTGTTTCTAATGTCTCTGTAAAGCACTTTGAATCACCTTGTTGTTGAATTGTCTGTGAAGGTTCTCAGTCATCCAGGTCATCGTAGTCAATGGAGCTTGCAAAGAAAAGCGTCTGGACTTCTTTAAGTTGCTTGAAGACGTATCACTTCACAGCAGGGGCCCTTGACTCCAGCAGGGACAGGTCACTGTAGGCGCAGGGGCCCTTGACTCCAGCAGGGGCCCTTGACTCCAGCAGGGGCCCTTGACTCCAGCAGGGGCCCCATGACTCAACCAGGGGCCCTTGACTCCACCAGGGGCCCTTGACTAAAGAAGGGGCCCTTGACTCCAGCAGGGGCCCCATGACTCAACCAGGGGCCCTTGACTCCACCAGGGGCCCTTGACTAAAGAAGGGGCCCTTGACTCAAGCAGGGGCCCTTGACTCCAGGGACGCATCACTGGAGGCGCCGGGGCCCTTGACTACATCAGGGGCCCTTGACCCATGCAGGGGCCCTTGACCCAAGCAGGGGCCCTTGACTCCAGCAGGGGCCCTTGACTCCAGCAGGGGCCCTTGACTCCAGGGACGCGTCATTGGAGGCGTCTCTATCAGTCTTAGTTTCAATGGATCTCAGTGCAGCATTTGACACAGTTGACCACAACATATTACTCAAACGACTGGAGAACTGGGCAGGTTTTTCAGGAACTGTACTATACTCGTTAAAAAACATACTTGAAGACTCACCTGTTCTCAGCTGCATTTGAATAAAGCACCAAATCCACACTTTTAAGCTTAAATTTCAAAACTAACATTTTAACTACTGATTTTATCTATTTCTGATTTTATTTGTTTGCTTGTTTAAATCACTTTTAAATCATGCTTTTTATTTGTTTTTGTTTCTAATGTCTCTGTAAAGCACTTTGAATCACCTTGTTGTTGAATTGTCTGTGAAGGTTCTCAGTCATCCAGGTCATCGTAGTCAATGGGGGCTTGCAAAGAAAAGCGTCTGGACTTCTTTAAGTTGCTTGAAGACGTTTCACTTCACAGCAGGGGCCCTTGACTCCAGGGACAGGTCACTGTAGGCGCAGGGGCCCTTGACTCCAGCAGGGGCCCTTGACTCCAGCAGGGGCCCTTGACAAAAGCAGGGGCCCTTGACTCCAGTAAGGGCCCTTGAATCAAGCAGGGGCCCTTGACTCCAGCAGGTGCCCATGACTCCACGGATGCGTCACTGGAGGCGCAGGGGCCCTTGACTCCATCAGGGGCCCTTGTCTCCAGCAGGGGCCCCATGACTCAACCAGGGGCCCTTGACTCCAGCAGGGGCCCTTGACTCCAGGGACGCGTCATTTGAGGTGCAGGGGCCCTTGACTCCAGCAGGGGCCCTTGAGTAAAGCAGGGGCCCTTGACCCAAGCAGGGGCCCTTGACTCCAGGGATGCGTCACTGGAGGCGCAGGGGCCCTTGACTCCAGCAGGGGCCCTTGAGTAAAGCAGGGGCCCTTGACTCCAGCAGGGGCGCTTCACTCCAGGGACTCGTCACTGGAGGCGCAGGGGCCCTTGACTCCAGCAGGGGCCCTTGACTCCAGCAGGGGCCCTTGACTCCAGGGACGCGTCATTGGAGGCGTCTCTATCAGTCTTAGTTTCAATGGATCTCAGTGCAGCATTTGACACAGTTGACCACAACATATTACTCAAACGACTGGAGAACTGGGCAGGTTTTTCAGGAACTGTACTATACTCGTTAAAAAACATACTTGAAGACTCACCTGTTCTCAGCTGCATTTGAATAAAGCACCAAATCCACACTTTTAAGCTTAAATTTCAAAACTAACATTTTAACTACTGATTTTATCTATTTCTGATTTTATTTGTTTGCTTGTTTAAATCACTTTTAAATCATGCTTTTTATTTGTTTTTGTTTCTAATGTCTCTGTAAAGCACTTTGAATCACCTTGTTGTTGAATTGTCTGTGAAGGTTCTCAGTCATCCAGGTCATCGTAGTCAATGGAGCTTGCAAAGAAAAGCGTCTGGACTTCTTTAAGTTGCTTGAAGACGTTTCACTTCACAGCAGGGGCCCTTGACTCCAGCAGGGGCCCTTGACTAAAGCAGGGGCCCTTGACTCCAGTAAGGGCCCTTAACTCAAGCAGGGGCCCTTGACTCCAGCAGGGGCCCTTGACTCCAGGGACGCGTCACTGGAGGCGCAGGGGCCCTTGACTCCAGCAGGGGCTCTTGACTCAAGTTGGTGCCCATGACTCCAGGTATGCGTCACTGGAGGCGCAGGGGCCCTTGACTCACGCAGGGGCCCTTGACTCCAGCAGGGGCCCTTGACTCCAGCAGGGGCCCTTGACTAAAGAAGGGGCCCTTGACTAAAGAAGGGGCCCTTGACTCAAGCAGGGGCCCTTAACTCCAGCAGGGGCGCTTGACTCAAGCAGGGGCCCTTGACTCCAGCAGGGGCCCTTGAGTAAACGCAGGGGCCCTTGACTCCAGCCGGGGCCCTTGACTCACGCAGGGGCCCCATGACTCAAGCAGGGGCCCTTGACTCCAGCAGGGGCCCCATGACTCAAGCAGGGGCCCTTGACTCCAGCAGGGGCCCTTCACTCCAGCAGGGGCCCCATGACTCCAGGGATGCGTCACTGGAGGCGCAGGGGCCCTTGACTCCAGCAGGGGCCCTTGACCCAAGCAGGGGCCCTTGACTCCCGGGACGCGTCACTGGAGGCGTCTCTATCAGTCTTAGTTTCACTGGATCTCAGTGCAGCATTTGACACAGTTGACCACAACATATTACTCAAACGACTGGAGAACTGGGCAGGTTTTTCAGGAACTGTACTAAACTCGTTAAAAAACATACTTGAAGACTCACCTGTTCTCAGCTGCATTTGAATAAAGCACCAAATCCACACTTTTAAGCTTAAATTTCAAAACTAACATTTTAACTACTGATTTTATCTATTTATGATTTTATTTGTTTTGATTTTATATACTGTTTTTGTTTGTTTGTTTTTTTGCTTGTTAATTAGTTAGTTACTTTGTTTGCTTGTTTAAATCAATTTTAAATCATGCTTTTTATTTGTTTTTGTTTCTAATGTCTCTGTAAAGCATTTTGAATCACCTTGTTGTTGAATTGTCTGTGAAGTTTCTCAGTCATCCAGGTCATCGTAGTCAATGGAGCTTGCAAAGAAAAGCGTCTGGACTTCTTTAAGTTGCTTGAAGACGTATCACTTCACAGCAGGGGCCCTTGTCTCCAGGGACAGGTCACTGTAGGCGCAGGGGCCCTTGACTCCAGCAGGGGCCCTTGACTCCAGCAGGGGCCCTTGACTCCAGCAGGGGCCCCATGACTCAACCAGGGGCCCTTGACTCCACCAGGGGCCCTTGACTAAAGAAGGGGCCCTTGACTCAAGCAGGGGCCCTTGACTCCAGGGACGCATCACTGGAGGCGCCGGGGCCCTTGACTACATCAGGGGCCCTTGACCCATGCAGGGGCCCTTGACCCAAGCAGGGGCCCTTGACTCCAGCAGGGGCCCTTGACTCCAGCAGGGGCCCTTGACTCCAGGGACGCGTCATTGGAGGCGTCTCTATCAGTCTTAGTTTCAATGGATCTCAGTGCAGCATTTGACACAGTTGACCACAACATATTACTCAAACGACTGGAGAACTGGGCAGGTTTTTCAGGAACTGTACTATACTCGTTAAAAAACATACTTGAAGACTCACCTGTTCTCAGCTGCATTTGAATAAAGCACCAAATCCACACTTTTAAGCTTAAATTTCAAAACTAACATTTTAACTACTGATTTTATCTATTTCTGATTTTATTTGTTTGCTTGTTTAAATCACTTTTAAATCATGCTTTTTATTTGTTTTTGTTTCTAATGTCTCTGTAAAGCACTTTGAATCACCTTGTTGTTGAATTGTCTGTGAAGGTTCTCAGTCATCCAGGTCATCGTAGTCAATGGGGGCTTGCAAAGAAAAGCGTCTGGACTTCTTTAAGTTGCTTGAAGACGTTTCACTTCACAGCAGGGGCCCTTGACTCCAGGGACAGGTCACTGTAGGCGCAGGGGCCCTTGACTCCAGCAGGGGCCCTTGACTCCAGCAGGGGCCCTTGACAAAAGCAGGGGCCCTTGACTCCAGTAAGGGCCCTTGAATCAAGCAGGGGCCCTTGACTCCAGCAGGTGCCCATGACTCCAGGGATGCGTCACTGGAGGCGCAGGGGCCCTTGACTCCATCAGGGGCCCTTGTCTCCAGCAGGGGCCCCATGACTCAACCAGGGGCCCTTGACTCCAGCAGGGGCCCTTGACTCCAGGGATGCGTCACTGGAGGCGCAGGGGCCCTTGACTCCAGCAGGGGCCCTTGAGTAAAGCAGGGGCCCTTGACTCCAGCAGGGGCGCTTCACTCCAGGGACTCGTCACTGGAGGCGATGGGGCCCTTGACTCCAGCAGGGGCCCTTGACTCCAGCAGGGGCCCTTGACTCCAGCAGGTGCCCTTGACTCCAGCAGGGGCCCTTGACTAAAGAAGGGGCCCTTGACTCAAGCAGGGGCCCTTGACTCCAGGGACGCATCACTGGAGGCGCCGGGGCCCTTGACTACATCAGGGGCCCTTGACCCATGCAGGGGCCCTTGACCCAAGCAGGGGCCCTTGACTCCCGGGACGCGTCACTGGAGGCGCATGGGCCCTTGACTCCAGCAGGGGCCCTTGACTCCAGGGACGCGTCATTGGAGGCGTCTCTATCAGTCTTAGTTTCAATGGATCTCAGTGCAGCATTTGACACAGTTGACCACAACATATTACTCAAACGACTGGAGAACTGGGCAGGTTTTTCAGGAACTGTACTATACTCGTTAAAAAACATACTTGAAGACTCACCTGTTCTCAGCTGCATTTGAATAAAGCACCAAATCCACACTTTTAAGCTTAAATTTCAAAACTAACATTTTAACTACTGATTTTATCTATTTCTGATTTTATTTGTTTTGATTTTATATACTGTTTTTGTTTGTTTGTTTTTTTGCTTGTTAATTAGTTAGTTACTTTGTTTGCTTGTTTAAATCAATTTTAAATCATGCTTTTTATTTGTTTTTGTTTCTAATGTCTCTGTAAAGCACTTTGAATCACCTTGTTGTTGAATTGTCTGTGAAGGTTCTCAGTCATCCAGGTCATCGTAGTCAATGGAGCTTGCAAAGAAAAGCGTCTGGACTTCTTTAAGTTGCTTGAAGACGTTTCACTTCACAGCAGGGGCCCTTGACTCCAGGGACAGGTCACTGTAGTCGCAGGGGCCCTTGACTCAAGCAGGGGCCCTTGACAAAAGCAGGGGCCCTTGACAAAAGCAGGGGCCCTTGACTCCAGTAAGGGCCCTTGAATCAAGCAGGGGCCCTTGACTCCAGCAGGGGCCCTTGAAAAAAGCAGGGGCCCTTGACTCCAGTAAGGGCCCTTGACTCCAGCAGGGGCCCCATGACTCAACCAGGGGCCCTTGACTCCAGGGACGCGTCATTTGAGGTGCAGGGGCCCTTCACTCCAGCAGGGGCCCTTCACTCCAGCAGGGGCCCTTGAGTAAAGCAGGGGCCCTTGACCCAAGCAGTGTCCCTTGACCCAAGCAGGGGCCCTTGACTCCAGGGATGCGTCACTGGAGGCGCAGGGGCCCTTGACTCCAGCAGGGGCCCTTGACTCACGCAGGGGCCCTTGACTCCAGCAGGGGCGCTTGACTCCAGGGACTCGTCACTGGAGGCGCAGGGGCCCTTGACTCCAGCAGGGGCCCTTGACTCCAGCAGGGGCCCTTGACTAAAGAAGGGGCCCTTGACTCAAGCAGGGGCCCTTGACTCCAGGGACGCATCACTGGAGGCGCCGGGGCCCTTGACTACATCAGGGGCCCTTGACCCATGCAGGGGCCCTTGACCCAAGCAGGGGCCCTTGACTCCCGGGACGCGTCACTGGAGGCGCAGGGGCCCTTGACTCCAGCAGGGGCCCTTGACTCCAGGGACGCGTCATTGGAGGCGTCTCTATCAGTCTTAGTTTCAATGGATCTCAGTGCAGCATTTGACACAGTTGACCACAACATATTACTCAAACGACTGGAGAACTGGGCAGGTTTTTCAGGAACTGTACTATACTCGTTAAAAAACATACTTGAAGACTCACCTGTTCTCAGCTGCATTTGAATAAAGCACCAAATCCACACTTTTAAGCTTAAATTTCAAAACTAACATTTTAACTACTGATTTTATCTATTTCTGATTTTATTTGTTTGCTTGTTTAAATCACTTTTAAATCATGCTTTTTATTTGTTTTTGTTTCTAATGTCTCTGTAAAGCACTTTGAATCACCTTGTTGTTGAATTGTCTGTGAAGGTTCTCAGTCATCCAGGTCATCGTAGTCAATGGAGCTTGCAAAGAAAAGCGTCTGGACTTCTTTAAGTTGCTTGAAGACGTTTCACTTCACAGCAGGGGCCCTTGACTCCAGGGACAGGTCACTGTAGGCGCAGGGGCCCTTGACTCCAGCAGGGGCCCTTGACAAAAGCAGGGGCCCTTGACAAAAGCAGGGGCCCTTGACTCCAGTAAGGGCCCTTGAATCAAGCAGGGGCCCTTGACTCCAGCAGGTGCCCATGACTCCAGGGATGCGTCACTGGAGGCGCAGGGGCCCTTGACTCCATCAGGGGCCCTTGTCTCCAGCAGGGGCCCCATGACTCAACCAGGGGCCCTTGACTCCAGCAGGGGCCCTTGACTCCAGGGACGCGTCATTTGAGGTGCAGGGGCCCTTGACTCCAGCAGGGGCCCTTGAGTAAAGCAGGGGCCCTTGACCCAAGCAGGGGCCCTTGACTCCAGGGACGCGTCATTGGAGGCGTCTCTATCAGTCTTAGTTTCAATGGATCTCAGTGCAGCATTTGACACAGTTGACCACAACATATTACTCAAACGACTGGAGAACTGGGCAGGTTTTTCAGGAACTGTACTATACTCGTTAAAAAACATACTTGAAGACTCACCTGTTCTCAGCTGCATTTGAATAAAGCACCAAATCCACACTTTTAAGCTTAAATTTCAAAACTAACATTTTAACTACTGATTTTATCTATTTCTGATTTTATTTGTTTTGATTTTATATACTGTTTTTGTTTGTTTGTTTTTTTGCTTGTTAATTAGTTAGTTACTTTGTTTGCTTGTTTAAATCAATTTTAAATCATGCTTTTTATTTGTTTTTGTTTCTAATGTCTCTGTAAAGCACTTTGAATCACCTTGTTGTTGAATTGTCTGTGAAGGTTCTCAGTCATCCAGGTCATCGTAGTCAATGGAGCTTGCAAAGAAAAGCGTCTGGACTTCTTTAAGTTGCTTGAAGACGTTTCACTTCACAGCAGGGGCCCTTGACTCCAGGGACAGGTCACTGTAGTCGCAGGGGCCCTTGACTCAAGCAGGGGCCCTTGACAAAAGCAGGGGCCCTTGACAAAAGCAGGGGCCCTTGACTCCAGTAAGGGCCCTTGAATCAAGCAGGGGCCCTTGACTCCAGCAGGGGCCCTTGAAAAAAGCAGGGGCCCTTGACTCCAGTAAGGGCCCTTGACTCCAGCAGGGGCCCCATGACTCAACCAGGGGCCCTTGACTCCAGGGACGCGTCATTTGAGGTGCAGGGGCCCTTCACTCCAGCAGGGGCCCTTCACTCCAGCAGGGGCCCTTGAGTAAAGCAGGGGCCCTTGACCCAAGCAGTGTCCCTTGACCCAAGCAGGGGCCCTTGACTCCAGGGATGCGTCACTGGAGGCGCAGGGGCCCTTGACTCCAGCAGGGGCCCTTGACTCCAGCAGGGGCGCTTGACTCCAGGGACTCGTCACTGGAGGCGCAGGGGCCCTTGACTCCAGCAGGGGCCCTTGACTCCAGCAGGGGCCCCATGACTCAACCAGGGGCCCTTGACTCCACCAGGGGCCCTTGACTCCAGGGACGCATCACTGGAGGCGCCGGGGCCCTTGACTACATCAGGGGCCCTTGACCCATGCAGGGGCCCTTGACCCAAGCAGGGGCCCTTGACTCCCGGGACGCGTCACTGGAGGCGCAGGGGCCCTTGACTCCAGCAGGGGCCCTTGACTCCAGGGACGCGTCATTGGAGGCGTCTCTATCAGTCTTAGTTTCAATGGATCTCAGTGCAGCATTTGACACAGTTGACCACAACATATTACTCAAACGACTGGAGAACTGGGCAGGTTTTTCAGGAACTGTACTATACTCGTTAAAAAACATACTTGAAGACTCACCTGTTCTCAGCTGCATTTGAATAAAGCACCAAATCCACACTTTTAAGCTTAAATTTCAAAACTAACATTTTAACTACTGATTTTATCTATTTCTGATTTTATTTGTTTGCTTGTTTAAATCACTTTTAAATCATGCTTTTTATTTGTTTTTGTTTCTAATGTCTCTGTAAAGCACTTTGAATCACCTTGTTGTTGAATTGTCTGTGAAGGTTCTCAGTCATCCAGGTCATCGTAGTCAATGGAGCTTGCAAAGAAAAGCGTCTGGACTTCTTTAAGTTGCTTGAAGACGTTTCACTTCACAGCAGGGGCCCTTGACTCCAGGGACAGGTCACTGTAGGCGCAGGGGCCCTTGACTCCAGCAGGGGCCCTTGACAAAAGCAGGGGCCCTTGACAAAAGCAGGGGCCCTTGACTCCAGTAAGGGCCCTTGAATCAAGCAGGGGCCCTTGACTCCAGCAGGTGCCCATGACTCCAGGGATGCGTCACTGGAGGCGCAGGGGCCCTTGACTCCATCAGGGGCCCTTGTCTCCAGCAGGGGCCCCATGACTCAACCAGGGGCCCTTGACTCCAGCAGGGGCCCTTGACTCCAGGGACGCGTCATTTGAGGTGCAGGGGCCCTTGACTCCAGCAGGGGCCCTTGAGTAAAGCAGGGGCCCTTGACCCAAGCAGGGGCCCTTGACTCCAGGGACGCGTCATTGGAGGCGTCTCTATCAGTCTTAGTTTCAATGGATCTCAGTGCAGCATTTGACACAGTTGACCACAACATATTACTCAAACGACTGGAGAACTGGGCAGGTTTTTCAGGAACTGTACTATACTTGTTAAAAAACATACTTGAAGACTCACCTGTTCTCAGCTGCATTTGAATAAAGCACCAAATCCACACTTTTAAGCTTAAATTTCAAAACTAACATTTTAACTACTGATTTTATCTATTTCTGATTTTATTTGTTTTGATTTTATATACTGTTTTTGTTTGTTTGTTTTTTTGCTTGTTAATTAGTTAGTTACTTTGTTTGCTTGTTTAAATCAATTTTAAATCATGCTTTTTATTTGTTTTTGTTTCTAATGTCTCTGTAAAGCACTTTGAATCACCTTGTTGTTGAATTGTCTGTGAAGGTTCTCAGTCATCCAGGTCATCGTAGTCAATGGAGCTTGCAAAGAAAAGCGTCTGGACTTCTTTAAGTTGCTTGAAGACGTTTCACTTCACAGCAGGGGCCCTTGACTCCATCAGGGGCCCTTGACTCCAACAGGGGCCCTTGACTCCAGGGATGCGTCATTCTTGAGGTGCAGGGACCCTTCACTCCAGCAGGGGCCCTTCACTCCAGCAGGGGCCCTTGACTCAAGCAGGGGCCATTGACTCCAGCAGGGGCCCTTGACTCCAGCAGGGGCCCTTGACTCCAGCAGGGGCCCTTGACTCCAGGGACGCGTCATTGGAGGCGTCTCTATCAGTCTTAGTTTCAATGGATCTCAGTGCAGCATTTGACACAGTTGACCACAACATATTACTCAAACGACTGGAGAACTGGGCAGGTTTTTCAGGAACTGTACTAAACTCGTTAAAAAACATACTTGAAGACTCACCTGTTCTCAGCTGCATTTGAATAAAGCACCAAATCCACACTTTTAAGCTTAAATTTCAAAACTAACATTTTAACTACTGATTTTATCTATTTCTGATTTTATTTGTTTGCCTGTTTAAATCACTTTTAAATCATGCTTTTTATTTGTTTTTGTTTCTAATGTCTCTGTAAAGCACTTTGAATCACCTTGTTGTTGAATTGTCTGTGAAGGTTCTCAGTCATCCAGGTCATCGTAGTCAATGGAGCTTGCAAAGAAAAGCGTCTGGACTTCTTTAAGTTGCTTGAAGACGTTTCACTTCACAGCAGGGGCCCTTGACTCCAGGGACAGGTCACTGTAGTCGCAGGGGCCCTTGACTCCAGCAGGGGCCCTTGACAAAAGCAGGGGCCCTTGACAAAAGCAGGGGCCCTTGACTCCAGTAAGGGCCCTTGAATCAAGCAGGGGCCCTTGACTCCAGCAGGGGCCCTTGACAAAAGCAGGGGCCCTTGACTCCAGTAAGGGCCCTTGAATCAAGCAGGGGCCCTTGACTCCAGCAGGTGCCCATGACTCCAGGGATGCGTCACTGGAGGCGCAGGGGCCCTTGACTCCATCAGGGGCCCTTGTCTCCAGCAGGGGCCCCATGACTCAACCAGGGGCCCTTGACTCCAGCAGGGGCCCTTGACTCCAGGGACACGTCATTTGAGGTGCAGGGGCCCTTGACTCCAGCAGGGGCCCTTGAGTAAAGCAGGGGCCCTTGACCCAAGCAGGGGCCCTTGACTCCAGGGATGCGTCACTGGAGGCGCAGGGGCCCTTGACTCCAGCAGGGGCCCTTGACTCCAGCAGGGGCCCTTGACTCCAGGGACGCGTCATTTGAGGTGCAGGGGCCCTTCACTCCAGCAGGGGCCCTTCACTCCAGCAGGGGCCCTTGAGTAAAGCAGGGGCCCTTGACCCAAGCAGTGTCCCTTGACCCAAGCAGGGGCCCTTGACTCCAGGGATGCGTCACTGGAGGCGCAGGGGCCCTTGACTCCAGCAGGGGCCCTTGAGTAAAGCAGGGGCCCTTGACTCCAGCAGGGGCGCTTGACTCCAGGGACTCGTCACTGGAGGCGCAGGGGCCCTTGACTCCAGCAGGGGCCCTTGACTCAAGCAGGGGCCCTTGACTCCAGCAGGGGCCCTTGACTCCAGCAGGGGCCCTTGACTAAAGAAGGGGCCCTTGACTCAAGCAGGGGCCCTTGACTCCAGGGACGCATCACTGGAGGCGCCGGGGCCCTTGACTACATCAGGGGCCCTTGACCCATGCAGGGGCCCTTGACCCAAGCAGGGGCCCTTGACTCCCGGGACGCGTCACTGGAGGCGCAGGGGCCCTTGACTCCAGCAGGGGCCCTTGACTCCAGCAGGGGCCCTTGACTCCAGGGACGCGTCATTTGAGGTGCAGGGGCCCTTCACTCCAGCAGGGGCCCTTCACTCCAGCAGGGGCCCTTGAGTAAAGCAGGGGCCCTTGACCCAAGCAGTGTCCCTTGACCCAAGCAGGGGCCCTTGACTCCAGCATGGGCCCTTGACTCCAGCTGGGGCCCTTCACTAAAGAAGGGGCCCTTGACTAAAGAAGGGGCCCTTGACTCAAGCAGGGGCCCTTGACTCACGCAGGGGCCCTTGACTAAAGAAGGGGCCCTTGACTCAAGCAGGGGCCCTTAACTCCAGCAGGGGCCCTTGACTAAAGAAGGGGCCCTTGACTCAAGCAGGGGCCCTTGACTCCAGGGACGCATCACTGGAGGCGCCGGGGCCCTTGACTACATCAGGAGCCCTTGACCAATGCAGGGGCCCTTGACCCAAGCAGGGGCCCTTGACTCCAGCAGGGGCCCTTGACTCCAGGGACGCGTCATTGGAGGCGTCTCTATCAGTCTTAGTTTCAATGGATCTCAGTGCAGCATTTGACACAGTTGACCACAACATATTACTCAAACGACTGGAGAACTGGGCAGGTTTTTCAGGAACTGTACTATACTCGTTAAAAAACATACTTGAAGACTCACCTGTTCTCAGCTGCATTTGAATAAAGCACCAAATCCACACTTTTAAGCTTAAATTTCAAAACTAACATTTTAACTACTGATTTTATCTATTTCTGATTTTATTTGTTTTGATTTTATATACTGTTTTTGTTTGTTTGTTTTTTTGCTTGTTAATTAGTTAGTTACTTTGTTTGCTTGTTTAAATCAATTTTAAATCATGCTTTTTATTTGTTTTTGTTTCTAATGTCTCTGTAAAGCACTTTGAATCACCTTGTTGTTGAATTGTCTGTGAAGGTTCTCAGTCATCCAGGTCATCGTAGTCAATGGAGCTTGCAAAGAAAAGCGTCTGGACTTCTTTAAGTTGCTTGAAGACGTTTCACTTCACAGCAGGGGCCCTTGACTCCAGGGACAGGTCACTGTAGTCGCAGGGGCCCTTGACTCAAGCAGGGGCCCTTGACAAAAGCAGGGGCCCTTGACAAAAGCAGGGGCCCTTGACTCCAGTAAGGGCCCTTGAATCAAGCAGGGGCCCTTGACTCCAGCAGGGGCCCTTGAAAAAAGCAGGGGCCCTTGACTCCAGTAAGGGCCCTTGACTCCAGCAGGGGCCCCATGACTCAACCAGGGGCCCTTGACTCCAGGGACGCGTCATTTGAGGTGCAGGGGCCCTTCACTCCAGCAGGGGCCCTTCACTCCAGCAGGGGCCCTTGAGTAAAGCAGGGGCCCTTGACCCAAGCAGTGTCCCTTGACCCAAGCAGGGGCCCTTGACTCCAGGGATGCGTCACTGGAGGCGCAGGGGCCCTTGACTCCAGCAGGGGCCCTTGACTCACGCAGGGGCCCTTGACTCCAGCAGGGGCGCTTGACTCCAGGGACTCGTCACTGGAGGCGCAGGGGCCCTTGACTCCAGCAGGGGCCCTTGACTCCAGCAGGGGCCCTTGACTAAAGAAGGGGCCCTTGACTCAAGCAGGGGCCCTTGACTCCAGGGACGCATCACTGGAGGCGCCGGGGCCCTTGACTACATCAGGGGCCCTTGACCCATGCAGGGGCCCTTGACCCAAGCAGGGGCCCTTGACTCCCGGGACGCGTCACTGGAGGCGCAGGGGCCCTTGACTCCAGCAGGGGCCCTTGACTCCAGGGACGCGTCATTGGAGGCGTCTCTATCAGTCTTAGTTTCAATGGATCTCAGTGCAGCATTTGACACAGTTGACCACAACATATTACTCAAACGACTGGAGAACTGGGCAGGTTTTTCAGGAACTGTACTATACTCGTTAAAAAACATACTTGAAGACTCACCTGTTCTCAGCTGCATTTGAATAAAGCACCAAATCCACACTTTTAAGCTTAAATTTCAAAACTAACATTTTAACTACTGATTTTATCTATTTCTGATTTTATTTGTTTGCTTGTTTAAATCACTTTTAAATCATGCTTTTTATTTGTTTTTGTTTCTAATGTCTCTGTAAAGCACTTTGAATCACCTTGTTGTTGAATTGTCTGTGAAGGTTCTCAGTCATCCAGGTCATCGTAGTCAATGGAGCTTGCAAAGAAAAGCGTCTGGACTTCTTTAAGTTGCTTGAAGACGTTTCACTTCACAGCAGGGGCCCTTGACTCCAGGGACAGGTCACTGTAGGCGCAGGGGCCCTTGACTCCAGCAGGGGCCCTTGACAAAAGCAGGGGCCCTTGACAAAAGCAGGGGCCCTTGACTCCAGTAAGGGCCCTTGAATCAAGCAGGGGCCCTTGACTCCAGCAGGTGCCCATGACTCCAGGGATGCGTCACTGGAGGCGCAGGGGCCCTTGACTCCATCAGGGGCCCTTGTCTCCAGCAGGGGCCCCATGACTCAACCAGGGGCCCTTGACTCCAGCAGGGGCCCTTGACTCCAGGGACGCGTCATTTGAGGTGCAGGGGCCCTTGACTCCAGCAGGGGCCCTTGAGTAAAGCAGGGGCCCTTGACCCAAGCAGGGGCCCTTGACTCCAGGGACGCGTCATTGGAGGCGTCTCTATCAGTCTTAGTTTCAATGGATCTCAGTGCAGCATTTGACACAGTTGACCACAACATATTACTCAAACGACTGGAGAACTGGGCAGGTTTTTCAGGAACTGTACTATACTCGTTAAAAAACATACTTGAAGACTCACCTGTTCTCAGCTGCATTTGAATAAAGCACCAAATCCACACTTTTAAGCTTAAATTTCAAAACTAACATTTTAACTACTGATTTTATCTATTTCTGATTTTATTTGTTTTGATTTTATATACTGTTTTTGTTTGTTTGTTTTTTTGCTTGTTAATTAGTTAGTTACTTTGTTTGCTTGTTTAAATCAATTTTAAATCATGCTTTTTATTTGTTTTTGTTTCTAATGTCTCTGTAAAGCACTTTGAATCACCTTGTTGTTGAATTGTCTGTGAAGGTTCTCAGTCATCCAGGTCATCGTAGTCAATGGAGCTTGCAAAGAAAAGCGTCTGGACTTCTTTAAGTTGCTTGAAGACGTTTCACTTCACAGCAGGGGCCCTTGACTCCAGGGACAGGTCACTGTAGTCGCAGGGGCCCTTGACTCAAGCAGGGGCCCTTGACAAAAGCAGGGGCCCTTGACAAAAGCAGGGGCCCTTGACTCCAGTAAGGGCCCTTGAATCAAGCAGGGGCCCTTGACTCCAGCAGGGGCCCTTGAAAAAAGCAGGGGCCCTTGACTCCAGTAAGGGCCCTTGACTCCAGCAGGGGCCCCATGACTCAACCAGGGGCCCTTGACTCCAGGGACGCGTCATTTGAGGTGCAGGGGCCCTTCACTCCAGCAGGGGCCCTTCACTCCAGCAGGGGCCCTTGAGTAAAGCAGGGGCCCTTGACCCAAGCAGTGTCCCTTGACCCAAGCAGGGGCCCTTGACTCCAGGGATGCGTCACTGGAGGCGCAGGGGCCCTTGACTCCAGCAGGGGCCCTTGACTCCAGCAGGGGCGCTTGACTCCAGGGACTCGTCACTGGAGGCGCAGGGGCCCTTGACTCCAGCAGGGGCCCTTGACTCCAGCAGGGGCCCCATGACTCAACCAGGGGCCCTTGACTCCACCAGGGGCCCTTGACTCCAGGGACGCATCACTGGAGGCGCCGGGGCCCTTGACTACATCAGGGGCCCTTGACCCATGCAGGGGCCCTTGACCCAAGCAGGGGCCCTTGACTCCCGGGACGCGTCACTGGAGGCGCAGGGGCCCTTGACTCCAGCAGGGGCCCTTGACTCCAGGGACGCGTCATTGGAGGCGTCTCTATCAGTCTTAGTTTCAATGGATCTCAGTGCAGCATTTGACACAGTTGACCACAACATATTACTCAAACGACTGGAGAACTGGGCAGGTTTTTCAGGAACTGTACTATACTCGTTAAAAAACATACTTGAAGACTCACCTGTTCTCAGCTGCATTTGAATAAAGCACCAAATCCACACTTTTAAGCTTAAATTTCAAAACTAACATTTTAACTACTGATTTTATCTATTTCTGATTTTATTTGTTTGCTTGTTTAAATCACTTTTAAATCATGCTTTTTATTTGTTTTTGTTTCTAATGTCTCTGTAAAGCACTTTGAATCACCTTGTTGTTGAATTGTCTGTGAAGGTTCTCAGTCATCCAGGTCATCGTAGTCAATGGAGCTTGCAAAGAAAAGCGTCTGGACTTCTTTAAGTTGCTTGAAGACGTTTCACTTCACAGCAGGGGCCCTTGACTCCAGGGACAGGTCACTGTAGGCGCAGGGGCCCTTGACTCCAGCAGGGGCCCTTGACAAAAGCAGGGGCCCTTGACAAAAGCAGGGGCCCTTGACTCCAGTAAGGGCCCTTGAATCAAGCAGGGGCCCTTGACTCCAGCAGGTGCCCATGACTCCAGGGATGCGTCACTGGAGGCGCAGGGGCCCTTGACTCCATCAGGGGCCCTTGTCTCCAGCAGGGGCCCCATGACTCAACCAGGGGCCCTTGACTCCAGCAGGGGCCCTTGACTCCAGGGACGCGTCATTTGAGGTGCAGGGGCCCTTGACTCCAGCAGGGGCCCTTGAGTAAAGCAGGGGCCCTTGACCCAAGCAGGGGCCCTTGACTCCAGGGACGCGTCATTGGAGGCGTCTCTATCAGTCTTAGTTTCAATGGATCTCAGTGCAGCATTTGACACAGTTGACCACAACATATTACTCAAACGACTGGAGAACTGGGCAGGTTTTTCAGGAACTGTACTATACTTGTTAAAAAACATACTTGAAGACTCACCTGTTCTCAGCTGCATTTGAATAAAGCACCAAATCCACACTTTTAAGCTTAAATTTCAAAACTAACATTTTAACTACTGATTTTATCTATTTCTGATTTTATTTGTTTTGATTTTATATACTGTTTTTGTTTGTTTGTTTTTTTGCTTGTTAATTAGTTAGTTACTTTGTTTGCTTGTTTAAATCAATTTTAAATCATGCTTTTTATTTGTTTTTGTTTCTAATGTCTCTGTAAAGCACTTTGAATCACCTTGTTGTTGAATTGTCTGTGAAGGTTCTCAGTCATCCAGGTCATCGTAGTCAATGGAGCTTGCAAAGAAAAGCGTCTGGACTTCTTTAAGTTGCTTGAAGACGTTTCACTTCACAGCAGGGGCCCTTGACTCCATCAGGGGCCCTTGACTCCAACAGGGGCCCTTGACTCCAGGGATGCGTCATTCTTGAGGTGCAGGGACCCTTCACTCCAGCAGGGGCCCTTCACTCCAGCAGGGGCCCTTGACTCAAGCAGGGGCCATTGACTCCAGCAGGGGCCCTTGACTCCAGCAGGGGCCCTTGACTCCAGCAGGGGCCCTTGACTCCAGGGACGCGTCATTGGAGGCGTCTCTATCAGTCTTAGTTTCAATGGATCTCAGTGCAGCATTTGACACAGTTGACCACAACATATTACTCAAACGACTGGAGAACTGGGCAGGTTTTTCAGGAACTGTACTAAACTCGTTAAAAAACATACTTGAAGACTCACCTGTTCTCAGCTGCATTTGAATAAAGCACCAAATCCACACTTTTAAGCTTAAATTTCAAAACTAACATTTTAACTACTGATTTTATCTATTTCTGATTTTATTTGTTTGCCTGTTTAAATCACTTTTAAATCATGCTTTTTATTTGTTTTTGTTTCTAATGTCTCTGTAAAGCACTTTGAATCACCTTGTTGTTGAATTGTCTGTGAAGGTTCTCAGTCATCCAGGTCATCGTAGTCAATGGAGCTTGCAAAGAAAAGCGTCTGGACTTCTTTAAGTTGCTTGAAGACGTTTCACTTCACAGCAGGGGCCCTTGACTCCAGGGACAGGTCACTGTAGTCGCAGGGGCCCTTGACTCCAGCAGGGGCCCTTGACAAAAGCAGGGGCCCTTGACAAAAGCAGGGGCCCTTGACTCCAGTAAGGGCCCTTGAATCAAGCAGGGGCCCTTGACTCCAGCAGGGGCCCTTGACAAAAGCAGGGGCCCTTGACTCCAGTAAGGGCCCTTGAATCAAGCAGGGGCCCTTGACTCCAGCAGGTGCCCATGACTCCAGGGATGCGTCACTGGAGGCGCAGGGGCCCTTGACTCCATCAGGGGCCCTTGTCTCCAGCAGGGGCCCCATGACTCAACCAGGGGCCCTTGACTCCAGCAGGGGCCCTTGACTCCAGGGACACGTCATTTGAGGTGCAGGGGCCCTTGACTCCAGCAGGGGCCCTTGAGTAAAGCAGGGGCCCTTGACCCAAGCAGGGGCCCTTGACTCCAGGGATGCGTCACTGGAGGCGCAGGGGCCCTTGACTCCAGCAGGGGCCCTTGACTCCAGCAGGGGCCCTTGACTCCAGGGACGCGTCATTTGAGGTGCAGGGGCCCTTCACTCCAGCAGGGGCCCTTCACTCCAGCAGGGGCCCTTGAGTAAAGCAGGGGCCCTTGACCCAAGCAGTGTCCCTTGACCCAAGCAGGGGCCCTTGACTCCAGGGATGCGTCACTGGAGGCGCAGGGGCCCTTGACTCCAGCAGGGGCCCTTGAGTAAA
This sequence comes from Rhamphochromis sp. 'chilingali', assembly GCF_963969265.1. Lineage (NCBI taxonomy): Eukaryota > Metazoa > Chordata > Actinopteri > Cichliformes > Cichlidae > Rhamphochromis > Rhamphochromis sp. 'chilingali'. The sequence continues at coordinate 8,103,434 of NC_137929.1, forward strand.
GCAGGGGCCCTTGACTCCAGCAGGGGCGCTTGACTCCAGGGACTCGTCACTGGAGGCGCAGGGGCCCTTGACTCCAGCAGGGGCCCTTGACTCAAGCAGGGGCCCTTGACTCCAGCAGGGGCCCTTGACTCCAGCAGGGGCCCTTGACTAAAGAAGGGGCCCTTGACTCAAGCAGGGGCCCTTGACTCCAGGGACGCATCACTGGAGGCGCCGGGGCCCTTGACTACATCAGGGGCCCTTGACCCATGCAGGGGCCCTTGACCCAAGCAGGGGCCCTTGACTCCCGGGACGCGTCACTGGAGGCGCAGGGGCCCTTGACTCCAGCAGGGGCCCTTGACTCCAGCAGGGGCCCTTGACTCCAGGGACGCGTCATTTGAGGTGCAGGGGCCCTTCACTCCAGCAGGGGCCCTTCACTCCAGCAGGGGCCCTTGAGTAAAGCAGGGGCCCTTGACCCAAGCAGTGTCCCTTGACCCAAGCAGGGGCCCTTGACTCCAGCATGGGCCCTTGACTCCAGCTGGGGCCCTTCACTAAAGAAGGGGCCCTTGACTAAAGAAGGGGCCCTTGACTCAAGCAGGGGCCCTTGACTCACGCAGGGGCCCTTGACTAAAGAAGGGGCCCTTGACTCAAGCAGGGGCCCTTAACTCCAGCAGGGGCCCTTGACTAAAGAAGGGGCCCTTGACTCAAGCAGGGGCCCTTGACTCCAGGGACGCATCACTGGAGGCGCCGGGGCCCTTGACTACATCAGGAGCCCTTGACCAATGCAGGGGCCCTTGACCCAAGCAGGGGCCCTTGACTCCAGCAGGGGCCCTTGACTCCAGGGACGCGTCATTGGAGGCGTCTCTATCAGTCTTAGTTTCAATGGATCTCAGTGCAGCATTTGACACAGTTGACCACAACATATTACTCAAACGACTGGAGAACTGGGCAGGTTTTTCAGGAACTGTACTATACTCGTTAAAAAACATACTTGAAGACTCACCTGTTCTCAGCTGCATTTGAATAAAGCACCAAATCCACACTTTTAAGCTTAAATTTCAAAACTAACATTTTAACTACTGATTTTATCTATTTCTGATTTTATTTGTTTTGATTTTATATACTGTTTTTGTTTGTTTGTTTTTTTGCTTGTTAATTAGTTAGTTACTTTGTTTGCTTGTTTAAATCAATTTTAAATCATGCTTTTTATTTGTTTTTGTTTCTAATGTCTCTGTAAAGCACTTTGAATCACCTTGTTGTTGAATTGTCTGTGAAGGTTCTCAGTCATCCAGGTCATCGTAGTCAATGGAGCTTGCAAAGAAAAGCGTCTGGACTTCTTTAAGTTGCTTGAAGACGTTTCACTTCACAGCAGGGGCCCTTGACTCCATCAGGGGCCCTTGACTCCAACAGGGGCCCTTGACTCCAGGGATGCGTCATTCTTGAGGTGCAGGGACCCTTCACTCCAGCAGGGGCCCTTCACTCCAGCAGGGGCCCTTGACTCAAGCAGGGGCCATTGACTCCAGCAGGGGCCCTTGACTCCAGCAGGGGCCCTTGACTCCAGCAGGGGCCCTTGACTCCAGGGACGCGTCATTGGAGGCGTCTCTATCAGTCTTAGTTTCAATGGATCTCAGTGCAGCATTTGACACAGTTGACCACAACATATTACTCAAACGACTGGAGAACTGGGCAGGTTTTTCAGGAACTGTACTAAACTCGTTAAAAAACATACTTGAAGACTCACCTGTTCTCAGCTGCATTTGAATAAAGCACCAAATCCACACTTTTAAGCTTAAATTTCAAAACTAACATTTTAACTACTGATTTTATCTATTTCTGATTTTATTTGTTTGCCTGTTTAAATCACTTTTAAATCATGCTTTTTATTTGTTTTTGTTTCTAATGTCTCTGTAAAGCACTTTGAATCACCTTGTTGTTGAATTGTCTGTGAAGGTTCTCAGTCATCCAGGTCATCGTAGTCAATGGAGCTTGCAAAGAAAAGCGTCTGGACTTCTTTAAGTTGCTTGAAGACGTTTCACTTCACAGCAGGGGCCCTTGACTCCAGGGACAGGTCACTGTAGTCGCAGGGGCCCTTGACTCCAGCAGGGGCCCTTGACAAAAGCAGGGGCCCTTGACAAAAGCAGGGGCCCTTGACTCCAGTAAGGGCCCTTGAATCAAGCAGGGGCCCTTGACTCCAGCAGGGGCCCTTGACAAAAGCAGGGGCCCTTGACTCCAGTAAGGGCCCTTGAATCAAGCAGGGGCCCTTGACTCCAGCAGGTGCCCATGACTCCAGGGATGCGTCACTGGAGGCGCAGGGGCCCTTGACTCCATCAGGGGCCCTTGTCTCCAGCAGGGGCCCCATGACTCAACCAGGGGCCCTTGACTCCAGCAGGGGCCCTTGACTCCAGGGACACGTCATTTGAGGTGCAGGGGCCCTTGACTCCAGCAGGGGCCCTTGAGTAAAGCAGGGGCCCTTGACCCAAGCAGGGGCCCTTGACTCCAGGGATGCGTCACTGGAGGCGCAGGGGCCCTTGACTCCAGCAGGGGCCCTTGACTCCAGCAGGGGCCCTTGACTCCAGGGACGCGTCATTTGAGGTGCAGGGGCCCTTCACTCCAGCAGGGGCCCTTCACTCCAGCAGGGGCCCTTGAGTAAAGCAGGGGCCCTTGACCCAAGCAGTGTCCCTTGACCCAAGCAGGGGCCCTTGACTCCAGGGATGCGTCACTGGAGGCGCAGGGGCCCTTGACTCCAGCAGGGGCCCTTGAGTAAAGCAGGGGCCCTTGACTCCAGCAGGGGCGCTTGACTCCAGGGACTCGTCACTGGAGGCGCAGGGGCCCTTGACTCCAGCAGGGGCCCTTGACTCAAGCAGGGGCCCTTGACTCCAGCAGGGGCCCTTGACTCCAGCAGGGGCCCTTGACTAAAGAAGGGGCCCTTGACTCAAGCAGGGGCCCTTGACTCCAGGGACGCATCACTGGAGGCGCCGGGGCCCTTGACTACATCAGGGGCCCTTGACCCATGCAGGGGCCCTTGACCCAAGCAGGGGCCCTTGACTCCCGGGACGCGTCACTGGAGGCGCAGGGGCCCTTGACTCCAGCAGGGGCCCTTGACTCCAGCAGGGGCCCTTGACTCCAGGGACGCGTCATTTGAGGTGCAGGGGCCCTTCACTCCAGCAGGGGCCCTTCACTCCAGCAGGGGCCCTTGAGTAAAGCAGGGGCCCTTGACCCAAGCAGTGTCCCTTGACCCAAGCAGGGGCCCTTGACTCCAGCATGGGCCCTTGACTCCAGCTGGGGCCCTTCACTAAAGAAGGGGCCCTTGACTAAAGAAGGGGCCCTTGACTCAAGCAGGGGCCCTTGACTCACGCAGGGGCCCTTGACTAAAGAAGGGGCCCTTGACTCAAGCAGGGGCCCTTAACTCCAGCAGGGGCCCTTGACTAAAGAAGGGGCCCTTGACTCAAGCAGGGGCCCTTGACTCCAGGGACGCATCACTGGAGGCGCCGGGGCCCTTGACTACATCAGGAGCCCTTGACCAATGCAGGGGCCCTTGACCCAAGCAGGGGCCCTTGACTCCAGCAGGGGCCCTTGACTCCAGGGACGCGTCATTGGAGGCGTCTCTATCAGTCTTAGTTTCAATGGATCTCAGTGCAGCATTTGACACAGTTGACCACAACATATTACTCAAACGACTGGAGAACTGGGCAGGTTTTTCAGGAACTGTACTATACTCGTTAAAAAACATACTTGAAGACTCACCTGTTCTCAGCTGCATTTGAATAAAGCACCAAATCCACACTTTTAAGCTTAAATTTCAAAACTAACATTTTAACTACTGATTTTATCTATTTCTGATTTTATTTGTTTTGATTTTATATACTGTTTTTGTTTGTTTGTTTTTTTGCTTGTTAATTAGTTAGTTACTTTGTTTGCTTGTTTAAATCAATTTTAAATCATGCTTTTTATTTGTTTTTGTTTCTAATGTCTCTGTAAAGCACTTTGAATCACCTTGTTGTTGAATTGTCTGTGAAGGTTCTCAGTCATCCAGGTCATCGTAGTCAATGGAGCTTGCAAAGAAAAGCGTCTGGACTTCTTTAAGTTGCTTGAAGACGTTTCACTTCACAGCAGGGGCCCTTGACTCCATCAGGGGCCCTTGACTCCAACAGGGGCCCTTGACTCCAGGGATGCGTCATTCTTGAGGTGCAGGGACCCTTCACTCCAGCAGGGGCCCTTCACTCCAGCAGGGGCCCTTGACTCAAGCAGGGGCCATTGACTCCAGCAGGGGCCCTTGACCCAAGCAGGGGCCCTTGACTCCAGCAGGGGCCCTTGACTCCAGGGACGCGTCATTGGAGGCGTCTCTATCAGTCTTAGTTTCAATGGATCTCAGTGCAGCATTTGACACAGTTGACCACAACATATTACTCAAACGACTGGAGAACTGGGCAGGTTTTTCAGGAACTGTACTAAACTCGTTAAAAAACATACTTGAAGACTCACCTGTTCTCAGCTGCATTTGAATAAAGCACCAAATCCACACTTTTAAGCTTAAATTTCAAAACTAACATTTTAACTACTGATTTTATCTATTTATGATTTTATTTGTTTGCTTGTTTAAATCACTTTTAAATCATGCTTTTTATTTGTTTTTGTTTCTAATGTCTCTGTAAAGCACTTTGAATCACCTTGTTGTTGAATTGTCTGTGAAGGTTCTCAGTCATCCAGGTCATCGTAGTCAATGGAGCTTGCAAAGAAAAGCGTCTGGACTTCTTTAAGTTGCTTGAAGACGTTTCACTTCACAGCAGGGGCCCTTGACTCCAGGGACAGGTCACTGTAGTCGCAGGGGCCCTTGACTCCAGCAGGGGCCCTTGACAAAAGCAGGGGCCCTTGACAAAAGCAGGGGCCCTTGACTCCAGTAAGGGCCCTTGAATCAAGCAGGGGCCCTTGACTCCAGCAGGGGCCCTTGACAAAAGCAGGGGCCCTTGACTCCAGTAAGGGCCCTTGAATCAAGCAGGGGCCCTTGACTCCAGCAGGTGCCCATGACTCCAGGGATGCGTCACTGGAGGCGCAGGGGCCCTTGACTCCATCAGGGGCCCTTGTCTCCAGCAGGGGCCCCATGACTCAACCAGGGGCCCTTGACTCCAGCAGGGGCCCTTGACTCCAGGGACGCGTCATTTGAGGTGCAGGGGCCCTTGACTCCAGCAGGGGCCCTTGAGTAAAGCAGGGGCCCTTGACCCAAGCAGGGGCCCTTGACTCCAGGGATGCGTCACTGGAGGCGCAGGGGCCCTTGACTCCAGCAGGGGCCCTTGACTCCAGCAGGGGCCCTTGACTCCAGCAGGGGCCCTTGACTCCAGGGACGCGTCATTTGAGGTGCAGGGGCCCTTCACTCCAGCAGGGGCCCTTGAGTAAAGCAGGGGCCCTTGACCCAAGCAGTGTCCCTTGACCCAAGCAGGGGCCCTTGACTCCAGGGATGCGTCACTGGAGGCGCAGGGGCCCTTGACTCCAGCAGGGGCCCTTGAGTAAAGCAGGGGCCCTTGACTCCAGCAGGGGCGCTTGACTCCAGGGACTCGTCACTGGAGGCGCAGGGGCCCTTGACTCCAGCAGGGGCCCTTGACTCAAGCAGGGGCCCTTGACTCCAGCAGGGGCCCTTGACTCCAGCAGGGGCCCTTGACTAAAGAAGGGGCCCTTGACTCAAGCAGGGGCCCTTGACTCCAGGGACGCATCACTGGAGGCGCCGGGGCCCTTGACTACATCAGGGGCCCTTGACCCATGCAGGGGCCCTTGACCCAAGCAGGGGCCCTTGACTCCCGGGACGCGTCACTGGAGGCGCAGGGGCCCTTGACTCCAGCAGGGGCCCTTGACTCCAGCAGGGGCCCTTGACTCCAGGGACGCGTCATTTGAGGTGCAGGGGCCCTTCACTCCAGCAGGGGCCCTTCACTCCAGCAGGGGCCCTTGAGTAAAGCAGGGGCCCTTGACCCAAGCAGTGTCCCTTGACCCAAGCAGGGGCCCTTGACTCCAGCATGGGCCCTTGACTCCAGCTGGGGCCCTTCACTAAAGAAGGGGCCCTTGACTAAAGAAGGGGCCCTTGACTCAAGCAGGGGCCCTTGACTCACGCAGGGGCCCTTGACTAAAGAAGGGGCCCTTGACTCAAGCAGGGGCCCTTAACTCCAGCAGGGGCCCTTGACTAAAGAAGGGGCCCTTGACTCAAGCAGGGGCCCTTGACTCCAGGGACGCATCACTGGAGGCGCCGGGGCCCTTGACTACATCAGGAGCCCTTGACCAATGCAGGGGCCCTTGACCCAAGCAGGGGCCCTTGACTCCAGCAGGGGCCCTTGACTCCAGGGACGCGTCATTGGAGGCGTCTCTATCAGTCTTAGTTTCAATGGATCTCAGTGCAGCATTTGACACAGTTGACCACAACATATTACTCAAACGACTGGAGAACTGGGCAGGTTTTTCAGGAACTGTACTATACTCGTTAAAAAACATACTTGAAGACTCACCTGTTCTCAGCTGCATTTGAATAAAGCACCAAATCCACACTTTTAAGCTTAAATTTCAAAACTAACATTTTAACTACTGATTTTATCTATTTCTGATTTTATTTGTTTTGATTTTATATACTGTTTTTGTTTGTTTGTTTTTTTGCTTGTTAATTAGTTAGTTACTTTGTTTGCTTGTTTAAATCAATTTTAAATCATGCTTTTTATTTGTTTTTGTTTCTAATGTCTCTGTAAAGCACTTTGAATCACCTTGTTGTTGAATTGTCTGTGAAGGTTCTCAGTCATCCAGGTCATCGTAGTCAATGGAGCTTGCAAAGAAAAGCGTCTGGACTTCTTTAAGTTGCTTGAAGACGTTTCACTTCACAGCAGGGGCCCTTGACTCCATCAGGGGCCCTTGACTCCAACAGGGGCCCTTGACTCCAGGGATGCGTCATTCTTGAGGTGCAGGGACCCTTCACTCCAGCAGGGGCCCTTCACTCCAGCAGGGGCCCTTGACTCAAGCAGGGGCCATTGACTCCAGCAGGGGCCCTTGACCCAAGCAGGGGCCCTTGACTCCAGCAGGGGCCCTTGACTCCAGGGACGCGTCATTGGAGGCGTCTCTATCAGTCTTAGTTTCAATGGATCTCAGTGCAGCATTTGACACAGTTGACCACAACATATTACTCAAACGACTGGAGAACTGGGCAGGTTTTTCAGGAACTGTACTAAACTCGTTAAAAAACATACTTGAAGACTCACCTGTTCTCAGCTGCATTTGAATAAAGCACCAAATCCACACTTTTAAGCTTAAATTTCAAAACTAACATTTTAACTACTGATTTTATCTATTTATGATTTTATTTGTTTGCTTGTTTAAATCACTTTTAAATCATGCTTTTTATTTGTTTTTGTTTCTAATGTCTCTGTAAAGCACTTTGAATCACCTTGTTGTTGAATTGTCTGTGAAGGTTCTCAGTCATCCAGGTCATCGTAGTCAATGGAGCTTGCAAAGAAAAGCGTCTGGACTTCTTTAAGTTGCTTGAAGACGTTTCACTTCACAGCAGGGGCCCTTGACTCCAGGGACAGGTCACTGTAGTCGCAGGGGCCCTTGACTCCAGCAGGGGCCCTTGACAAAAGCAGGGGCCCTTGACAAAAGCAGGGGCCCTTGACTCCAGTAAGGGCCCTTGAATCAAGCAGGGGCCCTTGACTCCAGCAGGGGCCCTTGACAAAAGCAGGGGCCCTTGACTCCAGTAAGGGCCCTTGAATCAAGCAGGGGCCCTTGACTCCAGCAGGTGCCCATGACTCCAGGGATGCGTCACTGGAGGCGCAGGGGCCCTTGACTCCATCAGGGGCCCTTGTCTCCAGCAGGGGCCCCATGACTCAACCAGGGGCCCTTGACTCCAGCAGGGGCCCTTGACTCCAGGGACGCGTCATTTGAGGTGCAGGGGCCCTTGACTCCAGCAGGGGCCCTTGAGTAAAGCAGGGGCCCTTGACCCAAGCAGGGGCCCTTGACTCCAGGGATGCGTCACTGGAGGCGCAGGGGCCCTTGACTCCAGCAGGGGCCCTTGACTCCAGCAGGGGCCCTTGACTCCAGCAGGGGCCCTTGACTCCAGGGACGCGTCATTTGAGGTGCAGGGGCCCTTCACTCCAGCAGGGGCCCTTGAGTAAAGCAGGGGCCCTTGACCCAAGCAGTGTCCCTTGACCCAAGCAGGGGCCCTTGACTCCAGGGATGCGTCACTGGAGGCGCAGGGGCCCTTGACTCCAGCAGGGGCCCTTGAGTAAAGCAGGGGCCCTTGACTCCAGCAGGGGCGCTTGACTCCAGGGACTCGTCACTGGAGGCGCAGGGGCCCTTGACTCCAGCAGGGGCCCTTGACTCAAGCAGGGGCCCTTGACTCCAGCAGGGGCCCTTGACTCCAGCAGGGGCCCTTGACTAAAGAAGGGGCCCTTGACTCAAGCAGGGGCCCTTGACTCCAGGGACGCATCACTGGAGGCGCCGGGGCCCTTGACTACATCAGGGGCCCTTGACCCATGCAGGGGCCCTTGACCCAAGCAGGGGCCCTTGACTCCCGGGACGCGTCACTGGAGGCGCAGGGGCCCTTGACTCCAGCAGGGGCCCTTGACTCCAGCAGGGGCCCTTGACTCCAGGGACGCGTCATTTGAGGTGCAGGGGCCCTTCACTCCAGCAGGGGCCCTTCACTCCAGCAGGGGCCCTTGAGTAAAGCAGGGGCCCTTGACCCAAGCAGTGTCCCTTGACCCAAGCAGGGGCCCTTGACTCCAGCATGGGCCCTTGACTCCAGCTGGGGCCCTTCACTAAAGAAGGGGCCCTTGACTAAAGAAGGGGCCCTTGACTCAAGCAGGGGCCCTTGACTCACGCAGGGGCCCTTGACTAAAGAAGGGGCCCTTGACTCAAGCAGGGGCCCTTAACTCCAGCAGGGGCCCTTGACTAAAGAAGGGGCCCTTGACTCAAGCAGGGGCCCTTGACTCCAGGGACGCATCACTGGAGGCGCCGGGGCCCTTGACTACATCAGGAGCCCTTGACCAATGCAGGGGCCCTTGACCCAAGCAGGGGCCCTTGACTCCAGCAGGGGCCCTTGACTCCAGGGACGCGTCATTGGAGGCGTCTCTATCAGTCTTAGTTTCAATGGATCTCAGTGCAGCATTTGACACAGTTGACCACAACATATTACTCAAACGACTGGAGAACTGGGCAGGTTTTTCAGGAACTGTACTATACTCGTTAAAAAACATACTTGAAGACTCACCTGTTCTCAGCTGCATTTGAATAAAGCACCAAATCCACACTTTTAAGCTTAAATTTCAAAACTAACATTTTAACTACTGATTTTATCTATTTCTGATTTTATTTGTTTGCTTGTTTAAATCACTTTTAAATCATGCTTTTTATTTGTTTTTGTTTCTAATGTCTCTGTAAAGCACTTTGAATCACCTTGTTGTTGAATTGTCTGTGAAGGTTCTCAGTCATCCAGGTCATCGTAGTCAATGGAGCTTGCAAAGAAAAGCGTCTGGACTTCTTTAAGTTGCTTGAAGACGTTTCACTTCACAGCAGGGGCCCTTGACTCCAGCAGGGGCCCTTGACTAAAGCAGGGGCCCTTGACTCCAGTAAGGGCCCTTAACTCAAGCAGGGGCCCTTGACTCCAGCAGGGGCCCTTGACTCCAGGGACGCGTCACTGGAGGCGCAGGGGCCCTTGACTCCAGCAGGGGCTCTTGACTCAAGTTGGTGCCCATGACTCCAGGTATGCGTCACTGGAGGCGCAGGGGCCCTTGACTCACGCAGGGGCCCTTGACTCCAGCAGGGGCCCTTGACTAAAGAAGGGGCCCTTGACTAAAGAAGGGGCCCTTGACTCAAGCAGGGGCCCTTAACTCCAGCAGGGGCGCTTGACTCAAGCAGGGGCCCTTGACTCCAGCAGGGGCCCTTGAGTAAACGCAGGGGCCCTTGACTCCAGCCGGGGCCCTTGACTCACGCAGGGGCCCCATGACTCAAGCAGGGGCCCTTGACTCCAGCAGGGGCCCTTGACCCAAGCAGGGGCCCTTGACTCCAGCAGGGGCCCTTGACTCCAGCAGGGGCCCTTGACTCCAGGGACGCGTCATTGGAGGCGTCTCTATCAGTCTTAGTTTCAATGGATCTCAGTGCAGCATTTGACACAGTTGACCACAACATATTACTCAAACGACTGGAGAACTGGGCAGGTTTTTCAGGAACTGTACTAAACTCGTTAAAAAACATACTTGAAGACTCACCTGTTCTCAGCTGCATTTGAATAAAGCACCAAATCCACACTTTTAAGCTTAAATTTCAAAACTAACATTTTAACTACTGATTTTATCTATTTATGATTTTATTTGTTTTGATTTTATATATTGTTTTTGTTTGTTTGTTTTTTTGCTTGTTAATTAGTTAGTTACTTTGTTTGCTTGTTTAAATCAATTTTAAATCATGCTTTTTATTTGTTTTTGTTTCTAATGTCTCTGTAAAGCACTTTGAATCACCTTGTTGTTGAATTGTCTGTGAAGGTTCTCAGTCATCCAGGTCATCGTAGTCAATGGAGCTTGCAAAGAAAAGCGTCTGGACTTCTTTAAGTTGCTTGAAGACGTTTCACTTCACAGCAGGGGCCCTTGACTCCAGCAGGTGCCCATGACTCCAGGGATGCGTCATTGGAGGCGCAGGGGCCCTTGACTCAAGCAGGGGCCCTTGACTCCAGTAAGGGCCCTTAACTCAAGGAGGGGCCCTTGACTCCAGCAGGTGTCCATGACTCCAGGGATGCGTCATTGGAGGCGCAGGGGCCCTTGACTCAAGCAGGGGCCATTGACTCCAGCAGGGGCCCTTGACCCCAGGGACGCGTCATTTGAGGCGCAGGGGCCCTTGACTCCAGCAGGGGCCCTTGACTCAAGCAGGGGCCATTGACTCCAGCAGGGGCCCTTGACTCCAGCAGGGGCCCCATGACTCCAGGGATGCGTCACTGGAGGCGCAGGGGCCCTTGACTCCAGCAGGGGCCCTTGACTAAAGAAGGGGCCCTTGATTCAATCAGGGGCCCTTGACTCCAGCAGGGGCCCATGACTCCAGGGATGCGTCACTGGAGGCGCAGGGGCCTTTGACTCCAGCAGGGGCCCTTGACTCCAGGAACGCTTCACTTGAGGCGCAGGGGCCCTTGACTCAAGCAGGGGCCCTTGACTCCAGGGACGCGTCACTGGAGGCGCAGGGGCCCTTGACTCCAGCAGGGGCCCTTGACTCAAGCAGGGGCCCTTGACTCAAGCAGGGGCCCTTCACTCCAGCAGGGGCCCTTTACTCCAGGGACGCGTCATTGGAGGCGCAGGGCCCCTTGACTCAAGCAGGGGCCCTTGACTCCAGCAGGGGACCTTGACTCCAGGGACGCGTCACTGGAGGCGCAGGGGCCCTTGACTCCAGCAGGGGCCCTTGACTCCAGCAGGGGCCCTTGACTAAAGCAGGGGCCCTTGACTCCAGTAAGGGCCCTTGACTCAAGCAGGGGCCCTTGACTTCAGCAGGGGCCCTTGACTCCAGGGACGCGTCACTGGAGGCGCAGGGGCCCTTGACTCCAGCAGGGGCTCTTGACTCAAGTTGGTGCCCATGACTCCAGGTATGCGTCACTGGAGGCGCAGGGGCCCTTGACTCACGCAGGGGCCCTTGACTCCAGCAGGGGCCCTTGACTCCAGCAGGGGCCCTTGACTAAAGAAGGGGCCCTTGACTAAAGAAGGGGCCCTTGACTCAAGCAGGGGCCCTTGACTCCAGCAGGGGCGCTTGACTCAAGCAGGGGCCCTTGACTCCCGCAGGGGCCCTTGAGTAAACGCAGGGGCCCTTGACTCCAGCCGGGGCCCTTGACTCACGCAGGGGCCCCATGACTCAAGCAGGGGCCCTTGACTCCAGCAGGGGCCCCATGACTCAAGCAGGGGCCCTTGACTCCCGGGACGCGTCACTGGAGGCGTCTCTATCAGTCTTAGTTTCACTGGATCTCAGTGCAGCATTTGACACAGTTGACCACAACATATTACTCAAACGACTGGAGAACTGGGCAGGTTTTTCAGGAACTGTACTAAACTCATTAAAAAACATACTTGAAGACTCACCTGTTCTCAGCTGCATTTGAATAAAGCACCAAATCCACACTTTTAAGCTTAAATTTCAAAACTAACATTTTAACTACTGATTTTATCTATTTCTGATTTTATTTGTTTTGATTTTATATACTGTTTTTGTTTGTTTGTTTTTTTGCTTGTTAATTAGTTAGTTACTTTGTTTGCTTGTTTAAATCAATTTTAAATCATGCTTTTTATTTGTTTTTGTTTCTAATGTCTCTGTAAAGCACTTTGAATCACCTTGTTGTTGAATTGTCTGTGAAGGTTCTCAGTCATCCAGGTCATCGTAGTCAATGGAGCTTGCAAAGAAAAGCGTCTGGACTTCTTTAAGTTGCTTGAAGACGTATCACTTCACAGCAGGGGCCCTTGTCTCCAGGGACAGGTCACTGTAGGCGCAGGGGCCCTTGACTCCAGCAGGGGCCCTTGACTCCAGCAGGGGCCCTTGACTCCAGTAAGGGCTCTTGAATCAAGCAGGGGCCCTTGACTCCAGCAGGGGCCCATGACTCCAGGGATGCGTCACTGGAGGCGCAGGGGCCCTTGACTCCAGCAGGGGCCCTTGACTCCAGCAGGGGCCCCATGACTCAACCAGGGGCCCTTGACTCCACCAGGGGCCCTTGACTAAAGAAGGGGCCCTTGACTCAAGCAGGGGCCCTTGACTCCAGGGACGCATCACTGGAGGCGCCGGGGCCCTTGACTACATCAGGGGCCCTTGACCCATGCAGGGGCCCTTGACCCAAGCAGGGGCCCTTGACTCCAGCAGGGGCCCTTGACTCCAGGGACGCGTCATTGGAGGCGTCTCTATCAGTCTTAGTTTCAATGGATCTCAGTGCAGCATTTGACACAGTTGACCACAACATATTACTCAAACGACTGGAGAACTGGGCAGGTTTTTCAGGAACTGTACTATACTCGTTAAAAAACATACTTGAAGACTCACCTGTTCTCAGCTGCATTTGAATAAAGCACCAAATCCACACTTTTAAGCTTAAATTTCAAAACTAACATTTTAACTACTGATTTTATCTATTTCTGATTTTATTTGTTTGCTTGTTTAAATCACTTTTAAATCATGCTTTTTATTTGTTTTTGTTTCTAATGTCTCTGTAAAGCACTTTGAATCACCTTGTTGTTGAATTGTCTGTGAAGGTTCTCAGTCATCCAGGTCATCGTAGTCAATGGGGGCTTGCAAAGAAAAGCGTCTGGACTTCTTTAAGTTGCTTGAAGACGTTTCACTTCACAGCAGGGGCCCTTGACTCCAGGGACAGGTCACTGTAGGCGCAGGGGCCCTTGACTCCAGCAGGGGCCCTTGACTCTAGCAGGGGCCCTTGACAAAAGCAGGGGCCCTTGACTCCAGTAAGGGCCCTTGAATCAAGCAGGGGCCCTTGACTCCAGCAGGTGCCCATGACTCCAGGGATGCGTCACTGGAGGCGCAGGGGCCCTTGTCTCCAGCAGGGGCCCCATGACTCAACCAGGGGCCCTTGACTCCAGCAGGGGCCCTTGACTCCAGGGACGCGTCATTTGAGGTGCAGGGGCCCTTGACTCCAGCAGGGGCCCTTGAGTAAAGCAGGGGCCCTTGACCCAAGCAGGGGCCCTTGACTCCAGGGATGCGTCACTGGAGGCGCAGGGGCCCTTGACTCCAGCAGGGGCCCTTGAGTAAAGCAGGGGCCCTTGACTCCAGCAGGGGCGCTTGACTCCAGGGACTCGTCACTGGAGGCGATGGGGCCCTTGACTCCAGCAGGGGCCCTTGACTCCAGCAGGGGCCCTTGACTCCAGCAGGTGCCCTTGACTCCAGCAGGGGCCCTTGACTAAAGAAGGGGCCCTTGACTCAAGCAGGGGCCCTTGACTCCAGGGACGCATCACTGGAGGCGCCGGGGCCCTTGACTACATCAGGGGCCCTTGACCCATGCAGGGGCCCTTGACCCAAGCAGGGGCCCTTGACTCCCGGGACGCGTCACTGGAGGCGCAGGGGCCCTTGACTCCAGCAGGGGCCCTTGACTCCAGCAGGGGCCCTTGACTCCAGGGACGCGTCATTGGAGGCGTCTCTATCAGTCTTAGTTTCAATGGATCTCAGTGCAGCATTTGACACAGTTGACCACAACATATTACTCAAACGACTGGAGAACTGGGCAGGTTTTTCAGGAACTGTACTATACTCGTTAAAAAACATACTTGAAGACTCACCTGTTCTCAGCTGCATTTGAATAAAGCACCAAATCCACACTTTTAAGCTTAAATTTCAAAACTAACATTTTAACTACTGATTTTATCTATTTCTGATTTTATTTGTTTTGATTTTATATACTGTTTTTGTTTGTTTGTTTTTTTGCTTGTTAATTAGTTAGTTACTTTGTTTGCTTGTTTAAATCAATTTTAAATCATGCTTTTTATTTGTTTTTGTTTCTAATGTCTCTGTAAAGCACTTTGAATCACCTTGTTGTTGAATTGTCTGTGAAGGTTCTCAGTCATCCAGGTCATCGTAGTCAATGGAGCTTGCAAAGAAAAGCGTCTGGACTTCTTTAAGTTGCTTGAAGACGTTTCACTTCACAGCAGGGGCCCTTGACTCCAGGGACAGGTCACTGTAGTCGCAGGGGCCCTTGACTCAAGCAGGGGCCCTTGACAAAAGCAGGGGCCCTTGACAAAAGAAGGGGCCCTTGACTCCAGTAAGGGCCCTTGACTCCAGCAGGGGCCCCATGACTCAACCAGGGGCCCTTGACTCCAGGGACGCGTCATTTGAGGTGCAGGGGCCCTTCACTCCAGCAGGGGCCCTTCACTCCAGCAGGGGCCCTTGAGTAAAGCAGGGGCCCTTGACCCAAGCAGTGTCCCTTGACCCAAGCAGGGGCCCTTGACTCCAGGGATGCGTCACTGGAGGCGCAGGGGCCCTTGACTCCAGCAGGGGCCCTTGAGTAAAGCAGGGGCCCTTGACTCCAGCAGGGGCGCTTGACTCCAGGGACTCGTCACTGGAGGCGCAGGGGCCCTTGACTCCAGCAGGGGCCCTTGACTAAAGAAGGGGCCCTTGACTCAAGCAGGGGCCCTTGACTCCAGGGACGCATCACTGGAGGCGCCGGGGCCCTTGACTACATCAGCGGCCCTTGACCCATGCAGGGGCCCTTGACCCAAGCAGGGGCCCTTGACTCCCGGGACGCGTCACTGGAGGCGCAGGGGCCCTTGACTCCAGCAGGGGCCCTTGACTCCAGGGACGCGTCATTGGAGGCGTCTCTATCAGTCTTAGTTTCAATGGATCTCAGTGCAGCATTTGACACAGTTGACCACAACATATTACTCAAACGACTGGAGAACTGGGCAGGTTTTTCAGGAACTGTACTATACTCGTTAAAAAACATACTTGAAGACTCACCTGTTCTCAGCTGCATTTGAATAAAGCACCAAATCCACACTTTTAAGCTTAAATTTCAAAACTAACATTTTAACTACTGATTTTATCTATTTCTGATTTTATTTGTTTTGATTTTATATACTGTTTTTGTTTGTTTGTTTTTTTGCTTGTTAATTAGTTAGTTACTTTGTTTGCTTGTTTAAATCACTTTTAAATCATGCTTTTTATTTGTTTTTGTTTCTAATGTCTCTGTAAAGCACTTTGAATCACCTTGTTGTTGAATTGTCTGTGAAGGTTCTCAGTCATCCAGGTCATCGTAGTCAATGGAGCTTGCAAAGAAAAGCGTCTGGACTTCTTTAAGTTGCTTGAAGACGTTTCACTTCACAGCAGGGGCCCTTGACTCCAGGGACAGGTCAATGTAGGCGCAGGGGCCCTTGACTCCAGCAGGGGCCCTTGACTCCAGCAGGGGCCCTTGACAAAAGCAGGGGCCCTTGACTCCAGTAAGGGCCCTTGAATCAAGCAGGGGCCCTTGACTCCAGCAGGTGCCCATGACTCCAGGGATGCGTCACTGGAGGCGCAGGGGCCCTTGACTCCATCAGGGGCCCTTGTCTCCAGCAGGGGCCCCATGACTCAACCAGGGGCCCTTGACTCCAGCAGGGGCCCTTGACTCCAGGGACGCGTCATTTGAGGTGCAGGGGCCCTTGACTCCAGCAGGGGCCCTTGAGTAAAGCAGGGGCCCTTGACCCAAGCAGGGGCCCTTGACTCCAGGGACGCGTCATTGGAGGCGTCTCTATCAGTCTTAGTTTCAATGGATCTCAGTGCAGCATTTGACACAGTTGACCACAACATATTACTCAAACGACTGGAGAACTGGGCAGGTTTTTCAGGAACTGTACTATACTCGTTAAAAAACATACTTGAAGACTCACCTGTTCTCAGCTGCATTTGAATAAAGCACCAAATCCACACTTTTAAGCTTAAATTTCAAAACTAACATTTTAACTACTGATTTTATCTATTTCTGATTTTATTTGTTTTGATTTTATATACTGTTTTTGTTTGTTTGTTTTTTTGCTTGTTAATTAGTTAGTTACTTTGTTTGCTTGTTTAAATCAATTTTAAATCATGCTTTTTATTTGTTTTTGTTTCTAATGTCTCTGTAAAGCACTTTGAATCACCTTGTTGTTGAATTGTCTGTGAAGGTTCTCAGTCATCCAGGTCATCGTAGTCAATGGAGCTTGCAAAGAAAAGCGTCTGGACTTCTTTAAGTTGCTTGAAGACGTTTCACTTCACAGCAGGGGCCCTTGACTCCATCAGGGGCCCTTGACTCCAACAGGGGCCCTTGACTCCAGGGATGCGTCATTCTTGAGGTGCAGGGACCCTTCACTCCAGCAGGGGCCCTTCACTCCAGCAGGGGCCCTTGACTCAAGCAGGGGCCATTGACTCCAGCAGGGGCCCTTGACTCCAGCAGGGGCCCTTGACTCCAGCAGGGGCCCTTGACTCCAGGGACGCGTCATTGGAGGCGTCTCTATCAGTCTTAGTTTCAATGGATCTCAGTGCAGCATTTGACACAGTTGACCACAACATATTACTCAAACGACTGGAGAACTGGGCAGGTTTTTCAGGAACTGTACTAAACTCGTTAAAAAACATACTTGAAGACTCACCTGTTCTCAGCTGCATTTGAATAAAGCACCAAATCCACACTTTTAAGCTTAAATTTCAAAACTAACATTTTAACTACTGATTTTATCTATTTCTGATTTTATTTGTTTGCTTGTTTAAATCACTTTTAAATCATGCTTTTTATTTGTTTTTGTTTCTAATGTCTCTGTAAAGCACTTTGAATCACCTTGTTGTTGAATTGTCTGTGAAGGTTCTCAGTCATCCAGGTCATCGTAGTCAATGGAGCTTGCAAAGAAAAGCGTCTGGACTTCTTTAAGTTGCTTGAAGACGTTTCACTTCACAGCAGGGGCCCTTGACTCCAGGGACAGGTCACTGTAGTCGCAGGGGCCCTTGACTCCAGCAGGGGCCCTTGACAAAAGCAGGGGCCCTTGACAAAAGCAGGGGCCCTTGACTCCAGTAAGGGCCATTGAATCAAGCAGGGGCCCTTGACTCCAGCAGGGGCCCTTGACAAAAGCAGGGGCCCTTGACTCCAGTAAGGGCCCTTGAATCAAGCAGGGGCCCTTGACTCCAGCAGGTGCCCATGACTCCAGGGATGCGTCACTGGAGGCGCAGGGGCCCTTGACTCCATCAGGGGCCCTTGAGTAAAGCAGGGGCCCTTGACTCCAGCAGGGGCGCTTGACTCCAGGGACTCGTCACTGGAGGCGCAGGGGCCCTTGACTCCAGCAGGGGCCCTTGACTCAAGCAGGGGCCCTTGACTCCAGCAGGGGCCCTTGACTCCAGCAGGGGCCCTTGACTAAAGAAGGGGCCCTTGACTCAAGCAGGGGCCCTTGACTCCAGGGACGCATCACTGGAGGCGCCGGGGCCCTTGACTACATCAGGGGCCCTTGACCCATGCAGGGGCCCTTGACCCAAGCAGGGGCCCTTGACTCCCGGGACGCGTCACTGGAGGCGCAGGGGCCCTTGACTCCAGCAGGGGCCCTTGACTCCAGCAGGGGCCCTTGACTCCAGGGACGCGTCATTTGAGGTGCAGGGGCCCTTCACTCCAGCAGGGGCCCTTCACTCCAGCAGGGGCCCTTGAGTAAAGCAGGGGCCCTTGACCCAAGCAGTGTCCCTTGACCCAAGCAGGGGCCCTTGACTCCAGCATGGGCCCTTGACTCCAGCTGGGGCCCTTCACTAAAGAAGGGGCCCTTGACTAAAGAAGGGGCCCTTGACTCAAGCAGGGGCCCTTGACTCACGCAGGGGCCCTTGACTAAAGAAGGGGCCCTTGACTCAAGCAGGGGCCCTTAACTCCAGCAGGGGCCCTTGACTAAAGAAGGGGCCCTTGACTCAAGCAGGGGCCCTTGACTCCAGGGACGCATCACTGGAGGCGCCGGGGCCCTTGACTACATCAGGAGCCCTTGACCAATGCAGGGGCCCTTGACCCAAGCAGGGGCCCTTGACTCCAGCAGGGGCCCTTGACTCCAGGGACGCGTCATTGGAGGCATCTCTATCAGTCTTAGTTTCAATGGATCTCAGTGCAGCATTTGACACAGTTGACCACAACATATTACTCAAACGACTGGAGAACTGGGCAGGTTTTTCAGGAACTGTACTATACTCGTTAAAAAACATACTTGAAGACTCACCTGTTCTCAGCTGCATTTGAATAAAGCACCAAATCCACACTTTTAAGCTTAAATTTCAAAACTAACATTTTAACTACTGATTTTATCTATTTATGATTTTATTTGTTTGCTTGTTTAAATCACTTTTAAATCATGCTTTTTATTTGTTTTTGTTTCTAATGTCTCTGTAAAGCACTTTGAATCACCTTGTTGTTGAATTGTCTGTGAAGGTTCTCAGTCATCCAGGTCATCGTAGTCAATGGAGCTTGCAAAGAAAAGCGTCTGGACTTCTTTAAGTTGCTTGAAGACGTTTCACTTCACAGCAGGGGCCCTTGACTCCAGGGACAGGTCACTGTAGGCGCAGGGGCCCTTGACTCCAGCAGGGGCCCTTGACTCCAGCAGGGGCCCTTGACAAAAGCAGGGGCCCTTGACTCCAGTAAGGGCCCTTGAATCAAGCAGGGGCCCTTGACTCCAGCAGGTGCCCATGACTCCAGGGATGCGTCACTGGAGGCGCAGGGGCCCTTGACTCCATCAGGGGCCCTTGTCTCCAGCAGGGGCCCCATGACTCAACCAGGGGCCCTTGACTCACGCAGGGGCCCTTGACTAAAGAAGGGGCCCTTGACTCAAGCAGGGGCCCTTAACTCCAGCAGGGGCCCTTGACTAAAGAAGGGGCCCTTGACTCAAGCAGGGGCCCTTGACTCCAGGGACGCATCACTGGAGGCGCCGGGGCCCTTGACTACATCAGGAGCCCTTGACCAATGCAGGGGCCCTTGACCCAAGCAGGGGCCCTTGACTCCAGCAGGGGCCCTTGACTCCAGGGACGCGTCATTGGAGGCGTCTCTATCAGTCTTAGTTTCAATGGATCTCAGTGCAGCATTTGACACAGTTGACCACAACATATTACTCAAACGACTGGAGAACTGGGCAGGTTTTTCAGGAACTGTACTATACTCGTTAAAAAACATACTTGAAGACTCACCTGTTCTCAGCTGCATTTGAATAAAGCACCAAATCCACACTTTTAAGCTTAAATTTCAAAACTAACATTTTAACTACTGATTTTATCTATTTATGATTTTATTTGTTTGCTTGTTTAAATCACTTTTAAATCATGCTTTTTATTTGTTTTTGTTTCTAATGTCTCTGTAAAGCACTTTGAATCACCTTGTTGTTGAATTGTCTGTGAAGGTTCTCAGTCATCCAGGTCATCGTAGTCAATGGAGCTTGCAAAGAAAAGCGTCTGGACTTCTTTAAGTTGCTTGAAGACGTTTCACTTCACAGCAGGGGCCCTTGACTCCAGGGACAGGTCACTGTAGGCGCAGGGGCCCTTGACTCCAGCAGGGGCCCTTGACTCCAGCAGGGGCCCTTGACTCCAGTAAGGGCTCTTGAATCAAGCAGGGGCCCTTGACTCCAGCAGGGGCCCATGACTCCAGGGATGCGTCACTGGAGGCGCAGGGGCCCTTGACTCCAGCAGGGGCCCTTGACTCCAGCAGGGGCCCCATGACTCAACCAGGGGCCCTTGACTCCACCAGGGGCCCTTGACTAAAGAAGGGGCCCTTGACTCAAGCAGGGGCCCTTGACTCCAGGGACGCATCACTGGAGGCGCCGGGGCCCTTGACTACATCAGGGGCCCTTGACCCATGCAGGGGCCCTTGACCCAAGCAGGGGCCCTTGACTCCAGCAGGGGCCCTTGACTCCAGGGACGCGTCATTGGAGGCGTCTCTATCAGTCTTAGTTTCAATGGATCTCAGTGCAGCATTTGACACAGTTGACCACAACATATTACTCAAACGACTGGAGAACTGGGCAGGTTTTTCAGGAACTGTACTATACTCGTTAAAAAACATACTTGAAGACTCACCTGTTCTCAGCTTCATTTGAATAAAGCACCAAATCCACACTTTTAAGCTTAAATTTCAAAACTAACATTTTAACTACTGATTTTATCTATTTCTGATTTTATTTGTTTGCTTGTTTAAATCACTTTTAAATCATGCTTTTTATTTGTTTTTGTTTCTAATGTCTCTGTAAAGCACTTTGAATCACCTTGTTGTTGAATTGTCTGTGAAGGTTCTCAGTCATCCAGGTCATCGTAGTCAATGGGGGCTTGCAAAGAAAAGCGTCTGGACTTCTTTAAGTTGCTTGAAGACGTTTCACTTCACAGCAGGGGCCCTTGACTCCAGGGACAGGTCACTGTAGGCGCAGGGGCCCTTGACTCCAGCAGGGGCCCTTGACTCCAGCAGGGGCCCTTGACAAAAGCAGGGGCCCTTGACTCCAGTAAGGGCCCTTGAATCAAGCAGGGGCCCTTGACTCCAGCAGGTGCCCATGACTCCAGGGATGCGTCACTGGAGGCGCAGGGGCCCTTGACTCCATCAGGGGCCCTTGTCTCCAGCAGGGGCCCCATGACTCAACCAGGGGCCCTTGACTCCAGCAGGGGCCCTTGACTCCAGGGACGCGTCATTTGAGGTGCAGGGGCCCTTGACTCCAGCAGGGGCCCTTGAGTAAAGCAGGGGCCCTTGACCCAAGCAGGGGCCCTTGACTCCAGGGATGCGTCACTGGAGGCGCAGGGGCCCTTGACTCCAGCAGGGGCCCTTGAGTAAAGCAGGGGCCCTTGACTCCAGCAGGGGCGCTTGACTCCAGGGACTCGTCACTGGAGGCGATGGGGCCCTTGACTCCAGCAGGGGCCCTTGACTCCAGCAGGGGCCCTTGACTCCAGCAGGTGCCCTTGACTCCAGCAGGGGCCCTTGACTAAAGAAGGGGCCCTTGACTCAAGCAGGGGCCCTTGACTCCAGGGACGCATCACTGGAGGCGCCGGGGCCCTTGACTACATCAGGGGCCCTTGACCCATGCAGGGGCCCTTGACCCAAGCAGGGGCCCTTGACTCCCGGGACGCGTCACTGGAGGCGCAGGGGCCCTTGACTCCAGCAGGGGCCCTTGACTCCAGCAGGGGCCCTTGACTCCAGGGACGCGTCATTGGAGGCGTCTCTATCAGTCTTAGTTTCAATGGATCTCAGTGCAGCATTTGACACAGTTGACCACAACATATTACTCAAACGACTGGAGAACTGGGCAGGTTTTTCAGGAACTGTACTATACTCGTTAAAAAACATACTTGAAGACTCACCTGTTCTCAGCTGCATTTGAATAAAGCACCAAATCCACACTTTTAAGCTTAAATTTCAAAACTAACATTTTAACTACTGATTTTATCTATTTCTGATTTTATTTGTTTTGATTTTATATACTGTTTTTGTTTGTTTGTTTTTTTGCTTGTTAATTAGTTAGTTACTTTGTTTGCTTGTTTAAATCAATTTTAAATCATGCTTTTTATTTGTTTTTGTTTCTAATGTCTCTGTAAAGCACTTTGAATCACCTTGTTGTTGAATTGTCTGTGAAGGTTCTCAGTCATCCAGGTCATCGTAGTCAATGGAGCTTGCAAAGAAAAGCGTCTGGACTTCTTTAAGTTGCTTGAAGACGTTTCACTTCACAGCAGGGGCCCTTGACTCCAGGGACAGGTCACTGTAGTCGCAGGGGCCCTTGACTCAAGCAGGGGCCCTTGACAAAAGCAGGGGCCCTTGACAAAAGCAGGGGCCCTTGACTCCAGTAAGGGCCCTTGACTCCAGCAGGGGCCCCATGACTCAACCAGGGGCCCTTGACTCCAGGGACGCGTCATTTGAGGTGCAGGGGCCCTTCACTCCAGCAGGGGCCCTTCACTCCAGCAGGGGCCCTTGAGTAAAGCAGGGGCCCTTGACCCAAGCAGTGTCCCTTGACCCAAGCAGGGGCCCTTGACTCCAGGGATGCGTCACTGGAGGCGCAGGGGCCCTTGACTCCAGCAGGGGCCCTTGAGTAAAGCAGGGGCCCTTGACTCCAGCAGGGGCGCTTGACTCCAGGGACTCGTCACTGGAGGCGCAGGGGCCCTTGACTCCAGCAGGGGCCCTTGACTAAAGAAGGGGCCCTTGACTCAAGCAGGGGCCCTTGACTCCAGGGACGCATCACTGGAGGCGCCGGGGCCCTTGACTACATCAGCGGCCCTTGACCCATGCAGGGGCCCTTGACCCAAGCAGGGGCCCTTGACTCCCGGGACGCGTCACTGGAGGCGCAGGGGCCCTTGACTCCAGCAGGGGCCCTTGACTCCAGGGACGCGTCATTGGAGGCGTCTCTATCAGTCTTAGTTTCAATGGATCTCAGTGCAGCATTTGACACAGTTGACCACAACATATTACTCAAACGACTGGAGAACTGGGCAGGTTTTTCAGGAACTGTACTATACTCGTTAAAAAACATACTTGAAGACTCACCTGTTCTCAGCTGCATTTGAATAAAGCACCAAATCCACACTTTTAAGCTTAAATTTCAAAACTAACATTTTAACTACTGATTTTATCTATTTCTGATTTTATTTGTTTTGATTTTATATACTGTTTTTGTTTGTTTGTTTTTTTGCTTGTTAATTAGTTAGTTACTTTGTTTGCTTGTTTAAATCACTTTTAAATCATGCTTTTTATTTGTTTTTGTTTCTAATGTCTCTGTAAAGCACTTTGAATCACCTTGTTGTTGAATTGTCTGTGAAGGTTCTCAGTCATCCAGGTCATCGTAGTCAATGGAGCTTGCAAAGAAAAGCGTCTGGACTTCTTTAAGTTGCTTGAAGACGTTTCACTTCACAGCAGGGGCCCTTGACTCCAGGGACAGGTCAATGTAGGCGCAGGGGCCCTTGACTCCAGCAGGGGCCCTTGACTCCATCAGGGGCCCTTGTCTCCAGCAGGGGCCCCATGACTCAACCAGGGGCCCTTGACTCACGCAGGGGCCCTTGACTAAAGAAGGGGCCCTTGACTCAAGCAGGGGCCCTTAACTCCAGCAGGGGCCCTTGACTAAAGAAGGGGCCCTTGACTCAAGCAGGGGCCCTTGACTCCAGGGACGCATCACTGGAGGCGCCGGGGCCCTTGACTACATCAGGAGCCCTTGACCAATGCAGGGGCCCTTGACCCAAGCAGGGGCCCTTGACTCCAGCAGGGGCCCTTGACTCCAGGGACGCGTCATTGGAGGCGTCTCTATCAGTCTTAGTTTCAATGGATCTCAGTGCAGCATTTGACACAGTTGACCACAACATATTACTCAAACGACTGGAGAACTGGGCAGGTTTTTCAGGAACTGTACTATACTCGTTAAAAAACATACTTGAAGACTCACCTGTTCTCAGCTGCATTTGAATAAAGCACCAAATCCACACTTTTAAGCTTAAATTTCAAAACTAACATTTTAACTACTGATTTTATCTATTTATGATTTTATTTGTTTGCTTGTTTAAATCACTTTTAAATCATGCTTTTTATTTGTTTTTGTTTCTAATGTCTCTGTAAAGCACTTTGAATCACCTTGTTGTTGAATTGTCTGTGAAGGTTCTCAGTCATCCAGGTCATCGTAGTCAATGGAGCTTGCAAAGAAAAGCGTCTGGACTTCTTTAAGTTGCTTGAAGACGTTTCACTTCACAGCAGGGGCCCTTGACTCCAGGGACAGGTCACTGTAGGCGCAGGGGCCCTTGACTCCAGCAGGGGCCCTTGACTCCAGCAGGGGCCCTTGACTCCAGTAAGGGCTCTTGAATCAAGCAGGGGCCCTTGACTCCAGCAGGGGCCCATGACTCCAGGGATGCGTCACTGGAGGCGCAGGGGCCCTTGACTCCAGCAGGGGCCCTTGACTCCAGCAGGGGCCCCATGACTCAACCAGGGGCCCTTGACTCCACCAGGGGCCCTTGACTAAAGAAGGGGCCCTTGACTCAAGCAGGGGCCCTTGACTCCAGGGACGCATCACTGGAGGCGCCGGGGCCCTTGACTACATCAGGGGCCCTTGACCCATGCAGGGGCCCTTGACCCAAGCAGGGGCCCTTGACTCCAGCAGGGGCCCTTGACTCCAGGGACGCGTCATTGGAGGCGTCTCTATCAGTCTTAGTTTCAATGGATCTCAGTGCAGCATTTGACACAGTTGACCACAACATATTACTCAAACGACTGGAGAACTGGGCAGGTTTTTCAGGAACTGTACTATACTCGTTAAAAAACATACTTGAAGACTCACCTGTTCTCAGCTTCATTTGAATAAAGCACCAAATCCACACTTTTAAGCTTAAATTTCAAAACTAACATTTTAACTACTGATTTTATCTATTTCTGATTTTATTTGTTTGCTTGTTTAAATCACTTTTAAATCATGCTTTTTATTTGTTTTTGTTTCTAATGTCTCTGTAAAGCACTTTGAATCACCTTGTTGTTGAATTGTCTGTGAAGGTTCTCAGTCATCCAGGTCATCGTAGTCAATGGGGGCTTGCAAAGAAAAGCGTCTGGACTTCTTTAAGTTGCTTGAAGACGTTTCACTTCACAGCAGGGGCCCTTGACTCCAGGGACAGGTCACTGTAGGCGCAGGGGCCCTTGACTCCAGCAGGGGCCCTTGACTCCAGCAGGGGCCCTTGACAAAAGCAGGGGCCCTTGACTCCAGTAAGGGCCCTTGAATCAAGCAGGGGCCCTTGACTCCAGCAGGTGCCCATGACTCCAGGGATGCGTCACTGGAGGCGCAGGGGCCCTTGACTCCATCAGGGGCCCTTGTCTCCAGCAGGGGCCCCATGACTCAACCAGGGGCCCTTGACTCCAGCAGGGGCCCTTGACTCCAGGGACGCGTCATTTGAGGTGCAGGGGCCCTTGACTCCAGCAGGGGCCCTTGAGTAAAGCAGGGGCCCTTGACCCAAGCAGGGGCCCTTGACTCCAGGGATGCGTCACTGGAGGCGCAGGGGCCCTTGACTCCAGCAGGGGCCCTTGAGTAAAGCAGGGGCCCTTGACTCCAGCAGGGGCGCTTGACTCCAGGGACTCGTCACTGGAGGCGATGGGGCCCTTGACTCCAGCAGGGGCCCTTGACTCCAGCAGGGGCCCTTGACTCCAGCAGGTGCCCTTGACTCCAGCAGGGGCCCTTGACTAAAGAAGGGGCCCTTGACTCAAGCAGGGGCCCTTGACTCCAGGGACGCATCACTGGAGGCGCCGGGGCCCTTGACTACATCAGGGGCCCTTGACCCATGCAGGGGCCCTTGACCCAAGCAGGGGCCCTTGACTCCCGGGACGCGTCACTGGAGGCGCAGGGGCCCTTGACTCCAGCAGGGGCCCTTGACTCCAGCAGGGGCCCTTGACTCCAGGGACGCGTCATTGGAGGCGTCTCTATCAGTCTTAGTTTCAATGGATCTCAGTGCAGCATTTGACACAGTTGACCACAACATATTACTCAAACGACTGGAGAACTGGGCAGGTTTTTCAGGAACTGTACTATACTCGTTAAAAAACATACTTGAAGACTCACCTGTTCTCAGCTGCATTTGAATAAAGCACCAAATCCACACTTTTAAGCTTAAATTTCAAAACTAACATTTTAACTACTGATTTTATCTATTTCTGATTTTATTTGTTTTGATTTTATATACTGTTTTTGTTTGTTTGTTTTTTTGCTTGTTAATTAGTTAGTTACTTTGTTTGCTTGTTTAAATCAATTTTAAATCATGCTTTTTATTTGTTTTTGTTTCTAATGTCTCTGTAAAGCACTTTGAATCACCTTGTTGTTGAATTGTCTGTGAAGGTTCTCAGTCATCCAGGTCATCGTAGTCAATGGAGCTTGCAAAGAAAAGCGTCTGGACTTCTTTAAGTTGCTTGAAGACGTTTCACTTCACAGCAGGGGCCCTTGACTCCAGGGACAGGTCACTGTAGTCGCAGGGGCCCTTGACTCAAGCAGGGGCCCTTGACAAAAGCAGGGGCCCTTGACAAAAGCAGGGGCCCTTGACTCCAGTAAGGGCCCTTGACTCCAGCAGGGGCCCCATGACTCAACCAGGGGCCCTTGACTCCAGGGACGCGTCATTTGAGGTGCAGGGGCCCTTCACTCCAGCAGGGGCCCTTCACTCCAGCAGGGGCCCTTGAGTAAAGCAGGGGCCCTTGACCCAAGCAGTGTCCCTTGACCCAAGCAGGGGCCCTTGACTCCAGGGATGCGTCACTGGAGGCGCAGGGGCCCTTGACTCCAGCAGGGGCCCTTGAGTAAAGCAGGGGCCCTTGACTCCAGCAGGGGCGCTTGACTCCAGGGACTCGTCACTGGAGGCGCAGGGGCCCTTGACTCCAGCAGGGGCCCTTGACTAAAGAAGGGGCCCTTGACTCAAGCAGGGGCCCTTGACTCCAGGGACGCATCACTGGAGGCGCCGGGGCCCTTGACTACATCAGCGGCCCTTGACCCATGCAGGGGCCCTTGACCCAAGCAGGGGCCCTTGACTCCCGGGACGCGTCACTGGAGGCGCAGGGGCCCTTGACTCCAGCAGGGGCCCTTGACTCCAGGGACGCGTCATTGGAGGCGTCTCTATCAGTCTTAGTTTCAATGGATCTCAGTGCAGCATTTGACACAGTTGACCACAACATATTACTCAAACGACTGGAGAACTGGGCAGGTTTTTCAGGAACTGTACTATACTCGTTAAAAAACATACTTGAAGACTCACCTGTTCTCAGCTGCATTTGAATAAAGCACCAAATCCACACTTTTAAGCTTAAATTTCAAAACTAACATTTTAACTACTGATTTTATCTATTTCTGATTTTATTTGTTTTGATTTTATATACTGTTTTTGTTTGTTTGTTTTTTTGCTTGTTAATTAGTTAGTTACTTTGTTTGCTTGTTTAAATCACTTTTAAATCATGCTTTTTATTTGTTTTTGTTTCTAATGTCTCTGTAAAGCACTTTGAATCACCTTGTTGTTGAATTGTCTGTGAAGGTTCTCAGTCATCCAGGTCATCGTAGTCAATGGAGCTTGCAAAGAAAAGCGTCTGGACTTCTTTAAGTTGCTTGAAGACGTTTCACTTCACAGCAGGGGCCCTTGACTCCAGGGACAGGTCAATGTAGGCGCAGGGGCCCTTGACTCCAGCAGGGGCCCTTGACTCCAGCAGGGGCCCTTGACTCAAGCAGGGGCCCTTGACTCCAGTAAGGGCCCTTGACTCACGCAGGGGCCCTTGACTAAAGAAGGGGCCCTTGACTCAAGCAGGGGCCCTTAACTCCAGCAGGGGCCCTTGACTAAAGAAGGGGCCCTTGACTCAAGCAGGGGCCCTTGACTCCAGGGACGCATCACTGGAGGCGCCGGGGCCCTTGACTACATCAGGAGCCCTTGACCAATGCAGGGGCCCTTGACCCAAGCAGGGGCCCTTGACTCCAGCAGGGGCCCTTGACTCCAGGGACGCGTCATTGGAGGCGTCTCTATCAGTCTTAGTTTCAATGGATCTCAGTGCAGCATTTGACACAGTTGACCACAACATATTACTCAAACGACTGGAGAACTGGGCAGGTTTTTCAGGAACTGTACTATACTCGTTAAAAAACATACTTGAAGACTCACCTGTTCTCAGCTGCATTTGAATAAAGCACCAAATCCACACTTTTAAGCTTAAATTTCAAAACTAACATTTTAACTACTGATTTTATCTATTTATGATTTTATTTGTTTGCTTGTTTAAATCACTTTTAAATCATGCTTTTTATTTGTTTTTGTTTCTAATGTCTCTGTAAAGCACTTTGAATCACCTTGTTGTTGAATTGTCTGTGAAGGTTCTCAGTCATCCAGGTCATCGTAGTCAATGGAGCTTGCAAAGAAAAGCGTCTGGACTTCTTTAAGTTGCTTGAAGACGTTTCACTTCACAGCAGGGGCCCTTGACTCCAGGGACAGGTCACTGTAGGCGCAGGGGCCCTTGACTCCAGCAGGGGCCCTTGACTCCAGCAGGGGCCCTTGACTCCAGTAAGGGCTCTTGAATCAAGCAGGGGCCCTTGACTCCAGCAGGGGCCCATGACTCCAGGGATGCGTCACTGGAGGCGCAGGGGCCCTTGACTCCAGCAGGGGCCCTTGACTCCAGCAGGGGCCCCATGACTCAACCAGGGGCCCTTGACTCCACCAGGGGCCCTTGACTAAAGAAGGGGCCCTTGACTCAAGCAGGGGCCCTTGACTCCAGGGACGCATCACTGGAGGCGCCGGGGCCCTTGACTACATCAGGGGCCCTTGACCCATGCAGGGGCCCTTGACCCAAGCAGGGGCCCTTGACTCCAGCAGGGGCCCTTGACTCCAGGGACGCGTCATTGGAGGCGTCTCTATCAGTCTTAGTTTCAATGGATCTCAGTGCAGCATTTGACACAGTTGACCACAACATATTACTCAAACGACTGGAGAACTGGGCAGGTTTTTCAGGAACTGTACTATACTCGTTAAAAAACATACTTGAAGACTCACCTGTTCTCAGCTGCATTTGAATAAAGCACCAAATCCACACTTTTAAGCTTAAATTTCAAAACTAACATTTTAACTACTGATTTTATCTATTTCTGATTTTATTTGTTTGCTTGTTTAAATCACTTTTAAATCATGCTTTTTATTTGTTTTTGTTTCTAATGTCTCTGTAAAGCACTTTGAATCACCTTGTTGTTGAATTGTCTGTGAAGGTTCTCAGTCATCCAGGTCATCGTAGTCAATGGGGGCTTGCAAAGAAAAGCGTCTGGACTTCTTTAAGTTGCTTGAAGACGTTTCACTTCACAGCAGGGGCCCTTGACTCCAGGGACAGGTCACTGTAGGCGCAGGGGCCCTTGACTCCAGCAGGGGCCCTTGACTCCAGCAGGGGCCCTTGACAAAAGCAGGGGCCCTTGACTCCAGTAAGGGCCCTTGAATCAAGCAGGGGCCCTTGACTCCAGCAGGTGCCCATGACTCCAGGGATGCGTCACTGGAGGCGCAGGGGCCCTTGACTCCATCAGGGGCCCTTGTCTCCAGCAGGGGCCCCATGACTCAACCAGGGGCCCTTGACTCCAGCAGGGGCCCTTGACTCCAGGGACGCGTCATTTGAGGTGCAGGGGCCCTTGACTCCAGCAGGGGCCCTTGAGTAAAGCAGGGGCCCTTGACCCAAGCAGGGGCCCTTGACTCCAGGGATGCGTCACTGGAGGCGCAGGGGCCCTTGACTCCAGCAGGGGCCCTTGAGTAAAGCAGGGGCCCTTGACTCCAGCAGGGGCGCTTGACTCCAGGGACTCGTCACTGGAGGCGATGGGGCCCTTGACTCCAGCAGGGGCCCTTGACTCCAGCAGGGGCCCTTGACTCCAGCAGGTGCCCTTGACTCCAGCAGGGGCCCTTGACTAAAGAAGGGGCCCTTGACTCAAGCAGGGGCCCTTGACTCCAGGGACGCATCACTGGAGGCGCCGGGGCCCTTGACTACATCAGGGGCCCTTGACCCATGCAGGGGCCCTTGACCCAAGCAGGGGCCCTTGACTCCCGGGACGCGTCACTGGAGGCGCAGGGGCCCTTGACTCCAGCAGGGGCCCTTGACTCCAGCAGGGGCCCTTGACTCCAGGGACGCGTCATTGGAGGCGTCTCTATCAGTCTTAGTTTCAATGGATCTCAGTGCAGCATTTGACACAGTTGACCACAACATATTACTCAAACGACTGGAGAACTGGGCAGGTTTTTCAGGAACTGTACTATACTCGTTAAAAAACATACTTGAAGACTCACCTGTTCTCAGCTGCATTTGAATAAAGCACCAAATCCACACTTTTAAGCTTAAATTTCAAAACTAACATTTTAACTACTGATTTTATCTATTTCTGATTTTATTTGTTTTGATTTTATATACTGTTTTTGTTTGTTTGTTTTTTTGCTTGTTAATTAGTTAGTTACTTTGTTTGCTTGTTTAAATCAATTTTAAATCATGCTTTTTATTTGTTTTTGTTTCTAATGTCTCTGTAAAGCACTTTGAATCACCTTGTTGTTGAATTGTCTGTGAAGGTTCTCAGTCATCCAGGTCATCGTAGTCAATGGAGCTTGCAAAGAAAAGCGTCTGGACTTCTTTAAGTTGCTTGAAGACGTTTCACTTCACAGCAGGGGCCCTTGACTCCAGGGACAGGTCACTGTAGTCGCAGGGGCCCTTGACTCAAGCAGGGGCCCTTGACAAAAGCAGGGGCCCTTGACAAAAGAAGGGGCCCTTGACTCCAGTAAGGGCCCTTGACTCCAGCAGGGGCCCCATGACTCAACCAGGGGCCCTTGACTCCAGGGACGCGTCATTTGAGGTGCAGGGGCCCTTCACTCCAGCAGGGGCCCTTCACTCCAGCAGGGGCCCTTGAGTAAAGCAGGGGCCCTTGACCCAAGCAGTGTCCCTTGACCCAAGCAGGGGCCCTTGACTCCAGGGATGCGTCACTGGAGGCGCAGGGGCCCTTGACTCCAGCAGGGGCCCTTGAGTAAAGCAGGGGCCCTTGACTCCAGCAGGGGCGCTTGACTCCAGGGACTCGTCACTGGAGGCGCAGGGGCCCTTGACTCCAGCAGGGGCCCTTGACTAAAGAAGGGGCCCTTGACTCAAGCAGGGGCCCTTGACTCCAGGGACGCATCACTGGAGGCGCCGGGGCCCTTGACTACATCAGCGGCCCTTGACCCATGCAGGGGCCCTTGACCCAAGCAGGGGCCCTTGACTCCCGGGACGCGTCACTGGAGGCGCAGGGGCCCTTGACTCCAGCAGGGGCCCTTGACTCCAGGGACGCGTCATTGGAGGCGTCTCTATCAGTCTTAGTTTCAATGGATCTCAGTGCAGCATTTGACACAGTTGACCACAACATATTACTCAAACGACTGGAGAACTGGGCAGGTTTTTCAGGAACTGTACTATACTCGTTAAAAAACATACTTGAAGACTCACCTGTTCTCAGCTGCATTTGAATAAAGCACCAAATCCACACTTTTAAGCTTAAATTTCAAAACTAACATTTTAACTACTGATTTTATCTATTTCTGATTTTATTTGTTTTGATTTTATATACTGTTTTTGTTTGTTTGTTTTTTTGCTTGTTAATTAGTTAGTTACTTTGTTTGCTTGTTTAAATCACTTTTAAATCATGCTTTTTATTTGTTTTTGTTTCTAATGTCTCTGTAAAGCACTTTGAATCACCTTGTTGTTGAATTGTCTGTGAAGGTTCTCAGTCATCCAGGTCATCGTAGTCAATGGAGCTTGCAAAGAAAAGCGTCTGGACTTCTTTAAGTTGCTTGAAGACGTTTCACTTCACAGCAGGGGCCCTTGACTCCAGGGACAGGTCACTGTAGTCGCAGGGGCCCTTGACTCCAGCAGGGGCCCTTGACTCCAGCAGGGGCCCTTGACAAAAGCAGGGGCCCTTGACTCCAGTAAGGGCCATTGAATCAAGCAGGGGCCCTTGACTCCAGCAGGGGCCCTTGACAAAAGCAGGGGCCCTTGACTCCAGTAAGGGCCCTTGAATCAAGCAGGGGCCCTTGACTCCAGCAGGTGCCCATGACTCCAGGGATGCGTCACTGGAGGCGCAGGGGCCCTTGACTCCATCAGGGGCCCTTGAGTAAAGCAGGGGCCCTTGACTCCAGCAGGGGCGCTTGACTCCAGGGACTCGTCACTGGAGGCGCAGGGGCCCTTGACTCCAGCAGGGGCCCTTGACTCAAGCAGGGGCCCTTGACTCCAGCAGGGGCCCTTGACTCCAGCAGGGGCCCTTGACTAAAGAAGGGGCCCTTGACTCAAGCAGGGGCCCTTGACTCCAGGGACGCATCACTGGAGGCGCCGGGGCCCTTGACTACATCAGGGGCCCTTGACCCATGCAGGGGCCCTTGACCCAAGCAGGGGCCCTTGACTCCCGGGACGCGTCACTGGAGGCGCAGGGGCCCTTGACTCCAGCAGGGGCCCTTGACTCCAGCAGGGGCCCTTGACTCCAGGGACGCGTCATTTGAGGTGCAGGGGCCCTTCACTCCAGCAGGGGCCCTTCACTCCAGCAGGGGCCCTTGAGTAAAGCAGGGGCCCTTGACCCAAGCAGTGTCCCTTGACCCAAGCAGGGGCCCTTGACTCCAGCATGGGCCCTTGACTCCAGCTGGGGCCCTTCACTAAAGAAGGGGCCCTTGACTAAAGAAGGGGCCCTTGACTCAAGCAGGGGCCCTTGACTCACGCAGGGGCCCTTGACTAAAGAAGGGGCCCTTGACTCAAGCAGGGGCCCTTAACTCCAGCAGGGGCCCTTGACTAAAGAAGGGGCCCTTGACTCAAGCAGGGGCCCTTGACTCCAGGGACGCATCACTGGAGGCGCCGGGGCCCTTGACTACATCAGGAGCCCTTGACCAATGCAGGGGCCCTTGACCCAAGCAGGGGCCCTTGACTCCAGCAGGGGCCCTTGACTCCAGGGACGCGTCATTGGAGGCATCTCTATCAGTCTTAGTTTCAATGGATCTCAGTGCAGCATTTGACACAGTTGACCACAACATATTACTCAAACGACTGGAGAACTGGGCAGGTTTTTCAGGAACTGTACTATACTCGTTAAAAAACATACTTGAAGACTCACCTGTTCTCAGCTGCATTTGAATAAAGCACCAAATCCACACTTTTAAGCTTAAATTTCAAAACTAACATTTTAACTACTGATTTTATCTATTTCTGATTTTATTTGTTTGCTTGTTTAAATCACTTTTAAATCATGCTTTTTATTTGTT
Organism: Rhamphochromis sp. 'chilingali'; assembly: GCF_963969265.1. Taxonomy (NCBI): domain Eukaryota; kingdom Metazoa; phylum Chordata; class Actinopteri; order Cichliformes; family Cichlidae; genus Rhamphochromis; species Rhamphochromis sp. 'chilingali'. The sequence goes on from NC_137929.1 coordinate 8,136,557, forward strand.
TTTGTTTCTAATGTCTCTGTAAAGCACTTTGAATCACCTTGTTGTTGAATTGTCTGTGAAGGTTCTCAGTCATCCAGGTCATCGTAGTCAATGGAGCTTGCAAAGAAAAGCGTCTGGACTTCTTTAAGTTGCTTGAAGACGTTTCACTTCACAGCAGGGGCCCTTGACTCCAGGGACAGGTCACTGTAGGCGCAGGGGCCCTTGACTCCAGCAGGGGCCCTTGACTCCAGCAGGGGCCCTTGACAAAAGCAGGGGCCCTTGACTCCAGTAAGGGCCCTTGAATCAAGCAGGGGCCCTTGACTCCAGCAGGTGCCCATGACTCCAGGGATGCGTCACTGGAGGCGCAGGGGCCCTTGACTCCATCAGGGGCCCTTGACTCACGCAGGGGCCCTTGACTAAAGAAGGGGCCCTTGACTCAAGCAGGGGCCCTTAACTCCAGCAGGGGCCCTTGACTAAAGAAGGGGCCCTTGACTCAAGCAGGGGCCCTTGACTCCAGGGACGCATCACTGGAGGCGCCGGGGCCCTTGACTACATCAGGAGCCCTTGACCAATGCAGGGGCCCTTGACCCAAGCAGGGGCCCTTGACTCCAGCAGGGGCCCTTGACTCCAGGGACGCGTCATTGGAGGCGTCTCTATCAGTCTTAGTTTCAATGGATCTCAGTGCAGCATTTGACACAGTTGACCACAACATATTACTCAAACGACTGGAGAACTGGGCAGGTTTTTCAGGAACTGTACTATACTCGTTAAAAAACATACTTGAAGACTCACCTGTTCTCAGCTGCATTTGAATAAAGCACCAAATCCACACTTTTAAGCTTAAATTTCAAAACTAACATTTTAACTACTGATTTTATCTATTTATGATTTTATTTGTTTGCTTGTTTAAATCACTTTTAAATCATGCTTTTTATTTGTTTTTGTTTCTAATGTCTCTGTAAAGCACTTTGAATCACCTTGTTGTTGAATTGTCTGTGAAGGTTCTCAGTCATCCAGGTCATCGTAGTCAATGGAGCTTGCAAAGAAAAGCGTCTGGACTTCTTTAAGTTGCTTGAAGACGTTTCACTTCACAGCAGGGGCCCTTGACTCCAGGGACAGGTCACTGTAGGCGCAGGGGCCCTTGACTCCAGCAGGGGCCCTTGACTCCAGCAGGGGCCCTTGACTCCAGTAAGGGCTCTTGAATCAAGCAGGGGCCCTTGACTCCAGCAGGGGCCCATGACTCCAGGGATGCGTCACTGGAGGCGCAGGGGCCCTTGACTCCAGCAGGGGCCCTTGACTCCAGCAGGGGCCCCATGACTCAACCAGGGGCCCTTGACTCCACCAGGGGCCCTTGACTAAAGAAGGGGCCCTTGACTCAAGCAGGGGCCCTTGACTCCAGGGACGCATCACTGGAGGCGCCGGGGCCCTTGACTACATCAGGGGCCCTTGACCCATGCAGGGGCCCTTGACCCAAGCAGGGGCCCTTGACTCCAGCAGGGGCCCTTGACTCCAGGGACGCGTCATTGGAGGCGTCTCTATCAGTCTTAGTTTCAATGGATCTCAGTGCAGCATTTGACACAGTTGACCACAACATATTACTCAAACGACTGGAGAACTGGGCAGGTTTTTCAGGAACTGTACTATACTCGTTAAAAAACATACTTGAAGACTCACCTGTTCTCAGCTGCATTTGAATAAAGCACCAAATCCACACTTTTAAGCTTAAATTTCAAAACTAACATTTTAACTACTGATTTTATCTATTTCTGATTTTATTTGTTTGCTTGTTTAAATCACTTTTAAATCATGCTTTTTATTTGTTTTTGTTTCTAATGTCTCTGTAAAGCACTTTGAATCACCTTGTTGTTGAATTGTCTGTGAAGGTTCTCAGTCATCCAGGTCATCGTAGTCAATGGGGGCTTGCAAAGAAAAGCGTCTGGACTTCTTTAAGTTGCTTGAAGACGTTTCACTTCACAGCAGGGGCCCTTGACTCCAGGGACAGGTCACTGTAGGCGCAGGGGCCCTTGACTCCAGCAGGGGCCCTTGACTCCAGCAGGGGCCCTTGACAAAAGCAGGGGCCCTTGACTCCAGTAAGGGCCCTTGAATCAAGCAGGGGCCCTTGACTCCAGCAGGTGCCCATGACTCCAGGGATGCGTCACTGGAGGCGCAGGGGCCCTTGACTCCATCAGGGGCCCTTGTCTCCAGCAGGGGCCCCATGACTCAACCAGGGGCCCTTGACTCCAGCAGGGGCCCTTGACTCCAGGGACGCGTCATTTGAGGTGCAGGGGCCCTTGACTCCAGCAGGGGCCCTTGAGTAAAGCAGGGGCCCTTGACCCAAGCAGGGGCCCTTGACTCCAGGGATGCGTCACTGGAGGCGCAGGGGCCCTTGACTCCAGCAGGGGCCCTTGAGTAAAGCAGGGGCCCTTGACTCCAGCAGGGGCGCTTGACTCCAGGGACTCGTCACTGGAGGCGATGGGGCCCTTGACTCCAGCAGGGGCCCTTGACTCCAGCAGGGGCCCTTGACTCCAGCAGGTGCCCTTGACTCCAGCAGGGGCCCTTGACTAAAGAAGGGGCCCTTGACTCAAGCAGGGGCCCTTGACTCCAGGGACGCATCACTGGAGGCGCCGGGGCCCTTGACTACATCAGGGGCCCTTGACCCATGCAGGGGCCCTTGACCCAAGCAGGGGCCCTTGACTCCCGGGACGCGTCACTGGAGGCGCAGGGGCCCTTGACTCCAGCAGGGGCCCTTGACTCCAGCAGGGGCCCTTGACTCCAGGGACGCGTCATTGGAGGCGTCTCTATCAGTCTTAGTTTCAATGGATCTCAGTGCAGCATTTGACACAGTTGACCACAACATATTACTCAAACGACTGGAGAACTGGGCAGGTTTTTCAGGAACTGTACTATACTCGTTAAAAAACATACTTGAAGACTCACCTGTTCTCAGCTGCATTTGAATAAAGCACCAAATCCACACTTTTAAGCTTAAATTTCAAAACTAACATTTTAACTACTGATTTTATCTATTTCTGATTTTATTTGTTTTGATTTTATATACTGTTTTTGTTTGTTTGTTTTTTTGCTTGTTAATTAGTTAGTTACTTTGTTTGCTTGTTTAAATCAATTTTAAATCATGCTTTTTATTTGTTTTTGTTTCTAATGTCTCTGTAAAGCACTTTGAATCACCTTGTTGTTGAATTGTCTGTGAAGGTTCTCAGTCATCCAGGTCATCGTAGTCAATGGAGCTTGCAAAGAAAAGCGTCTGGACTTCTTTAAGTTGCTTGAAGACGTTTCACTTCACAGCAGGGGCCCTTGACTCCAGGGACAGGTCACTGTAGTCGCAGGGGCCCTTGACTCAAGCAGGGGCCCTTGACAAAAGCAGGGGCCCTTGACAAAAGCAGGGGCCCTTGACTCCAGTAAGGGCCCTTGACTCCAGCAGGGGCCCCATGACTCAACCAGGGGCCCTTGACTCCAGGGACGCGTCATTTGAGGTGCAGGGGCCCTTCACTCCAGCAGGGGCCCTTCACTCCAGCAGGGGCCCTTGAGTAAAGCAGGGGCCCTTGACCCAAGCAGTGTCCCTTGACCCAAGCAGGGGCCCTTGACTCCAGGGATGCGTCACTGGAGGCGCAGGGGCCCTTGACTCCAGCAGGGGCCCTTGAGTAAAGCAGGGGCCCTTGACTCCAGCAGGGGCGCTTGACTCCAGGGACTCGTCACTGGAGGCGCAGGGGCCCTTGACTCCAGCAGGGGCCCTTGACTAAAGAAGGGGCCCTTGACTCAAGCAGGGGCCCTTGACTCCAGGGACGCATCACTGGAGGCGCCGGGGCCCTTGACTACATCAGCGGCCCTTGACCCATGCAGGGGCCCTTGACCCAAGCAGGGGCCCTTGACTCCCGGGACGCGTCACTGGAGGCGCAGGGGCCCTTGACTCCAGCAGGGGCCCTTGACTCCAGGGACGCGTCATTGGAGGCGTCTCTATCAGTCTTAGTTTCAATGGATCTCAGTGCAGCATTTGACACAGTTGACCACAACATATTACTCAAACGACTGGAGAACTGGGCAGGTTTTTCAGGAACTGTACTATACTCGTTAAAAAACATACTTGAAGACTCACCTGTTCTCAGCTGCATTTGAATAAAGCACCAAATCCACACTTTTAAGCTTAAATTTCAAAACTAACATTTTAACTACTGATTTTATCTATTTCTGATTTTATTTGTTTTGATTTTATATACTGTTTTTGTTTGTTTGTTTTTTTGCTTGTTAATTAGTTAGTTACTTTGTTTGCTTGTTTAAATCACTTTTAAATCATGCTTTTTATTTGTTTTTGTTTCTAATGTCTCTGTAAAGCACTTTGAATCACCTTGTTGTTGAATTGTCTGTGAAGGTTCTCAGTCATCCAGGTCATCGTAGTCAATGGAGCTTGCAAAGAAAAGCGTCTGGACTTCTTTAAGTTGCTTGAAGACGTTTCACTTCACAGCAGGGGCCCTTGACTCCAGGGACAGGTCAATGTAGGCGCAGGGGCCCTTGACTCCAGCAGGGGCCCTTGACTCCAGCAGGGGCCCTTGACAAAAGCAGGGGCCCTTGACTCCAGTAAGGGCCCTTGACTCACGCAGGGGCCCTTGACTAAAGAAGGGGCCCTTGACTCAAGCAGGGGCCCTTAACTCCAGCAGGGGCCCTTGACTAAAGAAGGGGCCCTTGACTCAAGCAGGGGCCCTTGACTCCAGGGACGCATCACTGGAGGCGCCGGGGCCCTTGACTACATCAGGAGCCCTTGACCAATGCAGGGGCCCTTGACCCAAGCAGGGGCCCTTGACTCCAGCAGGGGCCCTTGACTCCAGGGACGCGTCATTGGAGGCGTCTCTATCAGTCTTAGTTTCAATGGATCTCAGTGCAGCATTTGACACAGTTGACCACAACATATTACTCAAACGACTGGAGAACTGGGCAGGTTTTTCAGGAACTGTACTATACTCGTTAAAAAACATACTTGAAGACTCACCTGTTCTCAGCTGCATTTGAATAAAGCACCAAATCCACACTTTTAAGCTTAAATTTCAAAACTAACATTTTAACTACTGATTTTATCTATTTATGATTTTATTTGTTTGCTTGTTTAAATCACTTTTAAATCATGCTTTTTATTTGTTTTTGTTTCTAATGTCTCTGTAAAGCACTTTGAATCACCTTGTTGTTGAATTGTCTGTGAAGGTTCTCAGTCATCCAGGTCATCGTAGTCAATGGAGCTTGCAAAGAAAAGCGTCTGGACTTCTTTAAGTTGCTTGAAGACGTTTCACTTCACAGCAGGGGCCCTTGACTCCAGGGACAGGTCACTGTAGGCGCAGGGGCCCTTGACTCCAGCAGGGGCCCTTGACTCCAGCAGGGGCCCTTGACTCCAGTAAGGGCTCTTGAATCAAGCAGGGGCCCTTGACTCCAGCAGGGGCCCATGACTCCAGGGATGCGTCACTGGAGGCGCAGGGGCCCTTGACTCCAGCAGGGGCCCTTGACTCCAGCAGGGGCCCCATGACTCAACCAGGGGCCCTTGACTCCACCAGGGGCCCTTGACTAAAGAAGGGGCCCTTGACTCAAGCAGGGGCCCTTGACTCCAGGGACGCATCACTGGAGGCGCCGGGGCCCTTGACTACATCAGGGGCCCTTGACCCATGCAGGGGCCCTTGACCCAAGCAGGGGCCCTTGACTCCAGCAGGGGCCCTTGACTCCAGGGACGCGTCATTGGAGGCGTCTCTATCAGTCTTAGTTTCAATGGATCTCAGTGCAGCATTTGACACAGTTGACCACAACATATTACTCAAACGACTGGAGAACTGGGCAGGTTTTTCAGGAACTGTACTATACTCGTTAAAAAACATACTTGAAGACTCACCTGTTCTCAGCTGCATTTGAATAAAGCACCAAATCCACACTTTTAAGCTTAAATTTCAAAACTAACATTTTAACTACTGATTTTATCTATTTCTGATTTTATTTGTTTGCTTGTTTAAATCACTTTTAAATCATGCTTTTTATTTGTTTTTGTTTCTAATGTCTCTGTAAAGCACTTTGAATCACCTTGTTGTTGAATTGTCTGTGAAGGTTCTCAGTCATCCAGGTCATCGTAGTCAATGGGGGCTTGCAAAGAAAAGCGTCTGGACTTCTTTAAGTTGCTTGAAGACGTTTCACTTCACAGCAGGGGCCCTTGACTCCAGGGACAGGTCACTGTAGGCGCAGGGGCCCTTGACTCCAGCAGGGGCCCTTGACTCCAGCAGGGGCCCTTGACAAAAGCAGGGGCCCTTGACTCCAGTAAGGGCCCTTGAATCAAGCAGGGGCCCTTGACTCCAGCAGGTGCCCATGACTCCAGGGATGCGTCACTGGAGGCGCAGGGGCCCTTGACTCCATCAGGGGCCCTTGTCTCCAGCAGGGGCCCCATGACTCAACCAGGGGCCCTTGACTCCAGCAGGGGCCCTTGACTCCAGGGACGCGTCATTTGAGGTGCAGGGGCCCTTGACTCCAGCAGGGGCCCTTGAGTAAAGCAGGGGCCCTTGACTCCAGCAGGGGCGCTTGACTCCAGGGACTCGTCACTGGAGGCGATGGGGCCCTTGACTCCAGCAGGGGCCCTTGACTCCAGCAGGGGCCCTTGACTCCAGCAGGTGCCCTTGACTCCAGCAGGGGCCCTTGACTAAAGAAGGGGCCCTTGACTCAAGCAGGGGCCCTTGACTCCAGGGACGCATCACTGGAGGCGCCGGGGCCCTTGACTACATCAGGGGCCCTTGACCCATGCAGGGGCCCTTGACCCAAGCAGGGGCCCTTGACTCCCGGGACGCGTCACTGGAGGCGCAGGGGCCCTTGACTCCAGCAGGGGCCCTTGACTCCAGCAGGGGCCCTTGACTCCAGGGACGCGTCATTGGAGGCGTCTCTATCAGTCTTAGTTTCAATGGATCTCAGTGCAGCATTTGACACAGTTGACCACAACATATTACTCAAACGACTGGAGAACTGGGCAGGTTTTTCAGGAACTGTACTATACTCGTTAAAAAACATACTTGAAGACTCACCTGTTCTCAGCTGCATTTGAATAAAGCACCAAATCCACACTTTTAAGCTTAAATTTCAAAACTAACATTTTAACTACTGATTTTATCTATTTCTGATTTTATTTGTTTTGATTTTATATACTGTTTTTGTTTGTTTGTTTTTTTGCTTGTTAATTAGTTAGTTACTTTGTTTGCTTGTTTAAATCAATTTTAAATCATGCTTTTTATTTGTTTTTGTTTCTAATGTCTCTGTAAAGCACTTTGAATCACCTTGTTGTTGAATTGTCTGTGAAGGTTCTCAGTCATCCAGGTCATCGTAGTCAATGGAGCTTGCAAAGAAAAGCGTCTGGACTTCTTTAAGTTGCTTGAAGACGTTTCACTTCACAGCAGGGGCCCTTGACTCCAGGGACAGGTCACTGTAGTCGCAGGGGCCCTTGACTCAAGCAGGGGCCCTTGACAAAAGCAGGGGCCCTTGACAAAAGCAGGGGCCCTTGACTCCAGTAAGGGCCCTTGACTCCAGCAGGGGCCCCATGACTCAACCAGGGGCCCTTGACTCCAGGGACGCGTCATTTGAGGTGCAGGGGCCCTTCACTCCAGCAGGGGCCCTTCACTCCAGCAGGGGCCCTTGAGTAAAGCAGGGGCCCTTGACCCAAGCAGTGTCCCTTGACCCAAGCAGGGGCCCTTGACTCCAGGGATGCGTCACTGGAGGCGCAGGGGCCCTTGACTCCAGCAGGGGCCCTTGAGTAAAGCAGGGGCCCTTGACTCCAGCAGGGGCGCTTGACTCCAGGGACTCGTCACTGGAGGCGCAGGGGCCCTTGACTCCAGCAGGGGCCCTTGACTAAAGAAGGGGCCCTTGACTCAAGCAGGGGCCCTTGACTCCAGGGACGCATCACTGGAGGCGCCGGGGCCCTTGACTACATCAGCGGCCCTTGACCCATGCAGGGGCCCTTGACCCAAGCAGGGGCCCTTGACTCCCGGGACGCGTCACTGGAGGCGCAGGGGCCCTTGACTCCAGCAGGGGCCCTTGACTCCAGGGACGCGTCATTGGAGGCGTCTCTATCAGTCTTAGTTTCAATGGATCTCAGTGCAGCATTTGACACAGTTGACCACAACATATTACTCAAACGACTGGAGAACTGGGCAGGTTTTTCAGGAACTGTACTATACTCGTTAAAAAACATACTTGAAGACTCACCTGTTCTCAGCTGCATTTGAATAAAGCACCAAATCCACACTTTTAAGCTTAAATTTCAAAACTAACATTTTAACTACTGATTTTATCTATTTCTGATTTTATTTGTTTTGATTTTATATACTGTTTTTGTTTGTTTGTTTTTTTGCTTGTTAATTAGTTAGTTACTTTGTTTGCTTGTTTAAATCACTTTTAAATCATGCTTTTTATTTGTTTTTGTTTCTAATGTCTCTGTAAAGCACTTTGAATCACCTTGTTGTTGAATTGTCTGTGAAGGTTCTCAGTCATCCAGGTCATCGTAGTCAATGGAGCTTGCAAAGAAAAGCGTCTGGACTTCTTTAAGTTGCTTGAAGACGTTTCACTTCACAGCAGGGGCCCTTGACTCCAGGGACAGGTCAATGTAGGCGCAGGGGCCCTTGACTCCAGCAGGGGCCCTTGACTCCAGCAGGGGCCCTTGACAAAAGCAGGGGCCCTTGACTCCAGTAAGGGCCCTTGAATCAAGCAGGGGCCCTTGACTCCAGCAGGTGCCCATGACTCCAGGGATGCGTCACTGGAGGCGCAGGGGCCCTTGACTCCATCAGGGGCCCTTGTCTCCAGCAGGGGCCCCATGACTCAACCAGGGGCCCTTGACTCCAGCAGGGGCCCTTGACTCCAGGGACGCGTCATTTGAGGTGCAGGGGCCCTTGACTCCAGCAGGGGCCCTTGAGTAAAGCAGGGGCCCTTGACCCAAGCAGGGGCCCTTGACTCCAGGGACGCGTCATTGGAGGCGTCTCTATCAGTCTTAGTTTCAATGGATCTCAGTGCAGCATTTGACACAGTTGACCACAACATATTACTCAAACGACTGGAGAACTGGGCAGGTTTTTCAGGAACTGTACTATACTCGTTAAAAAACATACTTGAAGACTCACCTGTTCTCAGCTGCATTTGAATAAAGCACCAAATCCACACTTTTAAGCTTAAATTTCAAAACTAACATTTTAACTACTGATTTTATCTATTTCTGATTTTATTTGTTTTGATTTTATATACTGTTTTTGTTTGTTTGTTTTTTTGCTTGTTAATTAGTTAGTTACTTTGTTTGCTTGTTTAAATCAATTTTAAATCATGCTTTTTATTTGTTTTTGTTTCTAATGTCTCTGTAAAGCACTTTGAATCACCTTGTTGTTGAATTGTCTGTGAAGGTTCTCAGTCATCCAGGTCATCGTAGTCAATGGAGCTTGCAAAGAAAAGCGTCTGGACTTCTTTAAGTTGCTTGAAGACGTTTCACTTCACAGCAGGGGCCCTTGACTCCATCAGGGGCCCTTGACTCCAACAGGGGCCCTTGACTCCAGGGATGCGTCATTCTTGAGGTGCAGGGACCCTTCACTCCAGCAGGGGCCCTTCACTCCAGCAGGGGCCCTTGACTCAAGCAGGGGCCATTGACTCCAGCAGGGGCCCTTGACTCCAGCAGGGGCCCTTGACTCCAGCAGGGGCCCTTGACTCCAGGGACGCGTCATTGGAGGCGTCTCTATCAGTCTTAGTTTCAATGGATCTCAGTGCAGCATTTGACACAGTTGACCACAACATATTACTCAAACGACTGGAGAACTGGGCAGGTTTTTCAGGAACTGTACTAAACTCGTTAAAAAACATACTTGAAGACTCACCTGTTCTCAGCTGCATTTGAATAAAGCACCAAATCCACACTTTTAAGCTTAAATTTCAAAACTAACATTTTAACTACTGATTTTATCTATTTCTGATTTTATTTGTTTGCTTGTTTAAATCACTTTTAAATCATGCTTTTTATTTGTTTTTGTTTCTAATGTCTCTGTAAAGCACTTTGAATCACCTTGTTGTTGAATTGTCTGTGAAGGTTCTCAGTCATCCAGGTCATCGTAGTCAATGGAGCTTGCAAAGAAAAGCGTCTGGACTTCTTTAAGTTGCTTGAAGACGTTTCACTTCACAGCAGGGGCCCTTGACTCCAGGGACAGGTCACTGTAGTCGCAGGGGCCCTTGACTCCAGCAGGGGCCCTTGACAAAAGCAGGGGCCCTTGACAAAAGCAGGGGCCCTTGACTCCAGTAAGGGCCATTGAATCAAGCAGGGGCCCTTGACTCCAGCAGGGGCCCTTGACAAAAGCAGGGGCCCTTGACTCCAGTAAGGGCCCTTGAATCAAGCAGGGGCCCTTGACTCCAGCAGGTGCCCATGACTCCAGGGATGCGTCACTGGAGGCGCAGGGGCCCTTGACTCCATCAGGGGCCCTTGAGTAAAGCAGGGGCCCTTGACTCCAGCAGGGGCGCTTGACTCCAGGGACTCGTCACTGGAGGCGCAGGGGCCCTTGACTCCAGCAGGGGCCCTTGACTCAAGCAGGGGCCCTTGACTCCAGCAGGGGCCCTTGACTCCAGCAGGGGCCCTTGACTAAAGAAGGGGCCCTTGACTCAAGCAGGGGCCCTTGACTCCAGGGACGCATCACTGGAGGCGCCGGGGCCCTTGACTACATCAGGGGCCCTTGACCCATGCAGGGGCCCTTGACCCAAGCAGGGGCCCTTGACTCCCGGGACGCGTCACTGGAGGCGCAGGGGCCCTTGACTCCAGCAGGGGCCCTTGACTCCAGCAGGGGCCCTTGACTCCAGGGACGCGTCATTTGAGGTGCAGGGGCCCTTCACTCCAGCAGGGGCCCTTCACTCCAGCAGGGGCCCTTGAGTAAAGCAGGGGCCCTTGACCCAAGCAGTGTCCCTTGACCCAAGCAGGGGCCCTTGACTCCAGCATGGGCCCTTGACTCCAGCTGGGGCCCTTCACTAAAGAAGGGGCCCTTGACTAAAGAAGGGGCCCTTGACTCAAGCAGGGGCCCTTGACTCACGCAGGGGCCCTTGACTAAAGAAGGGGCCCTTGACTCAAGCAGGGGCCCTTAACTCCAGCAGGGGCCCTTGACTAAAGAAGGGGCCCTTGACTCAAGCAGGGGCCCTTGACTCCAGGGACGCATCACTGGAGGCGCCGGGGCCCTTGACTACATCAGGAGCCCTTGACCAATGCAGGGGCCCTTGACCCAAGCAGGGGCCCTTGACTCCAGCAGGGGCCCTTGACTCCAGGGACGCGTCATTGGAGGCGTCTCTATCAGTCTTAGTTTCAATGGATCTCAGTGCAGCATTTGACACAGTTGACCACAACATAGTACTCAAACGACTGGAGAACTGGGCAGGTTTTTCAGGAACTGTACTATACTCGTTAAAAAACATACTTGAAGACTCACCTGTTCTCAGCTGCATTTGAATAAAGCACCAAATCCACACTTTTAAGCTTAAATTTCAAAACTAACATTTTAACTACTGATTTTATCTATTTATGATTTTATTTGTTTGCTTGTTTAAATCACTTTTAAATCATGCTTTTTATTTGTTTTTGTTTCTAATGTCTCTGTAAAGCACTTTGAATCACCTTGTTGTTGAATTGTCTGTGAAGGTTCTCAGTCATCCAGGTCATCGTAGTCAATGGAGCTTGCAAAGAAAAGCGTCTGGACTTCTTTAAGTTGCTTGAAGACGTTTCACTTCACAGCAGGGGCCCTTGACTCCAGGGACAGGTCACTCTAGGCGCAGGGGCCCTTGACTCCAGCAGGGGCCCTTGACTCCAGCAGGGGCCCTTGACAAAAGCAGGGGCCCTTGACTCCAGTAAGGGCCCTTGAATCAAGCAGGGGCCCTTGACTCCAGCAGGTGCCCATGACTCCAGGGATGCGTCACTGGAGGCGCAGGGGCCCTTGACTCCATCAGGGGCCCTTGTCTCCAGCAGGGGCCCCATGACTCAACCAGGGGCCCTTGACTCACGCAGGGGCCCTTGACTAAAGAAGGGGCCCTTGACTCAAGCAGGGGCCCTTAACTCCAGCAGGGGCCCTTGACTAAAGAAGGGGCCCTTGACTCAAGCAGGGGCCCTTGACTCCAGGGACGCATCACTGGAGGCGCCGGGGCCCTTGACTACATCAGGAGCCCTTGACCAATGCAGGGGCCCTTGACCCAAGCAGGGGCCCTTGACTCCAGCAGGGGCCCTTGACTCCAGGGACGCGTCATTGGAGGCGTCTCTATCAGTCTTAGTTTCAATGGATCTCAGTGCAGCATTTGACACAGTTGACCACAACATATTACTCAAACGACTGGAGAACTGGGCAGGTTTTTCAGGAACTGTACTATACTCGTTAAAAAACATACTTGAAGACTCACCTGTTCTCAGCTGCATTTGAATAAAGCACCAAATCCACACTTTTAAGCTTAAATTTCAAAACTAACATTTTAACTACTGATTTTATCTATTTATGATTTTATTTGTTTGCTTGTTTAAATCACTTTTAAATCATGCTTTTTATTTGTTTTTGTTTCTAATGTCTCTGTAAAGCACTTTGAATCACCTTGTTGTTGAATTGTCTGTGAAGGTTCTCAGTCATCCAGGTCATCGTAGTCAATGGAGCTTGCAAAGAAAAGCGTCTGGACTTCTTTAAGTTGCTTGAAGACGTTTCACTTCACAGCAGGGGCCCTTGACTCCAGGGACAGGTCACTGTAGGCGCAGGGGCCCTTGACTCCAGCAGGGGCCCTTGACTCCAGCAGGGGCCCTTGACAAAAGCAGGGGCCCTTGACTCCAGTAAGGGCCCTTGAATCAAGCAGGGGCCCTTGACTCCAGCAGGTGCCCATGACTCCAGGGATGCGTCACTGGAGGCGCAGGGGCCCTTGACTCCATCAGGGGCCCTTGTCTCCAGCAGGGGCCCCATGACTCAACCAGGGGCCCTTGACTCCAGCAGGGGCCCTTGAGTAAAGCAGTGGCCCTTGACCCAAGCAGGGGCCCTTGACTCCAGGGACGCGTCATTGGAGGCGTCTCTATCAGTCTTAGTTTCAATGGATCTCAGTGCAGCATTTGACACAGTTGACCACAACATATTACTCAAACGACTGGAGAACTGGGCAGGTTTTTCAGGAACTGTACTATACTCGTTAAAAAACATACTTGAAGACTCACCTGTTCTCAGCTGCATTTGAATAAAGCACCAAATCCACACTTTTAAGCTTAAATTTCAAAACTAACATTTTAACTACTGATTTTATCTATTTCTGATTTTATTTGTTTTGATTTTATATACTGTTTTTGTTTGTTTGTTTTTTTGCTTGTTAATTAGTTAGTTACTTTGTTTGCTTGTTTAAATCAATTTTAAATCATGCTTTTTATTTGTTTTTGTTTCTAATGTCTCTGTAAAGCACTTTGAATCACCTTGTTGTTGAATTGTCTGTGAAGGTTCTCAGTCATCCAGGTCATCGTAGTCAATGGAGCTTGCAAAGAAAAGCGTCTGGACTTCTTTAAGTTGCTTGAAGACGTTTCACTTCACAGCAGGGGCCCTTGACTCCATCAGGGGCCCTTGACTCCAGCAGGGGCCCCATGACTCAAGCAGGGGCCCTTGACTCCAACAGGGGCCCTTGACTCCAGGGATGCGTCATTCTTGAGGTGCAGGGACCCTTCACTCCAGCAGGGGCCCTTCACTCCAGCAGGGGCCCTTGACTCAAGCAGGGGCCATTGACTCCAGCAGGGGCCCTTGACTCCAGCAGGGGCCCTTGACTCCAGGGACGCGTCATTGGAGGCGTCTCTATCAGTCTTAGTTTCAATGGATCTCAGTGCAGCATTTGACACAGTTGACCACAACATATTACTCAAACGACTGGAGAACTGGGCAGGTTTTTCAGGAACTGTACTAAACTCGTTAAAAAACATACTTGAAGACTCACCTGTTCTCAGCTGCATTTGAATAAAGCACCAAATCCACACTTTTAAGCTTAAATTTCAAAACTAACATTTTAACTACTGATTTTATCTATTTATGATTTTATTTGTTTGCTTGTTTAAATCACTTTTAAATCATGCTTTTTATTTGTTTTTGTTTCTAATGTCTCTGTAAAGCACTTTGAATCACCTTGTTGTTGAATTGTCTGTGAAGGTTCTCAGTCATCCAGGTCATCGTAGTCAATGGAGCTTGCAAAGAAAAGCGTCTGGACTTCTTTAAGTTGCTTGAAGACGTTTCACTTCACAGCAGGGGCCCTTGACTCCAGGGACAGGTCACTGTAGTCGCAGGGGCCCTTGACTCCAGCAGGGGCCCTTGACAAAAGCAGGGGCCCTTGACAAAAGCAGGGGCCCTTGACTCCAGTAAGGGCCATTGAATCAAGCAGGGGCCCTTGACTCCAGCAGGGGCCCTTGACAAAAGCAGGGGCCCTTGACTCCAGTAAGGGCCCTTGAATCAAGCAGGGGCCCTTGACTCCAGCAGGTGCCCATGACTCCAGGGATGCGTCACTGGAGGCGCAGGGGCCCTTGACTCCATCAGGGGCCCTTGAGTAAAGCAGGGGCCCTTGACTCCAGCAGGGGCGCTTGACTCCAGGGACTCGTCACTGGAGGCGCAGGGGCCCTTGACTCCAGCAGGGGCCCTTGACTCAAGCAGGGGCCCTTGACTCCAGCAGGGGCCCTTGACTCCAGCAGGGGCCCTTGACTAAAGAAGGGGCCCTTGACTCAAGCAGGGGCCCTTGACTCCAGGGACGCATCACTGGAGGCGCCGGGGCCCTTGACTACATCAGGGGCCCTTGACCCATGCAGGGGCCCTTGACCCAAGCAGGGGCCCTTGACTCCCGGGACGCGTCACTGGAGGCGCAGGGGCCCTTGACTCCAGCAGGGGCCCTTGACTCCAGCAGGGGCCCTTGACTCCAGGGACGCGTCATTTGAGGTGCAGGGGCCCTTCACTCCAGCAGGGGCCCTTCACTCCAGCAGGGGCCCTTGAGTAAAGCAGGGGCCCTTGACCCAAGCAGTGTCCCTTGACCCAAGCAGGGGCCCTTGACTCCAGCATGGGCCCTTGACTCCAGCTGGGGCCCTTCACTAAAGAAGGGGCCCTTGACTAAAGAAGGGGCCCTTGACTCAAGCAGGGGCCCTTGACTCACGCAGGGGCCCTTGACTAAAGAAGGGGCCCTTGACTCAAGCAGGGGCCCTTAACTCCAGCAGGGGCCCTTGACTAAAGAAGGGGCCCTTGACTCAAGCAGGGGCCCTTGACTCCAGGGACGCATCACTGGAGGCGCCGGGGCCCTTGACTACATCAGGAGCCCTTGACCAATGCAGGGGCCCTTGACCCAAGCAGGGGCCCTTGACTCCAGCAGGGGCCCTTGACTCCAGGGACGCGTCATTGGAGGCGTCTCTATCAGTCTTAGTTTCAATGGATCTCAGTGCAGCATTTGACACAGTTGACCACAACATATTACTCAAACGACTGGAGAACTGGGCAGGTTTTTCAGGAACTGTACTATACTCGTTAAAAAACATACTTGAAGACTCACCTGTTCTCAGCTGCATTTGAATAAAGCACCAAATCCACACTTTTAAGCTTAAATTTCAAAACTAACATTTTAACTACTGATTTTATCTATTTCTGATTTTATTTGTTTGCTTGTTTAAATCACTTTTAAATCATGCTTTTTATTTGTTTTTGTTTCTAATGTCTCTGTAAAGCACTTTGAATCACCTTGTTGTTGAATTGTCTGTGAAGGTTCTCAGTCATCCAGGTCATCGTAGTCAATGGAGCTTGCAAAGAAAAGCGTCTGGACTTCTTTAAGTTGCTTGAAGACGTTTCACTTCACAGCAGGGGCCCTTGACTCCAGGGACAGGTCACTGTAGGCGCAGGGGCCCTTGACTCCAGGGACGCATCACTGGAGGCGCCGGGGCCCTTGACTACATCAGGGGCCCTTGACTCCAGCAGGGGCCCTTGACCCAAGCAGGGGCCCTTGACTCCCGGGACGCGTCACTGGAGGCGCAGGGGCCCTTGACTCCAGCAGGGGCCCTTGACTCCAGGGATGCGTCACTGGAGGCGCAGGGGCCCTTGACTCCAGCAGGGGCCCTTGACTCCAGCAGGGGCCCTTGACTCCAGGGACGCGTCATTGGAGGCGTCTCTATCAGTCTTAGTTTCAATGGATCTCAGTGCAGCATTTGACACAGTTGACCACAACATATTACTCAAACGACTGGAGAACTGGGCAGGTTTTTCAGGAACTGTACTATACTCGTTAAAAAACATACTTGAAGACTCACCTGTTCTCAGCTGCATTTGAATAAAGCACCAAATCCACACTTTTAAGCTTAAATTTCAAAACTAACATTTTAACTACTGATTTTATCTATTTCTGATTTTATTTGTTTTGATTTTATATACTGTTTTTTTTTGTTTGTTTTTTTGCTTGTTAATTAGTTAGTTACTTTGTTTGCTTGTTTAAATCAATTTTAAATCATGCTTTTTATTTGTTTTTGTTTCTAATGTCTCTGTAAAGCACTTTGAATCACCTTGTTGTTGAATTGTCTGTGAAGGTTCTCAGTCATCCAGGTCATCGTAGTCAATGGAGCTTGCAAAGAAAAGCGTCTGGACTTCTTTAAGTTGCTTGAAGACGTTTCACTTCACAGCAGGGGCCCTTGACTCCATCAGGGGCCCTTGACTCCAGCAGGGGCCCCATGACTCAAGCAGGGGCCCTTGACTCCAACAGGGGCCCTTGACTCCAGGGATGCGTCATTCTTGAGGTGCAGGGACCCTTCACTCCAGCAGGGGCCCTTCACTCCAGCAGGGGCCCTTGACTCAAGCAGGGGCCATTGACTCCAGCAGGGGCCCTTGACTCCAGCAGGGGCCCTTGACTCCAGCAGGGGCCCTTGACTCCAGGGACGCGTCATTGGAGGCGTCTCTATCAGTCTTAGTTTCAATGGATCTCAGTGCAGCATTTGACACAGTTGACCACAACATATTACTCAAACGACTGGAGAACTGGGCAGGTTTTTCAGGAACTGTACTATACTCGTTAAAAAACATACTTGAAGACTCACCTGTTCTCAGCTGCATTTGAATAAAGCACCAAATCCACACTTTTAAGCTTAAATTTCAAAACTAACATTTTAACTACTGATTTTATCTATTTCTGATTTTATTTGTTTGCTTGTTTAAATCACTTTTAAATCATGCTTTTTATTTGTTTTTGTTTCTAATGTCTCTGTAAAGCACTTTGAATCACCTTGTTGTTGAATTGTCTGTGAAGGTTCTCAGTCATCCAGGTCATCGTAGTCAATGGAGCTTGCAAAGAAAAGCGTCTGGACTTCTTTAAGTTGCTTGAAGACGTTTCACTTCACAGCAGGGGCCCTTGACTCCAGCAGGGGCCCTTGACTCCAGCAGGGGCCCTTGTCTCCAGTAAGGGCCCTTAACTCAAGCAGGGGCCCTTGACTCCAGCAGGGGCCCTTGACTCCAGGGACGCGTCACTGGAGGCGCAGGGGCCCTTGACTCCAGCAGGGGCTCTTGACTCAAGTTGGTGCCCATGACTCCAGGTATGCGTCACTGGAGGCGCAGGGGCCCTTGACTCACGCAGGGGCCCTTGACTCCAGCAGGGGCCCTTGACTCCAGCAGGGGCCCTTGACTAAAGAAGGGGCCCTTGACTAAAGAAGGGGCCCTTGACTCAAGCAGGGGCCCTTAACTCCAGCAGGGGCGCTTGACTCAAGCAGGGGCCCTTGACTCCAGCAGGGGCCCTTGACAAAAGCAGGGGCCCTTGACTCCAGTAAGGGCCCTTGAATCAAGCAGGGGCCCTTGACTCCAGCAGGGGCCCTTGACTCAAGCAGGGGCCCTTGACTCCAGCAGGGGCCCTTGACTCCAGCAGGGGCCCTTGACTAAAGAAGGGGCCCTTGACTCAAGCAGGGGCCCTTGACTCCAGGGACGCATCACTGGAGGCGCCTGGGCCCTTGACTCCAGCAGGGGCCCTTGACCCATGCAGGGGCCCTTGACCCAAGCAGGGGCCCTTGACTCCTGGGACGCGTCACTGGAGGCGTCTCTATCAGTCTTAGTTTCACTGGATCTCAGTGCAGCATTTGACACAGTTTACCACAACATATTACTCAAACGACTGGAGAACTGGGCAGGTTTTTCAGGAACTGTACTAAACTCGTTAAAAAACATACTTGAAGACTCACCTGTTCTCAGCTGCATTTGAATAAAGCACCAAATCCACACTTTTAAGCTTAAATTTCAAAACTAACATTTTAACTACTGATTTTATCTATTTCTGATTTTATTTGTTTGCTTGTTTAAATCACTTTTAAATCATGCTTTTTATTTGTTTTTGTTTCTAATGTCTCTGTAAAGCACTTTGAATCACTTTGTTGTTGAATTGTCTGTGAAGGTTCTCAGTCATCCAGGTCATCGTAGTCAATGGAGCTTGCAAAGAAAAGCGTCTGGACTTCTTTAAGTTGCTTGAAGACGTTTCACTTCACAGCAGGGGCCCTTGACTCCAGCAGGGGCCCTTGACTCCAGCAGGGGCCCTTGACTCCAGCAGGGGCCCTTGACTCCAGTAAGGGCCCTTAACTCAAGCAGGGGCCCTTGACTCCAGCAGGGGCCCTTGACTCCAGGGACGCGTCACTGGAGGCGCAGGGGCCCTTGACTCCAGCAGGGGCTCTTGACTCAAGTTGGTGCCCATGACTCCAGGTATGCGTCACTGGAGGCGCAGGGGCCCTTGACTCATGCAGGGTCCCTTGACTCCAGCAGGGGCCCCATGACTAAAGCAGGGGCCCTTGACTCCAGTAAGGGCCCTTAACTCCAGCAGGGGCCCTTGACTCCAGCAGGTGCCCATGACTCCAGGGATGCGTCATTGGAGGCGCAGGGGCCCTTGACTCAAGCAGGGGCCATTGACTCCAGCAGGGGCCCTTGACCACAGGGACGCGTCATTTGAGGCGCAGGGGCCCTTGACTCCAGCAGGGGCCCTTGACTCAAGCAGGGGCCATTGACTCCAGCAGGGGCCCTTGACTCCAGCAGGGGCCCCATGACTCCAGGGATGCGTCACTGGAGGCGCAGGGGCCCTTGACTCCAGCAGGGGCCCTTGACTAAAGAAGGGGCCCTTGATTCAATCAGGGGCCCTTGACTCCAGCAGGGGCCCATGACTCCAGGGATGCGTCACTGGAGGCGCAGGGGCCTTTGACTCCAGCAGGGGCCCTTGACTCCAGGAACACTTCACTTGAGGCGCAGGGGCCCTTGACTCCAGCAGGGGCCCTTGACTCCAGGGACGCGTCACTGGAGGCGCAGGGGCCCTTGACTCCAGCAGGGGCTCTTGACTCAAGTTGGTGCCCATGACTCCAGGTATGCGTCACTGGAGGCGCAGGGGCCCTTGACTCACGCAGGGGCCCTTGACTCCAGCAGGGGCCCTTGACTCCAGCAGGGGCCCTTGACTAAAGAAGGGGCCCTTGACTAAAGAAGGGGCCCTTGACTCAAGCAGGGGCCCTTAACTCCAGCAGGGGCGCTTGACTCAAGCAGGGGCCCTTGACTCCAGCAGGGGCCCTTGACAAAAGCAGGGGCCCTTGACTCCAGTAAGGGCCCTTGAATCAAGCAGGGGCCCTTGACTCCAGCAGGGGCCCTTGACTCAAGCAGGGGCCCTTGACTCCAGCAGGGGCCCTTGACTCCAGCAGGGGCCCTTGACTAAAGAAGGGGCCCTTGACTCAAGCAGGGGCCCTTGACTCCAGGGACGCATCACTGGAGGCGCCTGGGCCCTTGACTCCAGCAGGGGCCCTTGACCCATGCAGGGGCCCTTGACCCAAGCAGGGGCCCTTGACTCCTGGGACGCGTCACTGGAGGCGTCTCTATCAGTCTTAGTTTCACTGGATCTCAGTGCAGCATTTGACACAGTTTACCACAACATATTACTCAAACGACTGGAGAACTGGGCAGGTTTTTCAGGAACTGTACTAAACTCGTTAAAAAACATACTTGAAGACTCACCTGTTCTCAGCTGCATTTGAATAAAGCACCAAATCCACACTTTTAAGCTTAAATTTCAAAACTAACATTTTAACTACTGATTTTATCTATTTCTGATTTTATTTGTTTGCTTGTTTAAATCACTTTTAAATCATGCTTTTTATTTGTTTTTGTTTCTAATGTCTCTGTAAAGCACTTTGAATCACTTTGTTGTTGAATTGTCTGTGAAGGTTCTCAGTCATCCAGGTCATCGTAGTCAATGGAGCTTGCAAAGAAAAGCGTCTGGACTTCTTTAAGTTGCTTGAAGACGTTTCACTTCACAGCAGGGGCCCTTGACTCCAGCAGGGGCCCTTGACTCCAGCAGGGGCCCTTGACTCCAGCAGGGGCCCTTGACTCCAGTAAGGGCCCTTAACTCAAGCAGGGGCCCTTGACTCCAGCAGGGGCCCTTGACTCCAGGGACGCGTCACTGGAGGCGCAGGGGCCCTTGACTCCAGCAGGGGCTCTTGACTCAAGTTGGTGCCCATGACTCCAGGTATGCGTCACTGGAGGCGCAGGGGCCCTTGACTCATGCAGGGTCCCTTGACTCCAGCAGGGGCCCCATGACTAAAGCAGGGGCCCTTGACTCCAGTAAGGGCCCTTAACTCCAGCAGGGGCCCTTGACTCCAGCAGGTGCCCATGACTCCAGGGATGCGTCATTGGAGGCGCAGGGGCCCTTGACTCAAGCAGGGGCCATTGACTCCAGCAGGGGCCCTTGACCACAGGGACGCGTCATTTGAGGCGCAGGGGCCCTTGACTCCAGCAGGGGCCCTTGACTCAAGCAGGGGCCATTGACTCCAGCAGGGGCCCTTGACTCCAGCAGGGGCCCCATGACTCCAGGGATGCGTCACTGGAGGCGCAGGGGCCCTTGACTCCAGCAGGGGCCCTTGACTAAAGAAGGGGCCCTTGATTCAATCAGGGGCCCTTGACTCCAGCAGGGGCCCATGACTCCAGGGATGCGTCACTGGAGGCGCAGGGGCCTTTGACTCCAGCAGGGGCCCTTGACTCCAGGAACACTTCACTTGAGGCGCAGGGGCCCTTGACTCCAGCAGGGGCCCTTGACTCCAGGGACGCGTCACTGGAGGCGCAGGGGCCCTTGACTCCAGCAGGGGCTCTTGACTCAAGTTGGTGCCCATGACTCCAGGTATGCGTCACTGGAGGCGCAGGGGCCCTTGACTCACGCAGGGGCCCTTGACTCCAGCAGGGGCCCTTAACTCCAGCAGGGGCGCTTGACTCAAGCAGGGGCCCTTGACTCCAGCAGGGGCCCTTGAGTAAAGCAGGGGCCCTTGACTCACGCAGGGGCCCTTGACTCCAGCAGGGGCCCTTGACTAAAGAAGGGGCCATTGACTCCAGCAGGGGCCCTTGACTCCAGCAGGGGCCCTTCACTCCAGCAGGGGCCCCATGACTCCAGGGATGCGTCACTGGAGGCGCAGGGGCCCTTGACTCCAGCAGGGGCCCTTGACCCAAGCAGGGGCCCTTGACTCCCGGGACGCGTCACTGGAGTCGTCTCTATCAGTCTTAGTTTCACTGGATCTCAGTGCAGCATTTGACACAGTTGACCACAACATATTACTCAAACGACTGGAGAAC
Source organism: Rhamphochromis sp. 'chilingali' (assembly GCF_963969265.1). Taxonomy (NCBI): domain Eukaryota; kingdom Metazoa; phylum Chordata; class Actinopteri; order Cichliformes; family Cichlidae; genus Rhamphochromis; species Rhamphochromis sp. 'chilingali'. The sequence continues at coordinate 8,158,129 of NC_137929.1, forward strand.
TGGGCAGGTTTTTCAGGAACTGGACTAAACTCATTAAAAAACATACTTGAAGACTCACCTGTTCTCAGCTGCATTTGAATAAAGCACCAAATCCACACTTTTAAGCTTAAATTTCAAAACTAACATTTTAACTACTGATTTTATCTATTTCTGATTTTATTTGTTTGCTTGTTTAAATCACTTTTAAATCATGCTTTTTATTTGTTTTTGTTTCTAATGTCTCTGTAAAGCACTTTGAATCACCTTGTTGTTGAATTGTCTGTGAAGGTTCTCAGTCATCCAGGTCATCGTAGTCAATGGAGCTTGCAAAGAAAAGCGTCTGGACTTCTTTAAGTTGCTTGAAGACGTTTCACTTCACAGCAGGGGCCCTTGACTCCAGCAGGGGCCCTTGACTCAAGCAGGGGCCCTTGACTCCAGCAGGGGCCCTTGACTCCAGGGATGCGTCATTGGAGGCGCAGGGGCCCTTGACTAAAGCAGGGGCCCTTGACTCCAGTAAGGGCCCTTAACTCAAGCAGGGGCCCTTGACTCCAGCAGGTGCCCATGACTCCAGGGATGCGTCATTGGAGGCGCAGGGGCCCTTGACTCAAGCAGGGGCCATTGACTCCAGCAGGGGCCCTTGACCCCAGGGACGCGTCATTTGAGGCGCAGGGGCCCTTGACTCCAGCAGGGGCCCTTGACTCAAGCAGGGGCCATTGACTCCAGCAGGGGCCCTTTACTCCAGCAGGGGCCCTTGACTCCAGCAGGGGCCCCATGACTCCAGGGATGCGTCACTGGTTGCGCAGGGGCCCTTGACTCCAGCAGGGGCCGTTGACTAAAGAAGGGGCCCTTGATTCAATCAGGGGCCCTTGACTCCAGCAGGGGCCCATGACTCCAGGTATGCGTCACTGGAGGCGCAGGGGCCTTTGACTCCAGCAGGGGCCCTTGACTCCAGGAATGCTTCACTTGAGGCGCAGGGGCCCTTGACTCCAGCAGGGGCCCTTGACAAAAGCAGGGGCCCTTGACTCCAGTAAGGGCCCTTGAATCAAGCAGGGGCCCTTGACTCCAGCAGGGGCCCTTGACTCAAGCAGGGGCCCTTGACTCCAGCAGGGGCCCTTGACTCCAGCAGGGGCCCTTGACTAAAGAAGGGGCCCTTGACTCAAGCAGGGGCCCTTGACTCCAGGGACGCATCACTGGAGGCGCCTGGGCCCTTGACTCCAGCAGGGGCCCTTGACCCATGCAGGGGCCCTTGACCCAAGCAGGGGCCCTTGACTCCTGGGACGCGTCACTGGAGGCGTCTCTATCAGTCTTAGTTTCACTGGATCTCAGTGCAGCATTTGACACAGTTTACCACAACATATTACTCAAACGACTGGAGAACTGGGCAGGTTTTTCAGGAACTGTACTAAACTCGTTAAAAAACATACTTGAAGACTCACCTGTTCTCAGCTGCATTTGAATAAAGCACCAAATCCACACTTTTAAGCTTAAATTTCAAAACTAACATTTTAACTACTGATTTTATCTATTTCTGATTTTATTTGTTTGCTTGTTTAAATCACTTTTAAATCATGCTTTTTATTTGTTTTTGTTTCTAATGTCTCTGTAAAGCACTTTGAATCACTTTGTTGTTGAATTGTCTGTGAAGGTTCTCAGTCATCCAGGTCATCGTAGTCAATGGAGCTTGCAAAGAAAAGCGTCTGGACTTCTTTAAGTTGCTTGAAGACGTTTCACTTCACAGCAGGGGCCCTTGACTCCAGCAGGGGCCCTTGACTCCAGCAGGGGCCCTTGACTCCAGCAGGGGCCCTTGACTCCAGGGACGCGTCACTGGAGGCGCAGGGGCCCTTGACTCCAGCAGGGGCTCTTGACTCAAGTTGGTGCCCATGACTCCAGGTATGCGTCACTGGAGGCGCAGGGGCCCTTGACTCATGCAGGGTCCCTTGACTCCAGCAGGGGCCCCATGACTAAAGCAGGGGCCCTTGACTCCAGTAAGGGCCCTTAACTCCAGCAGGGGCCCTTGACTCCAGCAGGTGCCCATGACTCCAGGGATGCGTCATTGGAGGCGCAGGGGCCCTTGACTCAAGCAGGGGCCATTGACTCCAGCAGGGGCCCTTGACCACAGGGACGCGTCATTTGAGGCGCAGGGGCCCTTGACTCCAGCAGGGGCCCTTGACTCAAGCAGGGGCCATTGACTCCAGCAGGGGCCCTTGACTCCAGCAGGGGCCCCATGACTCCAGGGATGCGTCACTGGAGGCGCAGGGGCCCTTGACTCCAGCAGGGGCCCTTGACTAAAGAAGGGGCCCTTGATTCAATCAGGGGCCCTTGACTCCAGCAGGGGCCCATGACTCCAGGGATGCGTCACTGGAGGCGCAGGGGCCTTTGACTCCAGCAGGGGCCCTTGACTCCAGGAACACTTCACTTGAGGCGCAGGGGCCCTTGACTCCAGCAGGGGCCCTTGACTCCAGGGACGCGTCACTGGAGGCGCAGGGGCCCTTGACTCCAGCAGGGGCTCTTGACTCAAGTTGGTGCCCATGACTCCAGGTATGCGTCACTGGAGGCGCAGGGGCCCTTGACTCACGCAGGGGCCCTTGACTCCAGCAGGGGCCCTTAACTCCAGCAGGGGCGCTTGACTCAAGCAGGGGCCCTTGACTCCAGCAGGGGCCCTTGAGTAAAGCAGGGGCCCTTGACTCACGCAGGGGCCCTTGACTCCAGCAGGGGCCCTTGACTAAAGAAGGGGCCATTGACTCCAGCAGGGGCCCTTGACTCCAGCAGGGGCCCTTCACTCCAGCAGGGGCCCCATGACTCCAGGGATGCGTCACTGGAGGCGCAGGGGCCCTTGACTCCAGCAGGGGCCCTTGACCCAAGCAGGGGCCCTTGACTCCCGGGACGCGTCACTGGAGTCGTCTCTATCAGTCTTAGTTTCACTGGATCTCAGTGCAGCATTTGACACAGTTGACCACAACATATTACTCAAACGACTGGAGAACTGGGCAGGTTTTTCAGGAACTGGACTAAACTCATTAAAAAACATACTTGAAGACTCACCTGTTCTCAGCTGCATTTGAATAAAGCACCAAATCCACACTTTTAAGCTTAAATTTCAAAACTAACATTTTAACTACTGATTTTATCTATTTCTGATTTTATTTGTTTGCTTGTTTAAATCACTTTTAAATCATGCTTTTTATTTGTTTTTGTTTCTAATGTCTCTGTAAAGCACTTTGAATCACCTTGTTGTTGAATTGTCTGTGAAGGTTCTCAGTCATCCAGGTCATCGTAGTCAATGGAGCTTGCAAAGAAAAGCGTCTGGACTTCTTTAAGTTGCTTGAAGACGTTTCACTTCACAGCAGGGGCCCTTGACTCCAGCAGGGGCCCTTGACTCAAGCAGGGGCCCTTGACTCAAGCAGGGGCCTTTGACTCCAGCAGGGGCCCTTTACTCCAAGGACGCGTCATTGGAGGCGCAGGGCCCCTTGACTCAAGCAGGGGCCCTTGACAAAAGCAGGGGCCCTTGACTCCAGTAAGGGCCCTTGACTCCAGCAGGGGCCCCATGACTCAACCAGGGGCCCTTGACTCCAGGGACGCGTCATTTGAGGTGCAGGGGCCCTTCACTCCAGCAGGGGCCCTTCACTCCAGCAGGGGCCCTTGAGTAAAGCAGGGGCCCTTGACCCAAGCAGTGTCCCTTGACCCAAGCAGGGGCCCTTGACTCCAGGGATGCGTCACTGGAGGCGCAGGGGCCCTTGACTCCAGCAGGGGCCCTTGAGTAAAGCAGGGGCCCTTGACTCCAGCAGGGGCGCTTGACTCCAGGGACTCGTCACTGGAGGCGCAGGGGCCCTTGACTCCAGCAGGGGCCCTTGACTCAAGCAGGGGCCCTTGACTCCAGCAGGGGCCCTTGACTCCAGCAGGGGCCCTTGACTAAAGAAGGGGCCCTTGACTCAAGCAGGGGCCCTTGACTCCAGGGACGCATCACTGGAGGCGCCGGGGCCCTTGACTACATCAGGGGCCCTTGACCCATGCAGGGGCCCTTGACCCAAGCAGGGGCCCTTGACTCCCGGGACGCGTCACTGGAGGCGCAGGGGCCCTTGACTCCAGCAGGGGCCCTTGACTCCAGCAGGGGCCCTTGACTCCAGGGACGCGTCATTGGAGGCGTCTCTATCAGTCTTAGTTTCAATGGATCTCAGTGCAGCATTTGACACAGTTGACCACAACATATTACTCAAACGACTGGAGAACTGGGCAGGTTTTTCAGGAACTGTACTATACTCGTTAAAAAACATACTTGAAGACTCACCTGTTCTCAGCTGCATTTGAATAAAGCACCAAATCCACACTTTTAAGCTTAAATTTCAAAACTAACATTTTAACTACTGATTTTATCTATTTCTGATTTTATTTGTTTGCTTGTTTAAATCACTTTTAAATCATGCTTTTTATTTGTTTTTGTTTCTAATGTCTCTGTAAAGCACTTTGAATCACCTTGTTGTTGAATTGTCTGTGAAGGTTCTCAGTCATCCAGGTCATCGTAGTCAATGGAGCTTGCAAAGAAAAGCGTCTGGACTTCTTTAAGTTGCTTGAAGACGTTTCACTTCACAGCAGGGGCCCTTGACTCCAGCAGGGGCCCTTGACTCCAGCAGGGGCCCTTGTCTCCAGTAAGGGCCCTTAACTCAAGCAGGGGCCCTTGACTCCAGCAGGGGCCCTTGACTCCAGGGACGCGTCACTGGAGGCGCAGGGGCCCTTGACTCCAGCAGGGGCTCTTGACTCAAGTTGGTGCCCATGACTCCAGGTATGCGTCACTGGAGGCGCAGGGGCCCTTGACTCACGCAGGGGCCCTTGACTCCAGCAGGGGCCCTTGACTCCAGCAGGGGCCCTTGACTAAAGAAGGGGCCCTTGACTAAAGAAGGGGCCCTTGACTCAAGCAGGGGCCCTTAACTCCAGCAGGGGCGCTTGACTCAAGCAGGGGCCCTTGACTCCAGCAGGGGCCCTTGACAAAAGCAGGGGCCCTTGACTCCAGTAAGGGCCCTTGAATCAAGCAGGGGCCCTTGACTCCAGCAGGGGCCCTTGACTCAAGCAGGGGCCCTTGACTCCAGCAGGGGCCCTTGACTCCAGCAGGGGCCCTTGACTAAAGAAGGGGCCCTTGACTCAAGCAGGGGCCCTTGACTCCAGGGACGCATCACTGGAGGCGCCTGGGCCCTTGACTCCAGCAGGGGCCCTTGACCCATGCAGGGGCCCTTGACCCAAGCAGGGGCCCTTGACTCCTGGGACGCGTCACTGGAGGCGTCTCTATCAGTCTTAGTTTCACTGGATCTCAGTGCAGCATTTGACACAGTTTACCACAACATATTACTCAAACGACTGGAGAACTGGGCAGGTTTTTCAGGAACTGTACTAAACTCGTTAAAAAACATACTTGAAGACTCACCTGTTCTCAGCTGCATTTGAATAAAGCACCAAATCCACACTTTTAAGCTTAAATTTCAAAACTAACATTTTAACTACTGATTTTATCTATTTCAGATTTTATTTGTTTGCTTGTTTAAATCACTTTTAAATCATGCTTTTTATTTGTTTTTGTTTCTAATGTCTCTGTAAAGCACTTTGAATCACCTTGTTGTTGAATTGTCTGTGAAGGTTCTCAGTCATCCAGGTCATCGTAGTCAATGGAGCTTGCAAAGAAAAGCGTCTGGACTTCTTTAAGTTGCTTGAAGACGTTTCACTTCACAGCAGGGGCCCTTGACTTCAGCAGGGGCCCTTGACTCAAGCAGGGGCCCTTGACTCCAGCAGGGGCCCTTGACTAAAGAAAGGGCCCTTGACTCAAGCAGGGGCCCTTGACTCCAGGGACGCATCACTGGAGGCGCCTGGGCCCTTGACTCCAGCAGGGGCCCTTGACCCATGCAGGGGCCCTTGACCCAAGCAGGGGCCCTTGACTCCCGGGACGCGTCACTGGAGGCGTCTCTATCAGTCTTAGTTTCACTGGATCTCAGTGCAGCATTTGACACAGTTTACCACAACATATTACTCAAACGACCAGAGAACTGGGCAGGTTTTTCAGGAACTGTACTAAACTCGTTAAAAAACATACTTGAAGACTCACCTGTTCTCAGCTGCATTTGAATAAAGCACCAAATCCACACTTTTAAGCTTAAATTTCAAAACTAACATTTTAACTACTGATTTTATCTATTTCTGATTTTATTTGTTTGCTTGTTTAAATCACTTTTAAATCATGCTTTTTATTTGTTTTTGTTTCTAATGTCTCTGTAAAGCACTTTGAATCACCTTGTTGTTGAATTGTCTGTGAAGGTTCTCAGTCATCCAGGTCATCGTAGTCAATGGAGCTTGCAAAGAAAAGCGTCTGGACTTCTTTAAGTTGCTTGAAGACGTTTCACTTCACAGCAGGGGCCCTTGACTCCAGGGACAGGTCACTGTTGGCGCAGGGGCCCTTGACTCCAGCAGGGGCCCTTGACTCCAGCAGGGGCCCTTGACAAAAGCAGGGGCCCTTGACTCCAGTAAGGGCCCTTGACTCCAGCAGGGGCCCCATGACTCAACCAGGGGCCCTTGACTCCAGGGACGCGTCATTTGAGGTGCAGGGGCCCTTCACTCCAGCAGGGGCCCTTCACTCCAGCAGGGGCCCTTGAGTAAAGCAGGGGCCCTTGACCCAAGCAGTGTCCCTTTACCCAAGCAGGGGCCCTTGACTCCAGGGATGCGTCACTGGAGGCGCAGGGGCCCTTGACTCCAGCAGGGGCCCTTGAGTAAAGCAGGGGCCCTTGACTCCAGCAGGGGCGCTTGACTCCAGGGACTCGTCACTGGAGGCGCAGGGGCCCTTGACTCCAGCAGGGGCCCTTGACCCAAGCAGGGGCCCTTGACTCCAGCAGGGGCCCTTGACTCCAGCAGGGGCCCTTGACTAAAGAAGGGGCCCTTGACTCAAGCAGGGGCCCTTGACTCCAGGGACGCGTCATTGGAGGCGTCTCTATCAGTCTTAGTTTCAATGGATCTCAGTGCAGCATTTGACACAGTTGACCACAACATATTACTCAAACGACTGGAGAACTGGGCAGGTTTTTCAGGAACTGTACTATACTCGTTAAAAAACATACTTGAAGACTCACCTGTTCTCAGCTGCATTTGAATAAAGCACCAAATCCACACTTTTAAGCTTAAATTTCAAAACTAACATTTTAACTACTGATTTTATCTATTTCTGATTTTATTTGTTTGCTTGTTTAAATCACTTTTAAATCATGCTTTTTATTTGTTTTTGTTTCTAATGTCTCTGTAAAGCACTTTGAATCACCTTGTTGTTGAATTGTCTGTGAAGGTTCTCAGTCATCCAGGTCATCGTAGTCAATGGAGCTTGCAAAGAAAAGCGTCTGGACTTCTTTAAGTTGCTTGAAGACGTTTCACTTCACAGCAGGGGCCCTTGACTCCAGCAGGTGCCCTTGACTCCAGTAAGGGCTCTTAACTCAAGCAGGGGCCCTTGACTCCAGCAGGGGCCCCATGACTCCAGGGATGCGTCACTGGAGGCGCAGGGGCCCTTGACTCAAGCAGGGGCCCTTGACTCCAGTAAGGGCCCTTAACTCAAGCAGGGGCCCTTGACTCCAGCAGGTGCCCATGACTCCAGGGATGCGTCATTGGAGGCGCAGGGGCCCTTGACTCAAGCAGGGGCCATTGACTCCAGCAGGGGCCCTTGACCCCAGGGACGGGTCATTTGAGGCGCAGGGGCCCTTGACTCCAGCAGGGGCCCTTGACTCAAGAAGGGGCCATTGACTCCAGCAGGGGCCCTTGACTCCAGCAGGGGCCCCATGACTCCAGGGATGCGTCACTGGAGGCGCAGGGGCCCTTGACTCAAGCAGGGGCCCTTGACTCCAGGGACGCGTCACTGGAGGCGCAGGGGCCCTTGACTCCAGCAGGGGCCCTTGACTCAAGCAGGGGCCCTTGACTCAAGCAGGGGCCCTTGACTCCAGCAGGGGCCCTTTACTCCAGGGACGCGTCACTGGAGGCGCAGGGGCCCTTGACTCCAGCAGGGGCTCTTGACTCAAGTTGGTGCCCATGACTCCAGGTATGCGTCACTGGAGGCGCAGGGGCCCTTGACTCATGCAGGGGCCCTTGACTCCAGCAGGGGCCCTTGACTCCAGCAGGGGCCCTTGACTAAAGAAGGGGCCCTTGACTAAAGAAGGGGCCCTTGACTCAAGCAGGGGCCCTTAACTCCAGCAGGGGCCCTTGACTCCAGCAGGGGCCCTTGACTAAAGAAGGGGCCCTTGACTAAAGAAGGGGCCCTTGACTCAAGCAGGGGCCCTTAACTCCAGCAGGGGCGCTTGACTCAAGCAGGGGCCCTTGACTCCAGCAGGGGCCCTTGAGTAAAGCAGGGGCCCTTGACTCCAGCCGGGGCCCTTGACTCACGCAGGGGCCCTTGACTCCAGCAGGGGCCCTTGACTCCAGCAGGGGCCCCATTACTCAAGCAGGGGCCCTTGACTCCAGCAGGGGCCCTTCACTCCAGCAGGGGCCCCATGACTCCAGGGATGCGTCACTGGAGGCGCAGGGGCCCTTGACTCCAGCAGGGGCCCTTGACTCCAGCAGGGGCCCTTGACTCCAGGGACGCGTCATTGGAGGCGTCTCTATCAGTCTTAGTTTCAATGGATCTCAGTGCAGCATTTGACACAGTTGACCACAACATATTACTCAAACGACTGGAGAACTGGGCAGGTTTTTCAGGAACTGTACTATACTCGTTAAAAAACATACTTGAAGACTCACCTGTTCTCAGCTGCATTTGAATAAAGCACCAAATCCACACTTTTAAGCTTAAATTTCAAAACTAACATTTTAACTACTGATTTTATCTATTTCTGATTTTATTTGTTTGCTTGTTTAAATCACTTTTAAATCATGCTTTTTATTTGTTTTTGTTTCTAATGTCTCTGTAAAGCACTTTGAATCACCTTGTTGTTGAATTGTCTGTGAAGGTTCTCAGTCATCCAGGTCATCGTAGTCAATGGAGCTTGCAAAGAAAAGCGTCTGGACTTCTTTAAGTTGCTTGAAGACGTTTCACTTCACAGCAGGGGCCCTTGACTCCAGCAGGGGCCCTTGACTCCAGCAGGGGCCCTTAACTCAAGCAGGGGCCCTTGACTCCAGCAGGGGCCCTTGACTCCAGGGACGCGTCACTGGAGGCGCAGGGGCCCTTGACTCCAGCAGGGGCTCTTGACTCAAGTTGGTGCCCATGACTCCAGGTATGCGTCACTGGAGGCGCAGGGGCCCTTGACTCACGCAGGGGCCCTTGACTCCAGCAGGGGCCCTTGACTCCAGCAGGGGCCCTTGACTAAAGAAGGGGCCCTTGACTAAAGAAGGGGCCCTTGACTCAAGCAGGGGCCCTTAACTCCAGCAGGGGTGCTTGACTCAAGCAGGGGCCCTTGACTCCAGCAGGGGCCCTTGACAAAAGCAGGGGCCCTTGACTCCAGTAAGGGCCCTTGAATCAAGCAGGGGCCCTTGACTCCAGCAGGGGCCCTTGACTCCAGCAGGGGCCCTTGACTAAAGAAAGGGCCCTTGACTCAAGCAGGGGCCCTTGACTCCAGGGACGCATCACTGGAGGCGCCTGGGCCCTTGACTCCAGCAGGGGCCCTTGACCCATGCAGGGGCCCTTGACCCAAGCAGGGGCCCTTGACTCCCGGGACGCATCACTGGAGGCGTCTCTATCAGTCTTAGTTTCACTGGATCTCAGTGCAGCATTTGACACAGTTTACCACAACATATTACTCAAACGACTGGAGAACTGGGCAGGTTTTTCAGGAACTGTACTAAACTCGTTAAAAAACATACTTGAAGACTCACCTGTTCTCAGCTGCATTTGAATAAAGCACCAAATCCACACTTTTAAGCTTAAATTTCAAAACTAACATTTTAACTACTGATTTTATCTATTTCTGATTTTATTTGTTTGCTTGTTTAAATCAATTTTAAATCATGCTTTTTATTTGTTTTTGTTTCTAATGTCTCTGTAAAGCACTTTGAATCACCTTGTTGTTGAATTGTCTGTGAAGGTTCTCAGTCATCCAGGTCATCGTAGTCAATGGAGCTTGCAAAGAAAAGCGTCTGGACTTCTTTAAGTTGCTTGAAGACGTTTCACTTCACAGCAGGGGCCCTTGACTCCAGGGACAGGTCACTGTAGGCGCAGGGGCCCTTGACTCCAGCAGGGGCCCTTGACTCCAGCAGGGGCCCTTGACTCCAGCAGGGGCCCTTGACAAAAGCAGGGGCCCTTGACTCCATTAAGGGCCCTTGACTCCAGCAGGGGCCCCATGACTCAACCAGGGGCCCTTGACTCCAGGGACGCGTCATTTGAGGTGCAGGGGCCCTTCACTCCAGCAGGGGCCCTTCACTCCAGCAGGGGCCCTTGAGTAAAGCAGGGGCCCTTGACCCAAGCAGTGTCCCTTGACCCAAGCAGGGGCCCTTGACTCCAGGGATGCGTCACTGGAGGCGCAGGGGCCCTTGACTCAAGCAGGGGCCCTTGACTCCAGTAAGGGCCCTTAACTCAAGCAGGGGCCCTTGACTCCAGGGATGCGTCATTGGAGGCGCAGGGGCCCTTGACTCAAGCAGGGGCCATTGACTCCAGCAGGGGCCCTTGACCCCAGGGACGCGTCATTTGAGGCGCAGGTGCCCTTGACTCCAGCAGGGGCCCTTGACTCAAGCAGGGGCCATTGACTCCAGCAGGGGCCCTTGACTCCAGCAGGGGCCCCATGACTCCAGGGATGCGTCACTGGAGGCGCAGGGGCCCTTGACTCCAGCAGGGGCCCTTGACTCCAGGAACGCTTCACTTGAGGCGCAGGGGCCCTTGACTCAAGCAGGGGCCCTTGACTCCAGGGACGCGTCACTGGAGGCGCAGGGGCCCTTGACTCCAGCAGGGGCCCTTGACTCAAGCAGGGGCCCTTGACTCCAGCAGGGGCCCTTTACTCCAGGGACGCGTCATTGGAGGCGCAGGGCCCCTTGACTCAAGCAGGGGCCCTTGACTCCAGCAGGGGCCCTTGACTCCAGGGACGCGTCACTGGAGGCGCAGGGGCCCTTGACTCCAGCAGGGGCTCTTGACTCAAGTTGGTGCCCATGACTCCAGGTATGCGTCACTGGAGGCGCAGGGGCCCTTGACTCATGCAGGGGCCCTTGACTCCAGCAGGGGCCCTTGACTCCAGCAGGGGCCCTTGACTAAAGAAGGGGCCCTTGACTAAAGAAGGGGCCCTTGACTCAAGCAGGGGCCCTTAACTCCAGCAGCGGCCCTTGACTCCAGCAGGGGCCCTTGACTAAAGAAGGGGCCCTTGACTAAAGAAGGGGCCCTTGACTCAAGCAGGGGCCCTTAACTCCAGCAGGGGCGCTTGACTCAAGCAGGGGCCCTTGACTCCAGCAGGGGCCCTTGAGTAAAGCAGGGGCCCTTGACTCCAGCCGGGGCCCTTGACTCACGCAGGGGCCCTTGACTCCAGCAGGGGCCCTTGACTAAAGCAGGGGCCATTGACTCCAGCAGGGGCCCTTGACTCCAGCAGGGGCCCCATTACTCAAGCAGGGGCCCTTGACTCCAGCAGGGGCCCTTCACTCCAGCAGGGGCCCCATGACTCCAGGGATGCGTCACTGGAGGCGCAGGGGCCCTTGACTCCAGCAGGGGCCCTTGACTCCAGCAGGGGCCCTTGACTCCAGGGACGCGTCATTGGAGGCGTCTCTATCAGTCTTAGTTTCAATGGATCTCAGTGCAGCATTTGACACAGTTGACCACAACATATTACTCAAACGACTGGAGAACTGGTCAGGTTTTTCAGGAACTGTACTATACTCGTTAAAAAACATACTTGAAGACTCACCTGTTCTCAGCTGCATTTGAATAAAGCACCAAATCCACACTTTTAAGCTTAAATTTCAAAACTAACATTTTAACTACTGATTTTATCTATTTCTGATTTTATTTGTTTGCTTGTTTAAATCACTTTTAAATCATGCTTTTTATTTGTTTTTGTTTCTAATGTCTCTGTAAAGCACTTTGAATCACCTTGTTGTTGAATTGTCTGTGAAGGTTCTCAGTCATCCAGGTCATCGTAGTCAATGGAGCTTGCAAAGAAAAGCGTCTGGACTTCTTTAAGTTGCTTGAAGACGTTTCACTTCACAGCAGGGGCCCTTGACTCCAGGGACAGGTCACTGTAGGCGCAGGGGCCCTTGACTCCAGCAGGGGCCCTTGACTCCAGCAGGGGCCCTTGACAAAAGCAGGGGCCCTTGACTCCAGTAAGGGCCCTTGAATCAAGCAGGGGCCCTTGACTCCAGCAGGGGCCCTTGACTCCAGCAGGGGCCCCATGACTCAACCAGGGGCCCTTGACTCCAGCAGGGGCCCTTGACTCCAGGGACGCGTCATTTGAGGTGCAGGGGCCCTTGACTCCAGCAGGGGCCCTTGACTCCAGCAGGTTCCCTTGACTCCAGCAGGGGCCCTTTACTCCAGGGAGGTGTCATTGGAGGCGCAGGGCCCCTTGACTCAAGCAGGGGCCCTTGACTCCAGCAGGTTCCCTTGACTTCAGCAGGGGCCCTTAACTCCAGCAGGGGCGCTTGACTCCAGGGACTCATCACTGGAGGCGCAGGGGCCCTTGACTCCAGCAGGGGCCCTTGACTCAAGCAGGGGCCCTTGACTCCAGCAGGTTCCCTTGACTCTAGCAGGGGCCCTTGACTCCAGAAGGGGCCCTTGACTCAAGCAGGGGCCCATGACTCGAGGGATGCATCACTGGAGGCGCAGGGGCCTTTGACTCCAGCAGGGGCGCTTAACTCCAGCAGGGGCGCTTGACTCCAGGGACTCGTCACTGGAGGCGCAGGGGACCTTGACTCCAGCAGGGGCCCTTGACTCAAGCAGGCGCCCTTGACTCCAGCAGGGGCCCTTGAGTAAAGCAGGGCCCCTTGACTCTAGCAGGGGCCCTTGACTCCAGCAGGGGCGCTTGACTCCAGCAGGAGCCCTTGACTCAAGCAGGGGCCCATGACTCGAGGGATGCATCACTGGAGGCGCAGGGGCCTTTGACTCCAGCAGGGGCCCTTGACTCCAGGGAGGCGTCACTGGAGGCGCAGGGGCCCTTGACTCCAGCAGGGGCCCTTGACTCCAGCAGGGGCCCTTGACTCCAGGGACGCGTCACTGGAGGCGCAGGGGCCCTTGACTCCAGCAGGGGCTCTTGACTCAAGTTGGTGTCCATGACTCCAGGTATGCGTCACTGGAGGCGCAGGCGCCCTTGACTCCAGCAGGGGCCCTTGACTCCAGGGATGCGTCACTGGAGGCGCAGGGGCCCTTGACTAAGACTTCTTTAAGTTGCTTGAAGACGTTTCACTTCACAGCAGGGGCCCTTGACTCCAGCAGGGGCCCTTGACCAAAGCAGGGGCCCTTGACTCGAGGGACGCATCACTGGAGGCGCAGGGGCCCTTGACTCCAGCAGGGGCCCTTGACTCCAGGGACGCATCACTGGAGGCGCCGGGGCCCTTGACTCCAGCAGGGGCCCTTGACTCCAGCAGGGGCCCTTGACTCAAGCAGGTGCCCTTGACTCCAGCAGGGGCCCTAGACTAAAGCAGGGGCCATTGACTCCAGCAGGGGCCCTTGACTCCAGCAGGGGCCCCATGACTCAAGCAGGGGCCCTTGACTCCAGCAGGGGCCCTTCACTCCAGCAGGGGCCCCATGACTCCAGGGATGCGTCACTGGAGGCGCAGGGGCCCTTGACTCCAGCAGGGGCCCTTGACCCAAGCAGGGGCTTTTGACTCCCGGGACGCGTCACTGGAGGCGTCTCTATCAGTCTTAGTTTCACTGGATCTCAGTGCAGCATTTGACACAGTTGACCACAACATATTACTCAAACGACTGGAGAACTGGGCAGGTTTTTCAGGAACTGTACTATACTCGTTAAAAAACATACTTGAAGACTCACCTGTTCTCAGCTGCATTTGAATAAAGCACCAAATCCACACTTTTAAGCTTAAATTTCAAAACTAACATTTTAACTACTGATTTTATCTATTTATGATTTTATTTGTTTTGATTTTATATACTGTTTTGTTTGTTTGTTTGTTTGCTTGTTAATTAGTTAGTTACTTTGTTTGTTTGTTTGTTTAAATCAATTTTAAATAATGCTTTTTATTTGTTTTTATTTCTAATGTCTCTGTAAAGCACTTTGAATCACCTTGTTGTTGAATTGTCAGTGAAGGTTCTCAGTCATTCAGGTCATCGTAGTCAATGGAGCTTGCAAAGAAAAGCGTCTGGACTTCTTTAAGTTGCTTGAAGACGTTTCACTTCACAGCAGGGGCCCTTGACTCCAGCAGGGGCCGTTGACTCAAGCAGGGGCCCTTGACTCCAGCAGGTTCCCTTGACTCCAGCAGGGGCCCTTGACTCCAGAAGGAGCCCTTGACTCCAGCAGGGGCCCTTGACTACATCAGGGGCCCTTGACCCATGCAGGGGCCCTTGACCCAAGCAGGGGCGCTTGACTCCAGGGACTCGTCACTGGAGGCGCAGGGGCCCTTGACTCCAGCAGGGGCCCTTGACTCAAACAGGGGCCCTTGACTCCAGCAGGGGCCCTTGACCCAAGCAGGGGCCCTTGACTCCCGGGACGTGTCACTGGAGGCGCAGGGTCCCTTGACTCCAGCAGGGGCCCTTGACTCCAGCAGGGGCCCTTGACCCAAGCAGGGGCCCTTGACTCCCGGGACGTGTCACTGGAGGCGCAGGGTCCCTTGACTCCAGCAGGGGCCCTTGAATCCAGGGACGCATCACTGGAGGCGCCGGGGCCCTTGACTCCAGCAGGGGCCCTTGACTCCAGCAGGGGCCCTTGACTCCAGCAGGGGCCCCATGACTCAAGCAGGGGCCCTTGACTCCAGCAGGGGCCCTTCACTCCAGCAGGGGCCCCATGACTCCAGGGATGCGTCACTGGAGGCGCAGGGGCCCTTGACTCCAGCAGGGGCCCTTGACCCAAGCAGGGGCTTTTGACTCCCGGGACGCGTCACTGGAGGCGTCTCTATCAGTCTTAGTTTCACTGGATCTCAGTGCAGCATTTGACACAGTTGACCACAACATATTACTCAAACGACTGGAGAACTGGGCAGGTTTTTCAGGAACTGTACTATACTCGTTAAAAAACATACTTGAAGACTCACCTGTTCTCAGCTGCATTTGAATAAAGCACCAAATCCACACTTTTAAGCTTAAATTTCAAAACTAACATTTTAACTACTGATTTTATCTATTTCTGATTTTATTTGTTTTGATTTTATATACTGTTTTTGTTTGTTTGTTTTTTTGCTTGTTAATTAGTTAGTTACTTTGTTTGCTTGTTTAAATCAATTTTAAATCATGCTTTTTATTTGTTTTTGTTTCTAATGTCTCTGTAAAGCACTTTGAATCACCTTGTTGTTGAATTGTCTGTGAAGGTTCTCAGTCATCCAGGTCATCGTAGTCAATGGAGCTTGCAAAGAAAAGCGTCTGGACTTCTTTAAGTTGCTTGAAGACGTTTCACTTCACAGCAGGGGCCCTTGACTCCAGGGACAGGTCACTGTAGGCGCAGGGGCCCTTGACTCCAGCAGGGGCCCTTGACTCCAGCAGGGGCCCTTGACAAAAGCAGGGGCCCTTGACTCCAGTAAGGGCCCTTGAATCAAGCAGGGGCCCTTGACTCCAGCAGGGGCCCTTGACTCCAGCAGGGGCCCCATGACTCAACCAGGGGCCCTTGACTCCAGCAGGGGCCCTTGACTCCAGGGACGCGTCATTTGAGGTGCAGGGGCCCTTGACTCCAGCAGGGGCCCTTGACTCCAGCAGGTTCCCTTGACTCCAGCAGGGGCCCTTTACTCCAGGGAGGTGTCATTGGAGGCGCAGGGCCCCTTGACTCAAGCAGGGGCCCTTGACTCCAGCAGGTTCCCTTGACTTCAGCAGGGGCCCTTAACTCCAGCAGGGGCGCTTGACTCCAGGGACTCATCACTGGAGGCGCAGGGGCCCTTGACTCCAGCAGGGGCCCTTGACTCAAGCAGGGGCCCTTGACTCCAGCAGGTTCCCTTGACTCTAGCAGGGGCCCTTGACTCCAGAAGGGGCCCTTGACTCAAGCAGGGGCCCATGACTCGAGGGATGCATCACTGGAGGCGCAGGGGCCTTTGACTCCAGCAGGGGCGCTTAACTCCAGCAGGGGCGCTTGACTCCAGGGACTCGTCACTGGAGGCGCAGGGGACCTTGACTCCAGCAGGGGCCCTTGACTCAAGCAGGCGCCCTTGACTCCAGCAGGGGCCCTTGAGTAAAGCAGGGGCCCTTGACTCTAGCAGGGGCCCTTGACTCCAGCAGGGGCGCTTGACTCCAGCAGGAGCCCTTGACTCAAGCAGGGGCCCATGACTCCAGGGAGGCGTCACTGGAGGCGCAGGGGCCCTTGACTCCAGCAGGGGCCCTTGACTCAAGGGAGGCGTCACTGGAGGCGCAGGGGCCCTTGACTCCAGCAGGGGCCCTTGACTCCAGCAGGGGCCCTTGACTCCAGGGACGCGTCACTGGAGGCGCAGGGGCCCTTGACTCCAGCAGGGGCTCTTGACTCAAGTTGGTGTCCATGACTCCAGGTATGCGTCACTGGAGGCGCAGGCGCCCTTGACTCCAGCAGGGGCCCTTGACTCCAGGGATGCGTCACTGGAGGCGCAGGGGCCCTTGACTAAGACTTCTTTAAGTTGCTTGAAGACGTTTCACTTCACAGCAGGGGCCCTTGACTCCAGCAGGGGCCCTTGACCAAAGCAGGGGCCCTTGACTCGAGGGACGCATCACTGGAGGCGCCGGGGCCCTTGACTCCAGCAGGGGCCCTTGACTCCAGGGACGCATCACTGGAGGCGCCGGGGCCCTTGACTCCAGCAGGGGCCCTTGACTCCAGCAGGGGCCCTTGACTCAAGCAGGTGCCCTTGACTCCAGCAGGGGCCCTAGACTAAAGCAGGGGCCATTGACTCCAGCAGGGGCCCTTGACTCCAGCAGGGGCCCCATGACTCAAGCAGGGGCCCTTGACTCCAGCAGGGGCCCTTCACTCCAGCAGGGGCCCCATGACTCCAGGGATGCGTCACTGGAGGCGCAGGGGCCCTTGACTCCAGCAGGGGCCCTTGACTCAAGCAGGTGCCCTTGACTCCAGTAAGGGCCCTTGAATCAAGCAGGGGCCCTTGACTCCAGCAGGGGCCCTTGACTCAAGCAGGGGCCCTTGACTCCAGCAGGGGCCCTTGACTCCAGCAGGGGCCCTTGACTAAAGAAAGGGCCCTTGACTCAAGCAGGGGCCCTTGACTCCAGGGACGCATCACTGGAGGCGCCTGGGCCCTTGACTCCAGCAGGGGCCCTTGACCCATGCAGGGGCCCTTGACCCAAGCAGGGGCCCTTGACTCCCGGGACGCGTCACTGGAGGCGTCTCTATCAGTCTTAGTTTCACTGGATCTCAGTGCAGCATTTGACACAGTTTACCACAACATATTACTCAAACGACTGGAGAACTGGGCAGGTTTTTCAGGAACTGTACTAAACTCGTTAAAAAACATACTTGAAGACTCACCTGTTCTCAGCTGCATTTGAATAAAGCACCAAATCCACACTTTTAAGCTTAAATTTCAAAACTAACATTTTAACTACTGATTTTATCTATTTCTGATTTTATTTGTTTGCTTGTTTAAATCAATTTTAAATCATGCTTTTTATTTGTTTTTGTTTCTAATGTCTCTGTAAAGCACTTTGAATCACCTTGTTGTTGAATTGTCTGTGAAGGTTCTCAGTCATCCAGGTCATCGTAGTCAATGGAGCTTGCAAAGAAAAGCGTCTGGACTTCTTTAAGTTGCTTGAAGACGTTTCACTTCACAGCAGGGGCCCTTGACTCCAGGGACAGGTCACTGTAGGCGCAGGGGCCCTTGACTCCAGCAGGGGCCCTTGACTCCAGCAGGGGCCCTTGACTCCAGCAGGGGCCCTTGACAAAAGCAGGGGCCCTTGACTCCAGTAAGGGCCCTTGACTCCAGCAGGGGCCCCATGACTCAACCAGGGGCCCTTGACTCCAGGGACGCGTCATTTGAGGTGCAGGGGCCCTTCACTCCAGCAGGGGCCCTTCACTCCAGCAGGGGCCCTTGAGTAAAGCAGGGGCCCTTGACCCAAGCAGTGTCCCTTGACCCAAGCAGGGGCCCTTGACTCCAGGGATGCGTCACTGGAAGCGCAGGGGCCCTTGACTCAAGCAGGGGCCCTTGACTCCAGTAAGGGCCCTTAACTCAAGCAGGGGCCCTTGACTCCAGCAGGTGCCCATGACTCCAGGGATGCGTCATTGGAGGCGCAGGGGCCCTTGACTCAAGCAGGGGCCATTGACTCCAGCAGGGGCCCTTGACCCCAGGGACGCGTCATTTGAGGCGCAGGTGCCCTTGACTCCAGCAGGGGCCCTTGACTCAAGCAGGGGCCATTGACTCCAGCAGGGGCCCCATGACTCCAGGGATGCGTCACTGGAGGCGCAGGGGCCCTTGACTCCAGCAGGGGCCCTTGACTCCAGGGACGCGTCACTGGAGGCGCAGGGGCCCTTGACTCCAGCACGGGCCCTTGACTCAAGCAGGGGCCCTTGACTCAAGCAGGGGCCCTTGACTCCAGCAGGGGCCCTTTACTCCAGGGACGCGTCATTGGAGGCGCAGGGCCCCTTGACTCAAGCAGGGGCCCTTGACTCCAGCAGGGGCCCTTGACTCCAGGGACGCGTCACTGGAGGCGCAGGGGCCCTTGACTCCAGCAGGGGCTCTTGACTCAAGTTGGTGCCCATGACTCCAGGGATGCGTCACTGGAGGCGCAGGGGCCCTTGACTCATGCAGGGGCCCTTGACTCCAGCAGGGGCCCTTGACTCCAGCAGGGGCCCTTGACTAAAGAAGGGGCCCTTGACTCAAGCAGGGGCCCTTAACTCCAGCAGGGGCCCTTGACTCCAGCAGGGGCCCTTGAATAAAGAAGGGGCCCTTGACTAAAGAAGGGGCCCTTGACTCAAGCAGGGGCCCTTAACTCCAGCAGGGGCGCTTGACTCAAGCAGGGGCCCTTGACTCCAGCCGGGGCCCTTGACTCACGCAGGGGCCCTTGACTCCAGCAGGGGCCCTTGACTAAAGCAGGGGCCATTGACTCCAGCAGGGGCCCTTGACTCCAGCAGGGGCCCCATTACTCAAGCAGGGGCCCTTGACTCCAGCAGGGGCCCTTCACTCCAGCAGGGGCCCCATGACTCCAGGGATGCGTCACTGGAGGCGCAGGGGCCCTTGACTCCAGCAGGGGCCCTTGACTCCAGCAGGGGCCCTTGACTCCAGGGACGCGTCATTGGAGGCGTCTCTATCAGTCTTAGTTTCAATGGATCTCAGTGCAGCATTTGACACAGTTGACCACAACATATTACTCAAACGACTGGAGAACTGGGCAGGTTTTTCAGGAACTGTACTATACTCGTTAAAAAACATACTTGAAGACTCACCTGTTCTCAGCTGCATTTGAATAAAGCACCAAATCCACACTTTTAAGCTTAAATTTCAAAACTAACATTTTAACTACTGATTTTATCTATTTCTGATTTTATTTGTTTGCTTGTTTAAATCACTTTTAAATCATGCTTTTTATTTGTTTTTGTTTCTAATGTCTCTGTAAAGCACTTTGAATCACCTTGTTGTTGAATTGTCTGTGAAGGTTCTCAGTCATCCAGGTCATCGTAGTCAATGGAGCTTGCAAAGAAAAGCGTCTGGACTTCTTTAAGTTGCTTGAAGACGTTTCACTTCACAGCAGGGGCCCTTGACTCCAGCAGGGGCCCTTGACTCCAGTAAGGGCCCTTAACTCAAGCAGGGGCCCTTGACTCCAGCAGGGGCCCTTGACTCCAGGGACGCGTCACTGGAGGCGCAGGGGCCCTTGACTCCAGCAGGGGCTCTTGACTCAAGTTGGTGCCCATGACTCCAGGTATGCGTCACTGGAGGCGCAGGGGCCCTTGACTCCAGCAGGGGCCCTTGACTCCAGCAGGGGCCCTTGACTAAAGAAGGGGCCCTTGACTAAAGAAGGGGCCCTTGACTCAAGCAGGGGCCCTTAACTCCAGCAGGGGCGCTTGACTCAAGCAGGGGCCCTTGACTCCAGCAGGGGCCCTTGACAAAAGCAGGGGCCCTTGACTCCAGTAAGGGCCCTTGAATCAAGCAGGGGCCCTTGACTCCAGCAGGGGCCCTTGACTCAAGCAGGGGCCCTTGACTCCAGCAGGGGCCCTTGACTCCAGCAGGGGCCCTTGACTAAAGAAGGGGCCCTTGACTCAAGCAGGGGCCCTTGACTCCAGGGACGCATCACTGGAGGCGCCTGGGCCCTTGACTCCAGCAGGGGCCCTTGACCCATGCAGGGGCCCTTGACCCAAGCAGGGGCCCTTGACTCCCGGGACGCGTCACTGGAGGCGTCTCTATCAGTCTTAGTTTCACTGGATCTCAGTGCAGCATTTGACACAGTTTACCACAACATATTACTCAAACGACTGGAGAACTGGGCAGGTTTTTCAGGAACTGTACTAAACTCGTTAAAAAACATACTTGAAGACTCACCTGTTCTCAGCTGCATTTGAATAAAGCACCAAATCCACACTTTTAAGCTTAAATTTCAAAACTAACATTTTAACTACTGATTTTATCTATTTCTGATTTTATTTGTTTGCTTGTTTAAATCACTTTTAAATCATGCTTTTTATTTGTTTTTGTTTCTAATGTCTCTGTAAAGCACTTTGAATCACCTTGTTGTTGAATTGTCTGTGAAGGTTCTCAGTCATCCAGGTCATCGTAGTCAATGGAGCTTGCAAAGAAAAGCGTCTGGACTTCTTTAAGTTGCTTGAAGACGTTTCACTTCACAGCAGGGGCCCTTGACTCCAGCAGGGGCCCTTGACTCCAGCAGGGGCCCTTGACTCCAGCAGGGGCCCTTGACTCCAGCAGGGGCCCTTGACTAAAGAAAGGGCCCTTGACTCAAGCAGGGGCCCTTGACTCCAGGGACGCATCACTGGAGGCGCCTGGGCCCTTGACTCCAGCAGGGGCCCTTGACCCATGCAGGGGCCCTTGACCCAAGCAGGGGCCCTTGACTCCCGGGACGCGTCACTGGAGGCGTCTCTATCAGTCTTAGTTTCACTGGATCTCAGTGCAGCATTTGACACAGTTTACCACAACATATTACTCAAACGACTGGAGAACTGGGCAGGTTTTTCAGGAACTGTACTAAACTCGTTAAAAAACATACTTGAAGACTCACCTGTTCTCAGCTGCATTTGAATAAAGCACCAAATCCACACTTTTAAGCTTAAATTTCAAAACTAACATTTTAACTACTGATTTTATCTATTTCTGATTTTATTTGTTTGCTTGTTTAAATCACTTTTAAATCATGCTTTTTATTTGTTTTTGTTTCTAATGTCTCTGTAAAGCACTTTGAATCACCTTGTTGTTGAATTGTCTGTGAAGGTTCTCAGTCATCCAGGTCATCGTAGTCAATGGAGCTTGCAAAGAAAAGCGTCTGGACTTCTTTAAGTTGCTTGAAGACGTTTCACTTCACAGCAGGGGCCCTTGACTCCAGGGACAGGTCACTGTAGGCGCAGGGGCCCTTGACTCCAGCAGGGGCCCTTGACTCCAGCAGGGGCCCTTGACAAAAGCAGGGGCCCTTGACTCCAGTAAGGGCCCTTGAATCAAGCAGGGGCCCTTGACTCCAGCAGGGGCCCTTGACTCCAGCAGGGGCCCCATGACTCAACCAGGGGCCCTTGACTCCAGCAGGGGCCCTTGACTCCAGGGACGCGTCATTTGAGGTGCAGGGGCCCTTGACTCCAGCAGGGGCCCTTGACTCCAGCAGGTTCCCTTGAATCCAGCAGGGGCCCTTTACTCCAGGGAGGTGTCATTGGAGGCGCAGGGCCCCTTGACTCAAGCAGGGGCCCTTGACTCCAGCAGGTTCCCTTGACTTCAGCAGGGGCCCTTAACTCCAGCAGGGGCGCTTGACTCCAGGGACTCATCACTGGAGGCGCAGGGGCCCTTGACTCCAGCAGGGGCCCTTGACTCAAGCAGGGGCCCTTGACTCCAGCAGGTTCCCTTGACTCTAGCAGGGGCCCTTGACTCCAGAAGGGGCCCTTGACTCAAGCAGGGGCCCATGACTCGAGGGATGCATCACTGGAGGCGCAGGGGCCTTTGACTCCAGCAGGGGCGCTTAACTCCAGCAGGGGCGCTTGACTCCAGGGACTCGTCACTGGAGGCGCAGGGGACCTTGACTCCAGCAGGGGCCCTTGACTCAAGCAGGCGCCCTTGACTCCAGCAGGGGCCCTTGAGTAAAGCAGGGGCCCTTGACTCTAGCAGGGGCCCTTGACTCCAGCAGGGGCGCTTGACTCCAGCAGGAGCCCTTGACTCAAGCAGGGGCCCATGACTCGAGGGATGCATCACTGGAGGCGCAGGGGCCTTTGACTCCAGCAGGGGCCCTTGACTCCAGGGAGGCGTCACTGGAGGCGCAGGGGCCCTTGACTCCAGCAGGGGCCCTTGACTCCAGCAGGGGCCCTTGACTCCAGGGACGCGTCACTGGAGGCGCAGGGGCCCTTGACTCCAGCAGGGGCTCTTGACTCAAGTTGGTGTCCATGACTCCAGGTATGCGTCACTGGAGGCGCAGGCGCCCTTGACTAAGACTTCTTTAAGTTGCTTGAAGACGTTTCACTTCACAGCAGGGGCCCTTGACTCCAGCAGGGGCCCTTGACCAAAGCAGGGGCCCTTGACTCGAGGGACGCATCACTGGAGGCGCCGGGGCCCTTGACTCCAGCAGGGGCCCTTGACTCCAGGGACGCATCACTGGAGGCGCCGGGGCCCTTGACTCCAGCAGGGGCCCTTGACTCCAGCAGGGGCCCTTGACTCAAGCAGGTGCCCTTGACTCCAGCAGGGGCCCTAGACTAAAGCAGGGGTCATTGACTCCAGCAGGGGCCCTTGACTCCAGCAGGGGCCCCATGACTCAAGCAGGGGCCCTTGACTCCAGCAGGGGCCCTTCACTCCAGCAGGGGCCCCATGACTCCAGGGATGCGTCACTGGAGGCGCAGGGGCCCTTGACTCCAGCAGGGGCCCTTGACCCAAGCAGGGGCTTTTGACTCCCGGGACGCGTCACTGGAGGCGTCTCTATCAGTCTTAGTTTCACTGGATCTCAGTGCAGCATTTGACACAGTTGACCACAACATATTACTCAAACGACTGGAGAACTGGGCAGGTTTTTCAGGAACTGTACTATACTCGTTAAAAAACATACTTGAAGACTCACCTGTTCTCAGCTGCATTTGAATAAAGCACCAAATCCACACTTTTAAGCTTAAATTTCAAAACTAACATTTTAACTACTGATTTTATCTATTTCTGATTTTATTTGTTTTGATTTTATATACTGTTTTTGTTTGTTTGTTTTTTTGCTTGTTAATTAGTTAGTTACTTTGTTTGCTTGTTTAAATCAATTTTAAATCATGCTTTTTATTTGTTTTTGTTTCTAATGTCTCTGTAAAGCACTTTGAATCACCTTGTTGTTGAATTGTCTGTGAAGGTTCTCAGTCATCCAGGTCATCGTAGTCAATGGAGCTTGCAAAGAAAAGCGTCTGGACTTCTTTAAGTTGCTTGAAGACGTTTCACTTCACAGCAGGGGCCCTTGACTCCAGGGACAGGTCACTGTAGGCGCAGGGGCCCTTGACTCCAGCAGGGGCCCTTGACAAAAGCAGGGGCCCTTGACTCCAATAAGGGCCCTTGAATCAAGCAGGGGCCCTTGACTCCAGCAGGGGCCCTTGACTCCAGCAGGGGCCCCATGACTCAACCAGGGGCCCTTGACTCCAGCAGGGGCCCTTGACTCCAGGGACGCGTCATTTGAGGTGCAGGGGCCCTTGACTCCAGCAGGGGCCCTTGACTCCAGCAGGTTCCCTTGACTCCAGCAGGGGCCCTTTACTCCAGGGAGGTGTCATTGGAGGCGCAGGGCCCCTTGACTCAAGCAGGGGCCCTTGACTCCAGCAGGTTCCCTTGACTTCAGCAGGGGCCCTTAACTCCAGCAGGGGCACTTGACTCCAGGGACTCATCACTGGAGGCGCAGGGGCCCTTGACTCCAGCAGGGGCCCTTGACTCAAGCAGGGGCCCTTGACTCCAGCAGGTTCCCTTGACTCTAGCAGGGGCCCTTGACTCCAGAAGGGGCCCTTGACTCAAGCAGGGGCCCATGACTCGAGGGATGCATCACTGGAGGCGCAGGGGCCTTTGACTCCAGCAGGGGCGCTTAACTCCAGCAGGGGCGCTTGACTCCAGGGACTCGTCACTGGAGGCGCAGGGGACCTTGACTCCAGCAGGGGCCCTTGACTCAAGCAGGCGCCCTTGACTCCAGCAGGGGCCCTTGAGTAAAGCAGGGGCCCTTGACTCTAGCAGGGGCCCTTGACTCCAGCAGGGGCGCTTGACTCCAGCAGGAGCCCTTGACTCAAGCAGGGGCCCATGACTCGAGGGATGCATCACTGGAGGCGCAGGGGCCTTTGACTCCAGCAGGGGCCCTTGACTCCAGGGAGGCGTCACTGGAGGCGCAGGGGCCCTTGACTCCAGCAGGGGCCCTTGACTCCAGCAGGGGCCCTTGACTCCAGGGACGCGTCACTGGAGGCGCAGGGGCCCTTGACTCCAGCAGGGGCTCTTGACTCAAGTTGGTGTCCATGACTCCAGGTATGCGTCACTGGAGGCGCAGGCGCCCTTGACTCCAGCAGGGGCCCTTGACTCCAGGGATGCGTCACTGGAGGCGCAGGGGCCCTTGACTAAGACTTCTTTAAGTTGCTTGAAGACGTTTCACTTCACAGCAGGGGCCCTTGACTCCAGCAGGGGCCCTTGACCAAAGCAGGGGCCCTTGACTCGAGGGACGCATCACTGGAGGCGCCGGGGCCCTTGACTCCAGCAGGGGCCCTTGACTCCAGGGACGCATCACTGGAGGCGCCGGGGCCCTTGACTCCAGCAGGGGCCCTTGACTCCAGCAGGGGCCCTTGACTCAAGCAGGTGCCCTTGACTCCAGCAGGGGCCCTAGACTAAAGCAGGGGCCATTGACTCCAGCAGGGGCCCTTGACTCCAGCAGGGGCCCCATGACTCAAGCAGGGGCCCTTGACTCCAGCAGGGGCCCTTCACTCCAGCAGGGGCCCCATGACTCCAGGGATGCGTCACTGGAGGCGCAGGGGCCCTTGACTCCAGCAGGGGCCCTTGACTCAAGCAGGTGCCCTTGACTCCAGTAAGGGCCCTTGAATCAAGCAGGGGCCCTTGACTCCAGCAGGGGCCCTTGACTCAAGCAGGGGCCCTTGACTCCAGCAGGGGCCCTTGACTCCAGCAGGGGCCCTTGACTAAAGAAAGGGCCCTTGACTCAAGCAGGGGCCCTTGACTCCAGGGACGCATCACTGGAGGCGCCTGGGCCCTTGACTCCAGCAGGGGCCCTTGACCCATGCAGGGGCCCTTGACCCAAGCAGGGGCCCTTGACTCCCGGGACGCGTCACTGGAGGCGTCTCTATCAGTCTTAGTTTCACTGGATCTCAGTGCAGCATTTGACACAGTTTACCACAACATATTACTCAAACGACTGGAGAACTGGGCAGGTTTTTCAGGAACTGTACTAAACTCGTTAAAAAACATACTTGAAGACTCACCTGTTCTCAGCTGCATTTGAATAAAGCACCAAATCCACACTTTTAAGCTTAAATTTCAAAACTAACATTTTAACTACTGATTTTATCTATTTCTGATTTTATTTGTTTGCTTGTTTAAATCAATTTTAAATCATGCTTTTTATTTGTTTTTGTTTCTAATGTCTCTGTAAAGCACTTTGAATCACCTTGTTGTTGAATTGTCTGTGAAGGTTCTCAGTCATCCAGGTCATCGTAGTCAATGGAGCTTGCAAAGAAAAGCGTCTGGACTTCTTTAAGTTGCTTGAAGACGTTTCACTTCACAGCAGGGGCCCTTGACTCCAGGGACAGGTCACTGTAGGCGCAGGGGCCCTTGACTCCAGCAGGGGCCCTTGACTCCAGCAGGGGCCCTTGACTCCAGCAGGGGCCCTTGACAAAAGCAGGGGCCCTTGACTCCAGTAAGGGCCCTTGACTCCAGCAGGGGCCCCATGACTCAACCAGGGGCCCTTGACTCCAGGGACGCGTCATTTGAGGTGCAGGGGCCCTTCACTCCAGCAGGGGCCCTTCACTCCAGCAGGGGCCCTTGAGTAAAGCAGGGGCCCTTGACCCAAGCAGTGTCCCTTGACCCAAGCAGGGGCCCTTGACTCCAGGGATGCGTCACTGGAAGCGCAGGGGCCCTTGACTCAAGCAGGGGCCCTTGACTCCAGTAAGGGCCCTTAACTCAAGCAGGGGCCCTTGACTCCAGCAGGTGCCCATGACTCCAGGGATGCGTCATTGGAGGCGCAGGGGCCCTTGACTCAAGCAGGGGCCATTGACTCCAGCAGGGGCCCTTGACCCCAGGGACGCGTCATTTGAGGCGCAGGTGCCCTTGACTCCAGCAGGGGCCCTTGACTCAAGCAGGGGCCATTGACTCCAGCAGGGGCCCCATGACTCCAGGGATGCGTCACTGGAGGCGCAGGGGCCCTTGACTCCAGCAGGGGCCCTTGACTCCAGGGACGCGTCACTGGAGGCGCAGGGGCCCTTGACTCCAGCACGGGCCCTTGACTCAAGCAGGGGCCCTTGACTCAAGCAGGGGCCCTTGACTCCAGCAGGGGCCCTTTACTCCAGGGACGCGTCATTGGAGGCGCAGGGCCCCTTGACTCAAGCAGGGGCCCTTGACTCCAGCAGGGGCCCTTGACTCCAGGGACGCGTCACTGGAGGCGCAGGGGCCCTTGACTCCAGCAGGGGCTCTTGACTCAAGTTGGTGCCCATGACTCCAGGGATGCGTCACTGGAGGCGCAGGGGCCCTTGACTCATGCAGGGGCCCTTGACTCCAGCAGGGGCCCTTGACTCCAGCAGGGGCCCTTGACTAAAGAAGGGGCCCTTGACTAAAGAAGGGGCCCTTGACTCAAGCAGGGGCCCTTAACTCCAGCAGGGGCCCTTGACTCCAGCAGGGGCCCTTGAATAAAGAAGGGGCCCTTGACTAAAGAAGGGGCCCTTGACTCAAGCAGGGGCCCTTAACTCCAGCAGGGGCGCTTGACTCAAGCAGGGGCCCTTGACTCCAGCCGGGGCCCTTGACTCACGCAGGGGCCCTTGACTCCAGCAGGGGCCCTTGACTAAAGCAGGGGCCATTGACTCCAGCAGGGGCCCTTGACTCCAGCAGGGGCCCCATTACTCAAGCAGGGGCCCTTGACTCCAGCAGGGGCCCTTCACTCCAGCAGGGGCCCCATGACTCCAGGGATGCGTCACTGGAGGCGCAGGGGCCCTTGACTCCAGCAGGGGCCCTTGACTCCAGCAGGGGCCCTTGACTCCAGGGACGCGTCATTGGAGGCGTCTCTATCAGTCTTAGTTTCAATGGATCTCAGTGCAGCATTTGACACAGTTGACCACAACATATTACTCAAACGACTGGAGAACTGGGCAGGTTTTTCAGGAACTGTACTATACTCGTTAAAAAACATACTTGAAGACTCACCTGTTCTCAGCTGCATTTGAATAAAGCACCAAATCCACACTTTTAAGCTTAAATTTCAAAACTAACATTTTAACTACTGATTTTATCTATTTCTGATTTTATTTGTTTGCTTGTTTAAATCACTTTTAAATCATGCTTTTTATTTGTTTTTGTTTCTAATGTCTCTGTAAAGCACTTTGAATCACCTTGTTGTTGAATTGTCTGTGAAGGTTCTCAGTCATCCAGGTCATCGTAGTCAATGGAGCTTGCAAAGAAAAGCGTCTGGACTTCTTTAAGTTGCTTGAAGACGTTTCACTTCACAGCAGGGGCCCTTGACTCCAGCAGGGGCCCTTGACTCCAGCAGGGGCCCTTGACTCCAGTAAGGGCCCTTAACTCAAGCAGGGGCCCTTGACTCCAGCAGGGGCCCTTGACTCCAGGGACGCGTCACTGGAGGCGCAGGGGCCCTTGACTCCAGCAGGGGCTCTTGACTCAAGTTGGTGCCCATGACTCCAGGTATGCGTCACTGGAGGCGCAGGGGCCCTTGACTCCAGCAGGGGCCCTTGACTCCAGCAGGGGCCCTTGACTAAAGAAGGGGCCCTTGACTAAAGAAGGGGCCCTTGACTCAAGCAGGGGCCCTTAACTCCAGCAGGGGCGCTTGACTCAAGCAGGGGCCCTTGACTCCAGCAGGGGCCCTTGACAAAAGCAGGGGCCCTTGACTCCAGTAAGGGCCCTTGAATCAAGCAGGGGCCCTTGACTCCAGCAGGGGCCCTTGACTCAAGCAGGGGCCCTTGACTCCAGCAGGGGCCCTTGACTCCAGCAGGGGCCCTTGACTAAAGAAGGGGCCCTTGACTCAAGCAGGGGCCCTTGACTCCAGGGACGCATCACTGGAGGCGCCTGGGCCCTTGACTCCAGCAGGGGCCCTTGACCCATGCAGGGGCCCTTGACCCAAGCAGGGGCCCTTGACTCCCGGGACGCGTCACTGGAGGCGTCTCTATCAGTCTTAGTTTCACTGGATCTCAGTGCAGCATTTGACACAGTTTACCACAACATATTACTCAAACGACTGGAGAACTGGGCAGGTTTTTCAGGAACTGTACTAAACTCGTTAAAAAACATACTTGAAGACTCACCTGTTCTCAGCTGCATTTGAATAAAGCACCAAATCCACACTTTTAAGCTTAAATTTCAAAACTAACATTTTAACTACTGATTTTATCTATTTCTGATTTTATTTGTTTGCTTGTTTAAATCACTTTTAAATCATGCTTTTTATTTGTTTTTGTTTCTAATGTCTCTGTAAAGCACTTTGAATCACCTTGTTGTTGAATTGTCTGTGAAGGTTCTCAGTCATCCAGGTCATCGTAGTCAATGGAGCTTGCAAAGAAAAGCGTCTGGACTTCTTTAAGTTGCTTGAAGACGTTTCACTTCACAGCAGGGGCCCTTGACTCCAGCAGGGGCCCTTGACTCCAGCAGGGGCCCTTGACTCCAGCAGGGGCCCTTGACTCCAGCAGGGGCCCTTGACTAAAGAAAGGGCCCTTGACTCAAGCAGGGGCCCTTGACTCCAGGGACGCATCACTGGAGGCGCCTGGGCCCTTGACTCCAGCAGGGGCCCTTGACCCATGCAGGGGCCCTTGACCCAAGCAGGGGCCCTTGACTCCCGGGACGCGTCACTGGAGGCGTCTCTATCAGTCTTAGTTTCACTGGATCTCAGTGCAGCATTTGACACAGTTTACCACAACATATTACTCAAACGACTGGAGAACTGGGCAGGTTTTTCAGGAACTGTACTAAACTCGTTAAAAAACATACTTGAAGACTCACCTGTTCTCAGCTGCATTTGAATAAAGCACCAAATCCACACTTTTAAGCTTAAATTTCAAAACTAACATTTTAACTACTGATTTTATCTATTTCTGATTTTATTTGTTTGCTTGTTTAAATCACTTTTAAATCATGCTTTTTATTTGTTTTTGTTTCTAATGTCTCTGTAAAGCACTTTGAATCACCTTGTTGTTGAATTGTCTGTGAAGGTTCTCAGTCATCCAGGTCATCGTAGTCAATGGAGCTTGCAAAGAAAAGCGTCTGGACTTCTTTAAGTTGCTTGAAGACGTTTCACTTCACAGCAGGGGCCCTTGACTCCAGGGACAGGTCACTGTAGGCGCAGGGGCCCTTGACTCCAGCAGGGGCCCTTGACTCCAGCAGGGGCCCTTGACAAAAGCAGGGGCCCTTGACTCCAGTAAGGGCCCTTGAATCAAGCAGGGGCCCTTGACTCCAGCAGGGGCCCTTGACTCCAGCAGGGGCCCCATGACTCAACCAGGGGCCCTTGACTCCAGCAGGGGCCCTTGACTCCAGGGACGCGTCATTTGAGGTGCAGGGGCCCTTGACTCCAGCAGGGGCCCTTGACTCCAGCAGGTTCCCTTGAATCCAGCAGGGGCCCTTTACTCCAGGGAGGTGTCATTGGAGGCGCAGGGCCCCTTGACTCAAGCAGGGGCCCTTGACTCCAGCAGGTTCCCTTGACTTCAGCAGGGGCCCTTAACTCCAGCAGGGGCGCTTGACTCCAGGGACTCATCACTGGAGGCGCAGGGGCCCTTGACTCCAGCAGGGGCCCTTGACTCAAGCAGGGGCCCTTGACTCCAGCAGGTTCCCTTGACTCTAGCAGGGGCCCTTGACTCCAGAAGGGGCCCTTGACTCAAGCAGGGGCCCATGACTCGAGGGATGCATCACTGGAGGCGCAGGGGCCTTTGACTCCAGCAGGGGCGCTTAACTCCAGCAGGGGCGCTTGACTCCAGGGACTCGTCACTGGAGGCGCAGGGGACCTTGACTCCAGCAGGGGCCCTTGACTCAAGCAGGCGCCCTTGACTCCAGCAGGGGCCCTTGAGTAAAGCAGGGGCCCTTGACTCTAGCAGGGGCCCTTGACTCCAGCAGGGGCGCTTGACTCCAGCAGGAGCCCTTGACTCAAGCAGGGGCCCATGACTCGAGGGATGCATCACTGGAGGCGCAGGGGCCTTTGACTCCAGCAGGGGCCCTTGACTCCAGGGAGGCGTCACTGGAGGCGCAGGGGCCCTTGACTCCAGCAGGGGCCCTTGACTCCAGCAGGGGCCCTTGACTCCAGGGACGCGTCACTGGAGGCGCAGGGGCCCTTGACTCCAGCAGGGGCTCTTGACTCAAGTTGGTGTCCATGACTCCAGGTATGCGTCACTGGAGGCGCAGGCGCCCTTGACTAAGACTTCTTTAAGTTGCTTGAAGACGTTTCACTTCACAGCAGGGGCCCTTGACTCCAGCAGGGGCCCTTGACCAAAGCAGGGGCCCTTGACTCGAGGGACGCATCACTGGAGGCGCCGGGGCCCTTGACTCCAGCAGGGGCCCTTGACTCCAGGGACGCATCACTGGAGGCGCCGGGGCCCTTGACTCCAGCAGGGGCCCTTGACTCCAGCAGGGGCCCTTGACTCAAGCAGGTGCCCTTGACTCCAGCAGGGGCCCTAGACTAAAGCAGGGGCCATTGACTCCAGCAGGGGCCCTTGACTCCAGCAGGGGCCCCATGACTCAAGCAGGGGCCCTTGACTCCAGCAGGGGCCCTTCACTCCAGCAGGGGCCCCATGACTCCAGGGATGCGTCACTGGAGGCGCAGGGGCCCTTGACTCCAGCAGGGGCCCTTGACCCAAGCAGGGGCTTTTGACTCCCGGGACGCGTCACTGGAGGCGTCTCTATCAGTCTTAGTTTCACTGGATCTCAGTGCAGCATTTGACACAGTTGACCACAACATATTACTCAAACGACTGGAGAACTGGGCAGGTTTTTCAGGAACTGTACTATACTCGTTAAAAAACATACTTGAAGACTCACCTGTTCTCAGCTGCATTTGAATAAAGCACCAAATCCACACTTTTAAGCTTAAATTTCAAAACTAACATTTTAACTACTGATTTTATCTATTTCTGATTTTATTTGTTTTGATTTTATATACTGTTTTTGTTTGTTTGTTTTTTTGCTTGTTAATTAGTTAGTTACTTTGTTTGCTTGTTTAAATCAATTTTAAATCATGCTTTTTATTTGTTTTTGTTTCTAATGTCTCTGTAAAGCACTTTGAATCACCTTGTTGTTGAATTGTCTGTGAAGGTTCTCAGTCATCCAGGTCATCGTAGTCAATGGAGCTTGCAAAGAAAAGCGTCTGGACTTCTTTAAGTTGCTTGAAGACGTTTCACTTCACAGCAGGGGCCCTTGACTCCAGGGACAGGTCACTGTAGGCGCAGGGGCCCTTGACTCCAGCAGGGGCCCTTGACAAAAGCAGGGGCCCTTGACTCCAATAAGGGCCCTTGAATCAAGCAGGGGCCCTTGACTCCAGCAGGGGCCCTTGACTCCAGCAGGGGCCCCATGACTCAACCAGGGGCCCTTGACTCCAGCAGGGGCCCTTGACTCCAGGGACGCGTCATTTGAGGTGCAGGGGCCCTTGACTCCAGCAGGGGCCCTTGACTCCAGCAGGTTCCCTTGACTCCAGCAGGGGCCCTTTACTCCAGGGAGGTGTCATTGGAGGCGCAGGGCCCCTTGACTCAAGCAGGGGCCCTTGACTCCAGCAGGTTCCCTTGACTTCAGCAGGGGCCCTTAACTCCAGCAGGGGCACTTGACTCCAGGGACTCATCACTGGAGGCGCAGGGGCCCTTGACTCCAGCAGGGGCCCTTGACTCAAGCAGGGGCCCTTGACTCCAGCAGGTTCCCTTGACTCTAGCAGGGGCCCTTGACTCCAGAAGGGGCCCTTGACTCAAGCAGGGGCCCATGACTCGAGGGATGCATCACTGGAGGCGCAGGGGCCTTTGACTCCAGCAGGGGCGCTTAACTCCAGCAGGGGCGCTTGACTCCAGGGACTCGTCACTGGAGGCGCAGGGGACCTTGACTCCAGCAGGGGCCCTTGACTCAAGCAGGCGCCCTTGACTCCAGCAGGGGCCCTTGAGTAAAGCAGGGGCCCTTGACTCTAGCAGGGGCCCTTGACTCCAGCAGGGGCGCTTGACTCCAGCAGGAGCCCTTGACTCAAGCAGGGGCCCATGACTCGAGGGATGCATCACTGGAGGCGCAGGGGCCTTTGACTCCAGCAGGGGCCCTTGACTCCAGGGAGGCGTCACTGGAGGCGCAGGGGCCCTTGACTCCAGCAGGGGCCCTTGACTCCAGCAGGGGCCCTTGACTCCAGGGACGCGTCACTGGAGGCGCAGGGGCCCTTGACTCCAGCAGGGGCTCTTGACTCAAGTTGGTGTCCATGACTCCAGGTATGCGTCACTGGAGGCGCAGGCGCACTTGACTCCAGCAGGGGCCCTTGACTCCAGGGATGCGTCACTGGAGGCGCAGGGGCCCTTGACTAAGACTTCTTTAAGTTGCTTGAAGACGTTTCACTTCACAGCAGGGGCCCTTGACTCCAGCAGGGGCCCTTGACCAAAGCAGGGGCCTTTGACTCGAGGGACGCATCACTGGAGGCGCCGGGGCCCTTGACTCCAGCAGGGGCCCCATGACTCAATCAGGGGCCCTTTACTCCAAGGACGCGTCACTGTAGGCGCAGGGGCCCTTGACTCAAGCAGGGGCCCTTGACTCCAGGGACGCATAACTGGAGGCGCAGGGGCCCTTGACTCCAGCAGGGGCCCTTGACTCAAGCAGGGGCCCTTGACTCCAGCAGGGGCCCTTGACTAAAGAAGGGGCCCTTGACTCAAGCAGGGGCCCTTGACTCCAGGGACGCATCACTGGAGGCGCCTGGGCCCTTGACTCCAGCAGGGGACCTTGACCCATGCAGGGGCCCTTGACCCAAGCAGGGGCCCTTGACTCCCGGGACGCGTCACTGGAGGCGCAGGGGCCCTTGACTCCAGCAGGGGCCCTTGAATCCAGGGACGCGTCATTGGAGGCGTCTCTATCAGTCTTAGTTTCACTGGATCTCAGTGCAGCATTTGACACAGTTGACCACAACATATTACTCAAACGACTGGAGAACTGGGCAGGTTTTTCAGGAACTGTACTATACTCGTTAAAAAACATACTTGAAGACTCACCTGTTCTCAGCTGCATTTGAATAAAGCACCAAATCCACACTTTTAAGCTTAAATTTCAAAACTAACATTTTAACTACTGATTTTATCTATTTCTGATTTTATTTGTTTGCTTGTTTAAATCACTTTGAAATCATGCTTTTTATTTGTTTTTGTTTCTAATGTCTCTGTAAAGCACTTTGAATCACCTTGTTGTTGAATTGTCTGTGAAGGTTCTCAGTCATCCAGGTCATCGTAGTCAATGGAGCTTGCAAAGAAAAGCGTCTGGACTCCTTTAAGTTGTTTGAAGACGTTTCACTTCACAGCAGGGGCCCTTGACTCCAGCAAGGGCCCTTGACTCAAGCAGGGGCCCTTGACTCCAGCCGGGGCCCTTGACTCCAGCCGGGGCCCTTGACTCCAGCAGGGGCCCTTGACTAAAGCAGGGGCCATTGACTCCAGCAGGGGCCCTTGACTCCAGCAGGGGCCCTTGACTCAAGCAGGGGCCCTTGACTCCAGCAGGGGCCCTTTACTCCAGGGACGCGTCATTGGAGGCGCAGGGCCCCTTGACTCAAGCAGGGGCCCTTGACTCCAGCAGGGGCCCATGACTCGAGGGACGCGTCACTGGAGGCGCAGGGGCCCTTGACTCCAGCAGGGGCCCTTGACTCCAGGGACGCGTCACTGGAGGCGCAGGGGCCCTTGACTCCAGCAGGGGCTCTTGACTCAAGTTGGTGCCCATGACTCCAGGTATGCGTCACTGGAGGCGCAGGGGCCCTTGACTCCAGCAGGGGCCCTTGACTCCAGGGACGTTTCACTTGAGGCGCAGGGGCCCTTGACTCCAGCAGGGGCCCTTGACTCCAGGGACACGTCACTGGAGGCGCAGGGGCCCTTGACTGCAGCAGGGGCCCTTGACTCCAGCAGGGGCCCTTGACTCCAGAAGGGGCCCTTGACTCCAGCAGGGGCCCTTGACTCAAGCAGGGGCGCTTGACTCCAGCTGGAGCCCTTGACTCAAGCAGGGGCCCTTGACTCCAGCAGGGGCCCTTGACTCCAGCAGGGGCCCTTGACTCAAGCAGGGGCCCTTGACTCCAGCAGGGGCCCTTGACTCAAGCAGGGGCCCTTGACTCCAGGGACGCATAACTGGAGGCGCAGGGGCCCTTGACTCCAGCAGGGGCCCTTGACTAAAGAAGGGGCCCTTGACTCAAGCAGGGGCCCTTGACTCCAGGGACGCATCACTGGAGGCGCCTGGGCCCTTGACTCCAGCAGGGGCCCTTGACCCATGCAGGGGCCCTTGACCCAAGCAGGGGCCCTTGACTCCCGGGACGCGTCACTGGAGGCGCAGGGGCCCTTGACTCCAGCAGGGGCCCTTGACTCCAGGGACGCGTCATTTGAGGTGCAGGGGCCCTTGACTCCAGCAGGGGCCCTTGACTCCAGCAGGGGCCCTTGACTCCAGGGACGCATCACTGGAGGCGCCTGGGCCCTTGACTCCAGCAGGGGCCCTTGACTAAAGAAGGGGCCCTTGACTCAAGCAGGGGCCCTTAAATCCAGCAGGGGCCCTTGACTAAAGAAGGGGCCCTTGACTAAAGAAGGGGCCCTTGACTCAAGCAGGGGCCCTTAACTCCAGCAGGGGCGCTTGACTCAAGCAGGGGCCCTTGACTCCAGCAGGGGCCCCATTACTCAAGCAGGGGCCCTTGACTCCAGCAGGGGCCCTTCACTCCAGCAGGGGCCCCATGACTCCAGGGATGCGTCACTGGAGGCGCAGGGGCCCTTGACTCCAGCAGGGGCCCTTGACTCCAGGGACGCGTCATTGGAGGCGTCTCTATCAGTCTTAGTTTCAATGGATCTCAGTGCAGCATTTGACACAGTTGACCACAACATATTACTCAAACGACTGGAGAACTGGGCAGGTTTTTCAGGAACTGTACTATACTCGTTAAAAAACATACTTGAAGACTCACCTGTTCTCAGCTGCATTTGAATAAAGCACCAAATCCACACTTTTAAGCTTAAATTTCAAAACTAACATTTTAACTACTGATTTTATCTATTTCTGATTTTATTTGTTTGCTTGTTTAAATCACTTTTAAATCATGCTTTTTATTTGTTTTTGTTTCTAATGTCTCTGTAAAGCACTTTGAATCACCTTGTTGTTGAATTGTCTGTGAAGGTTCTCAGTCATCCAGGTCATCGTAGTCAATGGAGCTTGCAAAGAAAAGCGTCTGGACTTCTTTAAGTTGCTTGAAGACGTTTCACTTCACAGCAGGGGCCCTTGACTCCAGCAGGGGCCCTTGACTCCAGCAGGGGCCCTTGACTAAAGCAGGGGCCCTTGACTCCAGTAAGGGCCCTTAACTCAAGCAGGGGCCCTTGACTCCAGCAGGGGCCCTTGACTCCAGGGACGCGTCACTGGAGGCGCAGGGGCCCTTGACTCCAGCAGGGGCTCTTGACTCAAGTTGGTGCCCATGACTCCAGGTATGCGTCACTGGAGGCGCAGGGGCCCTTGACTCACGCAGGGGCCCTTGACTCCAGCAGGGGCCCTTGACTCCAGCAGGGGCCCTTGACTAAAGAAGGGGCCCTTGACTAAAGAAGGGGCCCTTGACTCAAGCAGGGGCCCTTAACTCCAGCAGGGGCGCTTGACTCAAGCAGGGGCCCTTGACTCCAGCAGGGGCCCTTGAGTAAACGCAGGGGCCCTTGACTCCAGCCGGGGCCCTTGACTCACGCAGGGGCCCCATGACTCAAGCAGGGGCCCTTGACTCCAGCAGGGGCCCCATGACTCAAGCAGGGGCCCTTGACTCCAGCAGGGGCCCTTCACTCCAGCAGGGGCCCCATGACTCCAGGGATGCGTCACTGGAGGCGCAGGGGCCCTTGACTCCAGCAGGGGCCCTTGACCCAAGCAGGGGCCCTTGACTCCCGGGACGCGTCACTGGAGGCGTCTCTATCAGTCTTAGTTTCACTGGATCTCAGTGCAGCATTTGACACAGTTGACCACAACATATTACTCAAACGACTGGAGAACTGGGCAGGTTTTTCAGGAACTGTACTAAACTCGTTAAAAAACATACTTGAAGACTCACCTGTTCTCAGCTGCATTTGAATAAAGCACCAAATCCACACTTTTAAGCTTAAATTTCAAAACTAACATTTTAACTACTGATTTTATCTATTTCTGATTTTATTTGTTTTGATTTTATATACTGTTTTTGTTTGTTTGTTTTTTTGCTTGTTAATTAGTTAGTTACTTTGTTTGCTTGTTTAAATCAATTTTAAATCATGCTTTTTATTTGTTTTTGTTTCTAATGTCTCTGTAAAGCACTTTGAATCACCTTGTTGTTGAATTGTCTGTGAAGGTTCTCAGTCATCCAGGTCATCGTAGTCAATGGAGCTTGCAAAGAAAAGCGTCTGGACTTCTTTAAGTTGCTTGAAGACGTATCACTTCACAGCAGGGGCCCTTGTCTCCAGGGACAGGTCACTGTAGGCGCAGGGGCCCTTGACTCCAGCAGGGGCCCTTGACTCCAGCAGGGGCCCTTGACTCCAGCAGGGGCCCCATGACTCAACCAGGGGCCCTTGACTCCACCAGGGGCCCTTGACTAAAGAAGGGGCCCTTGACTCAAGCAGGGGCCCTTGACTCCAGGGACGCATCACTGGAGGCGCCGGGGCCCTTGACTACATCAGGGGCCCTTGACCCATGCAGGGGCCCTTGACCCAAGCAGGGGCCCTTGACTCCAGCAGGGGCCCTTGACTCCAGCAGGGGCCCTTGACTCCAGGGACGCGTCATTGGAGGTGTCTCTATCAGTCTTAGTTTCAATGGATCTCAGTGCAGCATTTGACACAGTTGACCACAACATATTACTCAAACGACTGGAGAACTGGGCAGGTTTTTCAGGAACTGTACTATACTCGTTAAAAAACATACTTGAAGACTCACCTGTTCTCAGCTGCATTTGAATAAAGCACCAAATCCACACTTTTAAGCTTAAATTTCAAAACTAACATTTTAACTACTGATTTTATCTATTTCTGATTTTATTTGTTTGCTTGTTTAAATCACTTTTAAATCATGCTTTTTATTTGTTTTTGTTTCTAATGTCTCTGTAAAGCACTTTGAATCACCTTGTTGTTGAATTGTCTGTGAAGGTTCTCAGTCATCCAGGTCATCGTAGTCAATGGGGGCTTGCAAAGAAAAGCGTCTGGACTTCTTTAAGTTGCTTGAAGACGTTTCACTTCACAGCAGGGGCCCTTGACTCCAGCAGGGGCCCTTGACTCCAGCAGGGGCCCTTGACTAAAGCAGGGGCCCTTGACTCCAGTAAGGGCCCTTAACTCAAGCAGGGGCCCTTGACTCCAGCAGGGGCCCTTGACTCCAGCAGGGGCTCTTGACTCAAGTTGGTGCCCATGACTCCAGGTATGCGTCACTGGAGGCACAGGGGCCCTTGACTCACGCAGGGGCCCTTGACTCCAGCAGGGGCCCTTGACTCCAGCAGGGGCCCTTGACTAAAGAAGGGGCCCTTGACTAAAGAAGGGGCCCTTGACTCAAGCAGGGGCCCTTAACTCCAGCAGGGGCGCTTGACTCAAGCAGGGGCCCTTGACTCCAGCAGGGGCCCTTGAGTAAACGCAGGGGCCCTTGACTCCAGCCGGGGCCCTTGACTCACGCAGGGGCCCCATGACTCAAGCAGGGGCCCTTGACTCCAGCAGGGGCCCCATGACTCAAGCAGGGGCCCTTGACTCCAGCAGGGGCCCTTCACTCCAGCAGGGGCCCCATGACTCCAGGGATGCGTCACTGGAGGCGCAGGGGCCCTTGACTCCAGCAGGGGCCCTTGACCCAAGCAGGGGCCCTTGACCCAAGCAGGGGCCCTTGACTCCCGGGACGCGTCACTGGAGGCGTCTCTATCAGTCTTAGTTTCACTGGATCTCAGTGCAGCATTTGACACAGTTGACCACAACATATTACTCAAACGACTGGAGAACTGGGCAGGTTTTTCAGGAACTGTACTAAACTCGTTAAAAAACATACTTGAAGACTCACCTGTTCTCAGCTGCATTTGAATAAAGCACCAAATCCACACTTTTAAGCTTAAATTTCAAAACTAACATTTTAACTACTGATTTTATCTATTTCTGATTTTATTTGTTTTGATTTTATATACTGTTTTTGTTTGTTTGTTTTTTTGCTTGTTAATTAGTTAGTTACTTTGTTTGCTTGTTTAAATCAATTTTAAATCATGCTTTTTATTTGTTTTTGTTTCTAATGTCTCTGTAAAGCACTTTGAATCACCTTGTTGTTGAATTGTCTGTGAAGGTTCTCAGTCATCCAGGTCATCGTAGTCAATGGAGCTTGCAAAGAAAAGCGTCTGGACTTCTTTAAGTTGCTTGAAGACGTATCACTTCACAGCAGGGGCCCTTGTCTCCAGGGACAGGTCACTGTAGGCGCAGGGGCCCTTGACTCCAGCAGGGGCCCTTGACTCCAGCAGGGGCCCTTGACTCCAGCAGGGGCCCCATGACTCAACCAGGGGCCCTTGACTCCACCAGGGGCCCTTGACTAAAGAAGGGGCCCTTGACTCAAGCAGGGGCCCTTGACTCCAGGGACGCATCACTGGAGGCGCCGGGGCCCTTGACTACATCAGGGGCCCTTGACCCATGCAGGGGCCCTTCACCCAAGCAGGGGCCCTTGACTCCAGCAGGGGCCCTTGACTCCAGGGACGCGTCATTGGAGGCGTCTCTATCAGTCTTAGTTTCAATGGATCTCAGTGCAGCATTTGACACAGTTGACCACAACATATTACTCAAACGACTGGAGAACTGGGCAGGTTTTTCAGGAACTGTACTATACTCGTTAAAAAACATACTTGAAGACTCACCTGTTCTCAGCTGCATTTGAATAAAGCACCAAATCCACACTTTTAAGCTTAAATTTCAAAACTAACATTTTAACTACTGATTTTATCTATTTCTGATTTTATTTGTTTGCTTGTTTAAATCACTTTTAAATCATGCTTTTTATTTGTTTTTGTTTCTAATGTCTCTGTAAAGCACTTTGAATCACCTTGTTGTTGAATTGTCTGTGAAGGTTCTCAGTCATCCAGGTCATCGTAGTCAATGGGGGCTTGCAAAGAAAAGCGTCTGGACTTCTTTAAGTTGCTTGAAGACGTTTCACTTCACAGCAGGGGCCCTTGACTCCAGGGACAGGTCACTGTAGGCGCAGGGGCCCTTGACTCCAGCAGGGGCCCTTGACTCCAGCAGGGGCCCTTGACAAAAGCAGGGGCCCTTGACTCCAGTAAGGGCCCTTGAATCAAGCAGGGGCCCTTGACTCCAGCAGGTGCCCATGACTCCAGGGATGCGTCACTGGAGGCGCAGGGGCCCTTGACTCCATCAGGGGCCCTTGTCTCCAGCAGGGGCCCCATGACTCAACCAGGGGCCCTTGACTCCAGCAGGGGCCCTTGACTCCAGGGACGCGTCATTTGAGGTGCAGGGGCCCTCTACTCCAGCAGGGGCCCTTGAGTAAAGCAGGGGCCCTTGACCCAAGCAGGGGCCCTTGACTCCAGGGATGCGTCACTGGAGGCGCAGGGGCCCTTGACTCCAGCAGGGGCCCTTGAGTAAAGCAGGGGCCCTTGACTCCAGCAGGGGCGCTTCACTCCAGGGACTCGTCACTGGAGGCGATGGGGCCCTTGACTCCAGCAGGGGCCCTTGACTCCAGCAGGTGCCCTTGACTCCAGCAGGGGCCCTTGACTAAAGAAGGGGCCCTTGACTCAAGCAGGGGCCCTTGACTCCAGGGACGCATCACTGGAGGCGCCGGGGCCCTTGACTACATCAGGGGCCCTTGACCCATGCAGGGGCCCTTGACCCAAGCAGGGGCCCTTGACTCCCGGGACGCGTCACTGGAGGCGCAGGGGCCCTTGACTCCAGCAGGGGCCCTTGACTCCAGCAGGGGCCCTTGACTCCAGGGACGCGTCATTGGAGGCGTCTCTATCAGTCTTAGTTTCAATGGATCTCAGTGCAGCATTTGACACAGTTGACCACAACATATTACTCAAACGACTGGAGAACTGGGCAGGTTTTTCAGGAACTGTACTATACTCGTTAAAAAAAATACTTGAAGACTCACCTGTTCTCAGCTGCATTTGAATAAAGCACCACTTTTAAGCTTAAATTTCAAAACTAACATTTTAACTACTGATTTTATCTATTTCTGATTTTATTTGTTTTGATTTTATATACTGTTTTTGTTTGTTTGTTTTTTTGCTTGTTAATTAGTTAGTTACTTTGTTTGCTTGTTTAAATCAATTTTAAATCATGCTTTTTATTTGTTTTTGTTTCTAATGTCTCTGTAAAGCACTTTGAATCACCTTGTTGTTGAATTGTCTGTGAAGGTTCTCAGTCATCCAGGTCATCGTAGTCAATGGAGCTTGCAAAGAAAAGCGTCTGGACTTCTTTAAGTTGCTTGAAGACGTTTCACTTCACAGCAGGGGCCCTTGACTCCATCAGGGGCCCTTGACTCCAACAGGGGCCCTTGACTCCAGGGATGCGTCATTCTTGAGGTGCAGGGACCCTTCACTCCAGCAGGGGCCCTTCACTCCAGCAGGGGCCCTTGACTCAAGCAGGGGCCATTGACTCCAGCAGGGGCCCTTGACTCCAGCAGGGGCCCTTGACTCCAGCAGGGGCCCTTGACTCCAGGGACGCGTCATTGGAGGCGTCTCTATCAGTCTTAGTTTCAATGGATCTCAGTGCAGCATTTGACACAGTTGACCACAACATATTACTCAAACGACTGGAGAACTGGGCAGGTTTTTCAGGAACTGTACTAAACTCGTTAAAAAACATACTTGAAGACTCACCTGTTCTCAGCTGCATTTGAATAAAGCACCAAATCCACACTTTTAAGCTTAAATTTCAAAACTAACATTTTAACTACTGATTTTATCTATTTCTGATTTTATTTGTTTGCTTGTTTAAATCACTTTTAAATCATGCTTTTTATTTGTTTTTGTTTCTAATGTCTCTGTAAAGCACTTTGAATCACCTTCTTGTTGAATTGTCTGTGAAGGTTCTCAGTCATCCAGGTCATCGTAGTCAATGGAGCTTGCAAAGAAAAGCGTCTGGACTTCTTTAAGTTGCTTGAAGACGTTTCACTTCACAGCAGGGGCCCTTGACTCCAGGGACAGGTCACTGTAGTCGCAGGGGCCCTTGACTCCAGCAGGGGCCCTTGACAAAAGCAGGGGCCCTTGACAAAAGCAGGGGCCCTTGACTCCAGTAAGGGCCCTTGAATCAAGCAGGGGCCCTTGACTCCAGCAGGGGCCCTTGACAAAAGCAGGGGCCCTTGACTCCAGTAAGGGCCCTTGAATCAAGCAGGGGCCCTTGACTCCAGCAGGTGCCCTTGACTCCAGGGATGCGTCACTGGAGGCGCAGGGGCCCTTGACTCCATCAGGGGCCCTTGTCTCCAGCAGGGGCCCCATGACTCAACCAGGGGCCCTTGACTCCAGCAGGGGCCCTTGACTCCAGGGACGCGTCATTTGAGGTGCAGGGGCCCTTGACTCCAGCAGGGGCCCTTGAGTAAAGCAGGGGCCCTTGACCCAAGCAGGGGCCCTTGACTCCAGGGATGCGTCACTGGAGGCGCAGGGGCCCTTGACTCCAGCAGGGGCCCTTGACTCCAGCAGGGGCCCTTGACTCCAGGGACGCGTCATTTGAGGTGCAGGGGCCCTTCACTCCAGCAGGGGCCCTTCACTCCAGCAGGGGCCCTTGAGTAAAGCAGGGGCCCTTGACCCAAGCAGTGTCCCTTGACCCAAGCAGGGGCCCTTGACTCCAGGGATGCGTCACTGGAGGCGCAGGGGCCCTTGACTCCAGCAGGGGCCCTTGAGTAAAGCAGGGGCCCTTGACTCCAGCAGGGGCGCTTGACTCCAGGGACTCGTCACTGGAGGCGCAGGGGCCCTTGACTCCAGCAGGGGCCCTTGACTCAAGCAGGGGCCCTTGACTCCAGCAGGGGCCCTTGACTCCAGCAGGGGCCCTTGACTAAAGAAGGGGCCCTTGACTCAAGCAGGGGCCCTTGACTCCAGGGACGCATCACTGGAGGCGCCGGGGCCCTTGACTACATCAGGGGCCCTTGACCCATGCAGGGGCCCTTGACCCAAGCAGGGGCCCTTGACTCCCGGGACGCGTCACTGGAGGCGCAGGGGCCCTTGACTCCAGCAGGGGCCCTTGACTCCAGCAGGGGCCCTTGACTCCAGGGACGCGTCATTGGAGGCGTCTCTATCAGTCTTAGTTTCAATGGATCTCAGTGCAGCATTTGACACAGTTGACCACAACATATTACTCAAACGACTGGAGAACTGGGCAGGTTTTTCAGGAACTGTACTATACTCGTTAAAAAACATACTTGAAGACTCACCTGTTCTCAGCTGCATTTGAATAAAGCACCAAATCCACACTTTTAAGCTTAAATTTCAAAACTAACATTTTAACTACTGATTTTATCTATTTCTGATTTTATTTGTTTGCTTGTTTAAATCACTTTTAAATCATGCTTTTTATTTGTTTTTGTTTCTAATGTCTCTGTAAAGCACTTTGAATCACCTTGTTGTTGAATTGTCTGTGAAGGTTCTCAGTCATCCAGGTCATCGTAGTCAATGGAGCTTGCAAAGAAAAGCGTCTGGACTTCTTTAAGTTGCTTGAAGACGTTTCACTTCACAGCAGGGGCCCTTGACTCCAGCAGGGGCCCTTGACTCAAGCAGGGGCCCTTGACTCCAGCAGGGGCCCTTGACCCATGCAGGGGCCCTTGACCCAAGCAGGGGCCCTTGACTCCCGGGACACGTCACTGGAGGCGTCTCTATCAGTCTTAGTTTCACTGGATCTCAGTGCAGCATTTGACACAGTTGACCACAACATATTACTCAAACGACTGGAGAACTGGGCAGGTTTTTCAGGAACTGTACTATACTCGTTAAAAAACATACTTGAAGACTCACCTGTTCTCAGCTGCATTTGAATAAAGCACCAAATCCACACTTTTAAGCTTAAATTTCAAAACTAACATTTTAACTACTGATTTTATCTATTTCTGATTTTATTTGTTTTGATTTTATATACTGTTTTTGTTTGTTTGTTTTTTTGCTTGTTAATTAGTTAGTTACTTTGTTTGCTTGTTTAAATCAATTTTAAATCATGCTTTTTATTTGTTTTTGTTTCTAATGTCTCTGTAAAGCACTTTGAATCACCTTGTTGTTGAATTGTCTGTGAAGGTTCTCAGTCATCCAGGTCATCGTAGTCAATGGAGCTTGCAAAGAAAAGCGTCTGGACTTCTTTAAGTTGCTTGAAGACGTTTCACTTCACAGCAGGGGCCCTTGACTCCAGCAGGGGCCCTTGACTCCAGCAGGGGCCCCATGACTAAAGCAGGGGCCCTTGACTCCAGTAAGGGCCCTTAACTCCAGCAGGGGCCCTTGACTCCAGCAGGTGCCCATGACTCCAGGGATGCGTCATTGGAGGCGCAGGGGCCCTTGACTCAAGCAGGGGCCATTGACTCCAGCAGGGGCCCTTGACCACAGGGACGCGTCATTTGAGGCGCAGGGGCCCTTGACTCCAGCAGGGGCCCTTGACTCAAGCAGGGGCCATTGACTCCAGCAGGGGCCCTTGACTCCAGCAGGGGCCCCATGACTCCAGGGATGCGTCACTGGAGGCGCAGGGGCCCTTGACTCCAGCAGGGGCCCTTGACTAAAGAAGGGGCCCTTGATTCAATCAGGGGCCCTTGACTCCAGCAGGGGCCCATGACTCCAGGGATGCGTCACTGGAGGCGCAGGGGCCTTTGACTCCAGCAGGGGCCCTTGACTCCAGGAACACTTCACTTGAGGCGCAGGGGCCCTTGACTCCAGCAGGGGCCCTTGACTCCAGGGACGCGTCACTGGAGGCGCAGGGGCCCTTGACTCCAGCAGGGGCTCTTGACTCAAGTTGGTGCCCATGACTCCAGGTATGCGTCACTGGAGGCGCAGGGGCCCTTGACTCACGCAGGGGCCCTTGACTCCAGCAGGGGCCCTTAACTCCAG
The DNA here is from genome assembly GCF_963969265.1 of Rhamphochromis sp. 'chilingali'. NCBI lineage: Eukaryota > Metazoa > Chordata > Actinopteri > Cichliformes > Cichlidae > Rhamphochromis > Rhamphochromis sp. 'chilingali'. The sequence goes on from NC_137929.1 coordinate 8,202,620, forward strand.
CAGGGGCGCTTGACTCAAGCAGGGGCCCTTGACTCCAGCAGGGGCCCTTGAGTAAAGCAGGGGCCCTTGACTCACGCAGGGGCCCTTGACTCCAGCAGGGGCCCTTGACTAAAGCAGGGGCCATTGACTCCAGCAGGGGCCCTTGACTCCAGCAGGGGCCCTTCACTCCAGCAGGGGCCCCATGACTCCAGGGATGCGTCACTGGAGGCGCAGGGGCCCTTGACTCCAGCAGGGGCCCTTGACCCAAGCAGGGGCCCTTGACTCCCGGGACGCGTCACTGGAGGCGTCTCTATCAGTCTTAGTTTCACTGGATCTCAGTGCAGCATTTGACACAGTTGACCACAACATATTACTCAAACGACTGGAGAACTGGGCAGGTTTTTCAGGAACTGGACTAAACTCGTTAAAAAACATACTTGAAGACTCACCTGTTCTCAGCTGCATTTGAATAAAGCACCAAATCCACACTTTTAAGCTTAAATTTCAAAACTAACATTTTAACTACTGATTTTATCTATTTCTGATTTTATTTGTTTGCTTGTTTAAATCACTTTTAAATCATGCTTTTTATTTGTTTTTGTTTCTAATGTCTCTGTAAAGCACTTTGAATCACCTTGTTGTTGAATTGTCTGTGAAGGTTCTCAGTCATCCAGGTCATTGTAGTCAATGGAGCTTGCAAAGAAAAGCGTCTGGACTTCTTTAAGTTGCTTGAAGACGTTTCACTTCACAGCAGGGGCCCTTGACTCCAGCAGGTGCCCATGACTCCAGGGATGCGTCATTGGAGGCGCAGGGGCCCTTGACTCAAGCAGGGGCCATTGACTCCAGCAGGGGCCCTTGACCCCAGGGACGCGTCATTTGAGGCGCAGGGGCCCTTGACTCCAGCAGGGGCCCTTGACTCAAGCAGGGGCCATTGACTCCAGCAGGGGCCCTTTACTCCAGCAGGGGCCCTTGACTCCAGCAGGGGCCCCATGACTCCAGGGATGCGTCACTGGTTGCGCAGGGGCCCTTGACTCCAGCAGGGGCCGTTGACTAAAGAAGGGGCCCTTGATTCAATCAGGGGCCCTTGACTCCAGCAGGGGCCCATGACTCCAGGGATGCGTCACTGGAGGCGCAGGGGCCTTTGACTCCAGCAGGGGCCCTTGACTCCAGGAACGCTTCACTTGAGGCGCAGGGGCCCTTGACTCCAGCAGGGGCCCTTGACTCCAGGGACGCGTCACTGGAGGCGCAGGGGCCCTTGACTCCAGCAGGGGCCCTTGACTCAAGCAGGGGCCCTTGACTCAAGCAGGGGCCTTTGACTCCAGCAGGGGCCCTTTACTCCAGGGACGCGTCATTGGAGGCGCAGGGCCCCTTGACTCAAGCAGGGGCCCTTGACTCCAGCAGGGGCCCATGACTCGAGGGACGCGTCACTGGAGGCGCAGGGGCCCTTGACTCCAGCAGGGGCCCTTGACTCCAGGGACGCGTCATTTGAGGTGCAGGGGCCCTTCACTCCAGCAGGGGCCCTTCACTCCAGCAGGGGACCTTGAGTAAAGCAGGGGCCCTTGACCCAAGCAGTGTCCCTTGACCCAAGCAGGGGCCCTTGACTCCAGGGATGCGTCACTGGAGGCGCAGGGGCCCTTGACTCCAGCAGGGGCCCTTGAGTAAAGCAGGGGCCCTTGACTCCAGCAGGGGCCCTTGACTCCAGGGACTCGTCACTGGAGGCGCAGGGGCCCTTGACTCCAGCAGGGGCCCTTGACTCAAGCAGGGGCCCTTGACTCCAGCAGGGGCCCTTGACTCCAGCAGGGGCCCTTGACTAAAGAAGGGGCCCTTGACTCAAGCAGGGGCCCTTGACTCCAGGGACGCATCACTGGAGGCGCCGGGGCCCTTGACTACATCAGGGGCCCTTGACCCATGCAGGGGCCCTTGACCCAAGCAGGGGCCCTTGACTCCCGGGACGCGTCACTGGAGGCGCAGGGGCCCTTGACTCCAGCAGGGGCCCTTGACTCCAGCAGGGGCCCTTGACTCCAGGGACGCGTCATTGGAGGCGTCTCTATCAGTCTTAGTTTCAATGGATCTCAGTGCAGCATTTGACACAGTTGACCACAACTTATTACTCAAACGACTGGAGAACTGGGCAGGTTTTTCAGGAACTGTACTATACTCGTTAAAAAACATACTTGAAGACTCACCTGTTCTCAGCTGCATTTGAATAAAGCACCAAATCCACACTTTTAAGCTTAAATTTCAAAACTAACATTTTAACTACTGATTTTATCTATTTCTGATTTTATTTGTTTGCTTGTTTAAATCACTTTTAAATCATGCTTTTTATTTGTTTTTGTTTCTAATGTCTCTGTAAAGCACTTTGAATCACCTTGTTGTTGAATTGTCTGTGAAGGTTCTCAGTCATCCAGGTCATCGTAGTCAATGGAGCTTGCAAAGAAAAGCGTCTGGACTTCTTTAAGTTGCTTGAAGACGTTTCACTTCACAGCAGGGGCCCTTGACTCCAGCAGGTGCCCTTGACTCCAGTAAGGGCTCTTAACTCAAGCAGGGGCCCTTGACTCCAGCAGGGGCCCCATGACTCCAGGGATGCGTCACTGGAGGCGCAGGGGCCCTTGACTCAAGCAGGGGCCCTTGACTCCAGTAAGGGCCCTTAACTCAAGCAGGGGCCCTTGACTCCAGGGATGCGTCATTGGAGGCGCAGGGGCCCTTGACTCAAGCAGGGGCCATTGACTCCAGCAGGGGCCCTTGACCCCAGGGACGCGTCATTTGAGGCGCAGGGGCCCTTGACTCCAGCAGGGGCCCTTGACTCAAGCAGGGGCCATTGACTCCAGCAGGGGCCCTTGACTCCAGCAGGGGCCCCATGACTCCAGGGATGCGTCACTGGAGGCGCAGGGGCCCTTGACTCCAGCAGGGGCCCTTGACTCCAGGAACGCTTCACTTGAGGCGCAGGGGCCCTTGACTCAAGCAGGGGCCCTTGACTCCAGGGACGCGTCACTGGAGGCGCAGGGGCCCTTGACTCCAGCAGGGGCCCTTGACTCAAGCAGGGGCCCTTGACTCAAGCAGGGGCCCTTGACTCCAGCAGGGGCCCTTTACTCCAGGGACGCGTCATTGGAGGCGCAGGGCCCCTTGACTCAAGCAGGGGCCCTTGACTCCAGCAGGGGCCCTTGACTCCAGGGACGCGTCACTGGAGGCGCAGGGGCCCTTGACTCCAGCAGGGGCTCTTGACTCAAGTTGGTGCCCATGACTCCAGGTATGCGTCACTGGAGGCGCAGGGGCCCTTGACTCATGCAGGGGCCCTTGACTCCAGCAGGGGCCCTTGACTAAAGAAGGGGCCCTTGACTAAAGAAGGGGCCCTTGACTCAAGCAGGGGCCCTTAACTCCAGCAGGGGCCCTTGACTCCAGCAGGGGCCCTTGACTAAAGAAGGGGCCCTTGACTCAAGCAGGGGCCCTTAACTCCAGCAGGGGCGCTTGACTCAAGCAGGGGCCCTTGACTCCAGCAGGGGCCCTTGAGTAAAGCAGGGGCCCTTGACTCCAGCCGGGGCCCTTGACTCACGCAGGGGCCCTTGACTCCAGCAGGGGCCCTTGACTAAAGCAGGGGCCATTGACTCCAGCAGGGGCCCTTGACTCCAGCAGGGGCCCCATTACTCAAGCAGGGGCCCTTGACTCCAGCAGGGGCCCTTCACTCCAGCAGGGGCCCCATGACTCCAGGGATGCGTCACTGGAGGCGCAGGGGCCCTTGACTCCAGCAGGGGCCCTTGACTCCAGCAGGGGCCCTTGACTCCAGGGACGCGTCATTGGAGGCGTCTCTATCAGTCTTAGTTTCAATGGATCTCAGTGCAGCATTTGACACAGTTGACCACAACATATTACTCAAACGACTGGAGAACTGGGCAGGTTTTTCAGGAACTGTACTATACTCGTTAAAAAACATACTTGAAGACTCACCTGTTCTCAGCTGCATTTGAATAAAGCACCAAATCCACACTTTTAAGCTTAAATTTCAAAACTAACTATTTTAACTACTGATTTTATCTATTTCTGATTTTATTTGTTTGCTTGTTTAAATCACTTTTAAATCATGCTTTTTATTTGTTTTTGTTTCTAATGTCTCTGTAAAGCACTTTGAATCACCTTGTTGTTGAATTGTCTGTGAAGGTTCTCAGTCATCCAGGTCATCGTAGTCAATGGAGCTTGCAAAGAAAAGCGTCTGGACTTCTTTAAGTTGCTTGAAGACGTTTCACTTCACAGCAGGGGCCCTTGACTCCAGCAGGGGCCCTTGACTCCAGCAGGGGCCCTTGACTCCAGCAGGGGCCCTTGACTCCAGTAAGGGCCCTTAACTCAAGCAGGGGCCCTTGACTCCAGCAGGGGCCCTTGACTCCAGGGACGCGTCACTGGAGGCGCAGGGGCCCTTGACTCCAGCAGGGGCTCTTGACTCAAGTTGGTGCCCATGACTCCAGGTATGCGTCACTGGAGGCGCAGGGGCCCTTGACTCATGCAGGGGCCCTTGACTCCAGCAGGGGCCCCATGACTAAAGCAGGGGCCCTTGACTCCAGTAAGGGCCCTTAACTCCAGCAGGGGCCCTTGACTCCAGCAGGTGCCCATGACTCCAGGGATGCGTCATTGGAGGCGCGGGGGCCCTTGACTCAAGCAGGGGCCATTGACTCAAGCAGGGGCCCTTGACCACAGGGACGCGTCATTTGAGGCGCAGGGGCCCTTGACTCCAGCAGGGGCCCTTGACTCAAGCAGGGGCCATTGACTCCAGCAGGAGCCCTTGACTTCAGCAGGGGCCCCATGACTCCAGGGATGCGTCACTGGAGGCGCAGGGGCCCTTGACTCCAGCAGGGGCCCTTGACTAAAGAAGGGGCCCTTGATTCAATCAGGGGCCCTTGACTCCAGCAGGGGCCCATGACTCCAGGGATGCGTCACTGGAGGCGCAGGGGCCTTTGACTCCAGCAGGGGCCCTTGACTCCAGGAACACTTCACTTGAGGCGCAGGGGCCCTTGACTCCAGCAGGGGCCCTTGACTCCAGGGACGCGTCACTGGAGGCGCAGGGGCCCTTGACTCCAGCAGGGGCTCTTGACTCAAGTTGGTGCCCATGACTCCAGGTATGCGTCACTGGAGGCGCAGGGGCCCTTGACTCACGCAGGGGCCCTTGACTCCAGCAGGGGCCCTTAACTCCAGCAGGGGCGCTTGACTCAAGCAGCGGCCCTTGACTCCAGCAGGGGCCCTTGAGTAAAGCAGGGGCCCTTGACTCACGCAGGGGCCCTTGACTCCAGCAGGGGCCCTTGACTAAAGAAGGGGCCATTGACTCCAGCAGGGGCCCTTGACTCCAGCAGGGGCCCTTCACTCCAGCAGGGGCCCCATGACTCCAGGGATGCGTCACTGGAGGCGCAGGGGCCCTTGACTCCAGCAGGGGCCCTTGACCCAAGCAGGGGCCCTTGACTCCCGGGACGCGTCACTGGAGTCGTCTCTATCAGTCTTAGTTTCACTGGATCTCAGTGCAGCATTTGACACAGTTGACCACAACATATTACTCAAACGACTGGAGAACTGGGCAGGTTTTTCAGGAACTGGACTAAACTCATTAAAAAACATACTTGAAGACTCACCTGTTCTCAGCTGCATTTGAATAAAGCACCAAATCCACACTTTTAAGCTTAAATTTCAAAACTAATATTTTAACTACTGATTTTATCTATTTCTGATTTTATTTGTTTGCTTGTTTAAATCACTTTTAAATCATGCTTTTTATTTGTTTTTGTTTCTAATGTCTCTGTAAAGCACTTTGAATCACCTTGTTGTTGAATTGTCTGTGAAGGTTCTCAGTCATCCAGGTCATCGTAGTCAATGGAGCTTGCAAAGAAAAGCGTCTGGACTTCTTTAAGTTGCTTGAAGACGTTTCACTTCACAGCAGGGGCCCTTGACTCCAGCAGGGGCCCTTGACTCAAGCAGGGGCCCTTGACTCCAGCAGGGGCCTTTGACTCCAGGGATGCGTCATTGGAGGCGCAGGGGCCCTTGACTAAAGCAGGGGCCCTTGACTCCAGTAAGGGCCCTTAACTCAAGCAGGGGCCCTTGACTCCAGCAGGTGCCCATGACTCCAGGGATGCGTCATTGGAGGCGCAGGGGCCCTTGACTCAAGCAGGGGCCATTGACTCCAGCAGGGGCCCTTGACCCCAGGGACGCGTCATTTGAGGCGCAGGGGCCCTTGACTCCAGCAGGGGCCCTTGACTCAAGCAGGGGCCATTGCCTCCAGCAGGGGCCCTTTACTCCAGCAGGGGCCCTTGACTCCAGCAGGGGCCCCATGACTCCAGGGATGCGTCACTGGTTGCGCAGGGGCCCTTGACTCCAGCAGGGGCCGTTGACTAAAGAAGGGGCCCTTGATTCAATCAGGGGCCCTTGACTCCAGCAGGGGCCCATGACTCCAGGTATGCGTCACTGGAGGCGCAGGGGCCTTTGACTCCAGCAGGGGCCCTTGACTCCAGGAATGCTTCACTTGAGGCGCAGGGGCCCTTGACTCCAGCAGGGGCCCTTGACTCCAGGGACGCGTCACTGGAGGCGCAGGGGCCCTTGACTCCAGCAGGGGCCCTTGACTCAAGCAGGGGCCCTTGACTCAAGCAGGGGCCTTTGACTCCAGCAGGGGCCCTTTACTCCAGGGACGCGTCATTGGAGGCGCAGGGCCCCTTGACTCAAGCAGGGGCCCTTGACAAAAGCAGGGGCCCTTGACTCCAGTAAGGGCCCTTGACTCCAGCAGGGGCCCCATGACTCAACCAGGGGCCCTTGACTCCAGGGACGCGTCATTTGAGGTGCAGGGGCCCTTCACTCCAGCAGGGGCCCTTCACTCCAGCAGGGGCCCTTGAGTAAAGCAGGGGCCCTTGACCCAAGCAGTGTCCCTTGACCCAAGCAGGCGCCCTTGACTCCAGGGATGCGTCACTGGAGGCGCAGGGGCCCTTGACTCCAGCAGGGGCCCTTGAGTAAAGCAGGGGCCCTTGACTCCAGCAGGGGCGCTTGACTCCAGGGACTCGTCACTGGAGGCGCAGGGGCCCTTGACTCCAGCAGGGGCCCTTGACTCAAGCAGGGGCCCTTGACTCCAGCAGGGGCCCTTGACTCCAGCAGGGGCCCTTGACTAAAGAAGGGGCCCTTGACTCAAGCAGGGGCCCTTGACTCCAGGGACGCATCACTGGAGGCGCTGGGGCCCTTGACTACATCAGGGGCCCTTGACCCATGCAGGGGCCCTTGACCCAAGCAGGGGCCCTTGACTCCCGGGACGCGTCACTGGAGGCGCAGGGGCCCTTGACTCCAGCAGGGGCCCTTGACTCCAGCAGGGGCCCTTGACTCCAGTAAGGGCCCTTAACTCAAGCAGGGGCCCTTGACTCCAGCAGGGGCCCTTGACTCCAGGGACGCGTCACTGGAGGCGCAGGGGCCCTTGACTCCAGCAGGGGCTCTTGACTCAAGTTGGTGCCCATGACTCCAGGTATGCGTCACTGGAGGCGCAGGGGCCCTTGACTCACGCAGGGGCCCTTGACTCCAGCAGGGGCCCTTGACTCCAGCAGTGGCCCTTGACTAAAGAAGGGGCCCTTGACTCAAGCAGGGGCCCTTAACTCCAGCAGGGGCGCTTGACTCAAGCAGGGGCCCTTGACTCCAGCAGGGGCCCTTGACAAAAGCAGGGGCCCTTGACTCCAGTAAGGGCCCTTGAATCAAGCAGGGGCCCTTGACTCCAGCAGGGGCCCTTGACTCAAGCAGGGGCCCTTGACTCCAGCAGGGGCCCTTGACTCCAGCAGGGGCCCTTGACTAAAGAAGGGGCCCTTGACTCAAGCAGGGGCCCTTGACTCCAGGGACGCATCACTGGAGGCGCCTGGGCCCTTGACTCCAGCAGGGGCCCTTGACCCATGCAGGGGCCCTTGACCCAAGCAGGGGCCCTTGACTCCTGGGACGCGTCACTGGAGGCGTCTCTATCAGTCTTAGTTTCACTGGATCTCAGTGCAGCATTTGACACAGTTTACCACAACATATTACTCAAACGACTGGAGAACTGGGCAGGTTTTTCAGGAACTGTACTAAACTCGTTAAAAAACATACTTGAAGACTCACCTGTTCTCAGCTGCATTTGAATAAAGCACCAAATCCACACTTTTAAGCTTAAATTTCAAAACTAACATTTTAACTACTGATTTTATCTATTTCTGATTTTATTTGTTTGCTTGTTTAAATCACTTTTAAATCATGCTTTTTATTTGTTTTTGTTTCTAATGTCTCTGTAAAGCACTTTGAATCACCTTGTTGTTGAATTGTCTGTGAAGGTTCTCAGTCATCCAGGTCATCGTAGTCAATGGAGCTTGCAAAGAAAAGCGTCTGGACTTCTTTAAGTTGCTTGAAGACGTTTCACTTCACAGCAGGGGCCCTTGACTTCAGCAGGGGCCCTTGACTCAAGCAGGGGCCCTTGACTCCAGCAGGGGCCCTTGACTAAAGAAAGGGCCCTTGACTCAAGCAGGGGCCCTTGACTCCAGGGACGCATCACTGGAGGCGCCTGGGCCCTTGACTCCAGCAGGGGCCCTTGACCCATGCAGGGGCCCTTGACCCAAGCAGGGGCCCTTGACTCCCGGGACGCGTCACTGGAGGCGTCTCTATCAGTCTTAGTTTCACTGGATCTCAGTGCAGCATTTGACACAGTTTACCACAACATATTACTCAAACGACCAGAGAACTGGGCAGGTTTTTCAGGAACTGTACTAAACTCGTTAAAAAACATACTTGAAGACTCACCTGTTCTCAGCTGCATTTGAATAAAGCACCAAATCCACACTTTTAAGCTTAAATTTCAAAACTAACATTTTAACTACTGATTTTATCTATTTCTGATTTTATTTGTTTGCTTGTTTAAATCACTTTTAAATCATGCTTTTTATTTGTTTTTGTTTCTAATGTCTCTGTAAAGCACTTTGAATCACCTTGTTGTTGAATTGTCTGTGAAGGTTCTCAGTCATCCAGGTCATCGTAGTCAATGGAGCTTGCAAAGAAAAGCGTCTGGACTTCTTTAAGTTGCTTGAAGACGTTTCACTTCACAGCAGGGGCCCTTGACTCCAGGGACAGGTCACTGTTGGCGCAGGGGCCCTTGACTCCAGCAGGGGCCCTTGACTCCAGCAGGGGCCCTTGACAAAAGCAGGGGCCCTTGACTCCAGTAAGGGCCCTTGACTCCAGCAGGGGCCCCATGACTCAACCAGGGGCCCTTGACTCCAGGGACGCGTCATTTGAGGTGCAGGGGCCCTTCACTCCAGCAGGGGCCCTTCACTCCAGCAGGGGCCCTTGAGTAAAGCAGGGGCCCTTGACCCAAGCAGTGTCCCTTGACCCAAGCAGGGGCCCTTGACTCCAGGGATGCGTCACTGGAGGCGCAGGGGCCCTTGACTCCAGCAGGGGCCCTTGAGTAAAGCAGGGGCCCTTGACTCCAGCAGGGGCGCTTGACTCCAGGGACTCGTCACTGGAGGCGCAGGGGCCCTTGACTCCAGCAGGGGCCCTTGACTCAAGCAGGGGCCCTTGACTCCAGCAGGGGCCCTTGACTCCAGCAGGGGCCCTTGACTAAAGAAGGGGCCCTTGACTCAAGCAGGGGCCCTTGACTCCAGGGACGCGTCATTGGAGGCGTCTCTATCAGTCTTAGTTTCAATGGATCTCAGTGCAGCATTTGACACAGTTGACCACAACATATTACTCAAACGACTGGAGAACTGGGCAGGTTTTTCAGGAACTGTACTATACTCGTTAAAAAACATACTTGAAGACTCACCTGTTCTCAGCTGCATTTGAATAAAGCACCAAATCCACACTTTTAAGCTTAAATTTCAAAACTAACATTTTAACTACTGATTTTATCTATTTCTGATTTTATTTGTTTGCTTGTTTAAATCACTTTTAAATCATGCTTTTTATTTGTTTTTGTTTCTAATGTCTCTGTAAAGCACTTTGAATCACCTTGTTGTTGAATTGTCTGTGAAGGTTCTCAGTCATCCAGGTCATCGTAGTCAATGGAGCTTGCAAAGAAAAGCGTCTGGACTTCTTTAAGTTGCTTGAAGACGTTTCACTTCACAGCAGGGGCCCTTGACTCCAGCAGGTGCCCTTGACTCCAGTAAGGGCTCTTAACTCAAGCAGGGGCCCTTGACTCCAGCAGGGGCCCCATGACTCCAGGGATGCGTCACTGGAGGCGCAGGGGCCCTTGACTCAAGCAGGGGCCCTTGACTCCAGTAAGGGCCCTTAACTCAAGCAGGGGCCCTTGACTCCAGCAGGTGCCCATGACTCCAGGGATGCGTCATTGGAGGCGCAGGGGCCCTTGACTCAAGCAGGGGCCATTGACTCCAGCAGGGGCCCTTGACCCCAGGGACGCGTCATTTGAGGCGCAGGGGCCCTTGACTCCAGCAGGGGCCCTTGACTCCAGGAACGCTTCACTTGAGGCGCAGGGGCCCTTGACTCAAGCAGGGGCCCTTGACTCCAGGGACGCGTCACTGGAGGCGCAGGGGCCCTTGACTCCAGCAGGGGCCCTTGACTCAAGCAGGGGCCCTTGACTCAAGCAGGGGCCCTTGACTCCAGCAGGGGCCCTTTACTCCAGGGACGCGTCACTGGAGGCGCAGGGGCCCTTGACTCCAGCAGGGGCTCTTGACTCAAGTTGGTGCCCATGACTCCAGGTATGCGTCACTGGAGGCGCAGGGGCCCTTGACTCATGCAGGGGCCCTTGACTCCAGCAGGGGCCCTTGACTCCAGCAGGGGCCCTTGACTAAAGAAGGGGCCCTTGACTAAAGAAGGGGCCCTTGACTCAAGCAGGGGCCCTTAACTCCAGCAGGGGCCCTTGACTCCAGCAGGGGCCCTTGACTAAAGAAGGGGCCCTTGACTAAAGAAGGGGCCCTTGACTCAAGCAGGGGCCCTTAACTCCAGCAGGGGCGCTTGACTCAAGCAGGGGCCCTTGACTCCAGCAGGGGCCCTTGAGTAAAGCAGGGGCCCTTGACTCCAGCCGGGGCCCTTGACTCACGCAGGGGCCCTTGACTCCAGCAGGGGCCCTTGACTAAAGCAGGGGCCATTGACTCCAGCAGGGGCCCTTGACTCCAGCAGGGGCCCCATTACTCAAGCAGGGGCCCTTGACTCCAGCAGGGGCCCTTCACTCCAGCAGGGGCCCCATGACTCCAGGGATGCGTCACTGGAGGCGCAGGGGCCCTTGACTCCAGCAGGGGCCCTTGACTCCAGCAGGGGCCCTTGACTCCAGGGACGCGTCATTGGAGGCGTCTCTATCAGTCTTAGTTTCAATGGATCTCAGTGCAGCATTTGACACAGTTGACCACAACATATTACTCAAACGACTGGAGAACTGGGCAGGTTTTTCAGGAACTGTACTATACTCGTTAAAAAACATACTTGAAGACTCACCTGTTCTCAGCTGCATTTGAATAAAGCACCAAATCCACACTTTTAAGCTTAAATTTCAAAACTAACATTTTAACTACTGATTTTATCTATTTCTGATTTTATTTGTTTGCTTGTTTAAATCACTTTTAAATCATGCTTTTTATTTGTTTTTGTTTCTAATGTCTCTGTAAAGCACTTTGAATCACCTTGTTGTTGAATTGTCTGTGAAGGTTCTCAGTCATCCAGGTCATCGTAGTCAATGGAGCTTGCAAAGAAAAGCGTCTGGACTTCTTTAAGTTGCTTGAAGACGTTTCACTTCACAGCAGGGGCCCTTGACTCCAGCAGGGGCCCTTGACTCCAGCAGGGGCCCTTAACTCAAGCAGGGGCCCTTGACTCCAGCAGGGGCCCTTGACTCCAGGGACGCGTCACTGGAGGCGCAGGGGCCCTTGACTCCAGCAGGGGCTCTTGACTCAAGTTGGTGCCCATGACTCCAGGTATGCGTCACTGGAGGCGCAGGGGCCCTTGACTCACGCAGGGGCCCTTGACTCCAGCAGGGGCCCTTGACTCCAGCAGGGGCCCTTGACTAAAGAATGGGCCCTTGACTAAAGAAGGGGCCCTTGACTCAAGCAGGGGCCCTTAACTCCAGCAGGGGTGCTTGACTCAAGCAGGGGCCCTTGACTCCAGCAGGGGCCCTTGACAAAAGCAGGGGCCCTTGACTCCAGTAAGGGCCCTTGAATCAAGCAGGGGCCCTTGACTCCAGCAGGGGCCCTTGACTCAAGCAGGGGCCCTTGACTCCAGCAGGGGCCCTTGACTCCAGCAGGGGCCCTTGACTAAAGAAAGGGCCCTTGACTCAAGCAGGGGCCCTTGACTCCAGGGACGCATCACTGGAGGCGCCTGGGCCCTTGACTCCAGCAGGGGCCCTTGACCCATGCAGGGGCCCTTGACCCAAGCAGGGGCCCTTGACTCCCGGGACGCGTCACTGGAGGCGTCTCTATCAGTCTTAGTTTCACTGGATCTCAGTGCAGCATTTGACACAGTTTACCACAACATATTACTCAAACGACTGGAGAACTGGGCAGGTTTTTCAGGAACTGTACTAAACTCGTTAAAAAACATACTTGAAGACTCACCTGTTCTCAGCTGCATTTGAATAAAGCACCAAATCCACACTTTTAAGCTTAAATTTCAAAACTAACATTTTAACTACTGATTTTATCTATTTCTGATTTTATTTGTTTGCTTGTTTAAATCAATTTTAAATCATGCTTTTTATTTGTTTTTGTTTCTAATGTCTCTGTAAAGCACTTTGAATCACCTTGTTGTTGAATTGTCTGTGAAGGTTCTCAGTCATCCAGGTCATCGTAGTCAATGGAGCTTGCAAAGAAAAGCGTCTGGACTTCTTTAAGTTGCTTGAAGACGTTTCACTTCACAGCAGGGGCCCTTGACTCCAGGGACAGGTCACTGTAGGCGCAGGGGCCCTTGACTCCAGCAGGGGCCCTTGACTCCAGCAGGGGCCCTTGACAAAAGCAGGGGCCCTTGACTCCAGTAAGGGCCCTTGACTCCAGCAGGGGCCCCATGACTCAACCAGGGGCCCTTGACTCCAGGGACGCGTCATTTGAGGTGCAGGGGCCCTTCACTCCAGCAGGGGCCCTTCACTCCAGCAGGGGCCCTTGAGTAAAGCAGGGGCCCTTGACCCAAGCAGTGTCCCTTGACCCAAGCAGGGGCCCTTGACTCCAGGGATGCGTCACTGGAAGCGCAGGGGCCCTTGACTCAAGCAGGGGCCCTTGACTCCAGTAAGGGCCCTTAACTCAAGCAGGGGCCCTTGACTCCAGCAGGTGCCCATGACTCCAGGGATGCGTCATTGGAGGCGCAGGGGCCCTTGACTCAAGCAGGGGCCATTGACTCCAGCAGGGGCCCTTGACCCCAGGGACGCGTCATTTGAGGCGCAGGTGCCCTTGACTCCAGCAGGGGCCCTTGACTCAAGCAGGGGCCATTGACTCCAGCAGGGGCCCTTGACTCCAGCAGGGGCCCCATGACTCCAGGGATGCGTCACTGGAGGCGCAGGGGCCCTTGACTCCAGCAGGGGCCCTTGACTCCAGGGACGCGTCACTGGAGGCGCAGGGGCCCTTGACTCCAGCACGGGCCCTTGACTCAAGCAGGGGCCCTTGACTCAAGCAGGGGCCCTTGACTCCAGCAGGGGCCCTTTACTCCAGGGACGCGTCATTGGAGGCGCAGGGCCCCTTGACTCAAGCAGGGGCCCTTGACTCCAGCAGGGGCCCTTGACTCCAGGGACGCGTCACTGGAGGCGCAGGGGCCCTTGACTCCAGCAGGGGCTCTTGACTCAAGTTGGTGCCCATGACTCCAGGGATGCGTCACTGGAGGCGCAGGGGCCCTTGACTCCAGCAGGGGCCCTTGACTCCAGCAGGGGCCCTTGACTAAAGAAGGGGCCCTTGACTAAAGAAGGGGCCCTTGACTCAAGCAGGGGCCCTTAACTCCAGCAGGGGCCCTTGACTCCAGCAGGGGCCCTTGAATAAAGAAGGGGCCCTTGACTAAAGAAGGGGCCCTTGACTCAAGCAGGGGCCCTTAACTCCAGCAGGGGCGCTTGACTCAAGCAGGGGCCCTTGACTCCAGCCGGGGCCCTTGACTCACGCAGGGGCCCTTGACTCCAGCAGGGGCCCTTGACTAAAGCAGGGGCCATTGACTCCAGCAGGGGCCCTTGACTCCAGCAGGGGCCCCATTACTCAAGCAGGGGCCCTTGACTCCAGCAGGGGCCCTTCACTCCAGCAGGGGCCCCATGACTCCAGGGATGCGTCACTGGAGGCGCAGGGGCCCTTGACTCCAGCAGGGGCCCTTGACTCCAGCAGGGGCCCTTGACTCCAGGGACGCGTCATTGGAGGCGTCTCTATCAGTCTTAGTTTCAATGGATCTCAGTGCAGCATTTGACACAGTTGACCACAACATATTACTCAAACGACTGGAGAACTGGGCAGGTTTTTCAGGAACTGTACTATACTCGTTAAAAAACATACTTGAAGACTCACCTGTTCTCAGCTGCATTTGAATAAAGCACCAAATCCACACTTTTAAGCTTAAATTTCAAAACTAACATTTTAACTACTGATTTTATCTATTTCTGATTTTATTTGTTTGCTTGTTTAAATCACTTTTAAATCATGCTTTTTATTTGTTTTTGTTTCTAATGTCTCTGTAAAGCACTTTGAATCACCTTGTTGTTGAATTGTCTGTGAAGGTTCTCAGTCATCCAGGTCATCGTAGTCAATGGAGCTTGCAAAGAAAAGCGTCTGGACTTCTTTAAGTTGCTTGAAGACGTTTCACTTCACAGCAGGGGCCCTTGACTCCAGCAGGGGCCCTTGACTCCAGCAGGGGCCCTTGACTCCAGTAAGGGCCCTTAACTCAAGCAGGGGCCCTTGACTCCAGCAGGGGCCCTTGACTCCAGGGACGCGTCACTGGAGGCGCAGGGGCCCTTGACTCCAGCAGGGGCTCTTGACTCAAGTTGGTGCCCATGACTCCAGGTATGCGTCACTGGAGGCGCAGGGGCCCTTGACTCCAGCAGGGGCCCTTGACTCCAGCAGGGGCCCTTGACTAAAGAAGGGGCCCTTGACTAAAGAAGGGGCCCTTGACTCAAGCAGGGGCCCTTAACTCCAGCAGGGGCGCTTGACTCAAGCAGGGGCCCTTGACTCCAGCAGGGGCCCTTGACAAAAGCAGGGGCCCTTGACTCCAGTAAGGGCCCTTGAATCAAGCAGGGGCCCTTGACTCCAGCAGGGGCCCTTGACTCAAGCAGGGGCCCTTGACTCCAGCAGGGGCCCTTGACTCCAGCAGGGGCCCTTGACTAAAGAAGGGGCCCTTGACTCAAGCAGGGGCCCTTGACTCCAGGGACGCATCACTGGAGGCGCCTGGGCCCTTGACTCCAGCAGGGGCCCTTGACCCATGCAGGGGCCCTTGACCCAAGCAGGGGCCCTTGACTCCCGGGACGCGTCACTGGAGGCGTCTCTATCAGTCTTAGTTTCACTGGATCTCAGTGCAGCATTTGACACAGTTTACCACAACATATTACTCAAACGACTGGAGAACTGGGCAGGTTTTTCAGGAACTGTACTAAACTCGTTAAAAAACATACTTGAAGACTCACCTGTTCTCAGCTGCATTTGAATAAAGCACCAAATCCACACTTTTAAGCTTAAATTTCAAAACTAACATTTTAACTACTGATTTTATCTATTTCTGATTTTATTTGTTTGCTTGTTTAAATCACTTTTAAATCATGCTTTTTATTTGTTTTTGTTTCTAATGTCTCTGTAAAGCACTTTGAATCACCTTGTTGTTGAATTGTCTGTGAAGGTTCTCAGTCATCCAGGTCATCGTAGTCAATGGAGCTTGCAAAGAAAAGCGTCTGGACTTCTTTAAGTTGCTTGAAGACGTTTCACTTCACAGCAGGGGCCCTTGACTCCAGCAGGGGCCCTTGACTCCAGCAGGGGCCCTTGACTCCAGCAGGGGCCCTTGACTAAAGAAAGGGCCCTTGACTCAAGCAGGGGCCCTTGACTCCAGGGACGCATCACTGGAGGCGCCTGGGCCCTTGACTCCAGCAGGGGCCCTTGACCCATGCAGGGGCCCTTGACCCAAGCAGGGGCCCTTGACTCCCGGGACGCGTCACTGGAGGCGTCTCTATCAGTCTTAGTTTCACTGGATCTCAGTGCAGCATTTGACACAGTTTACCACAACATATTACTCAAACGACTGGAGAACTGGGCAGGTTTTTCAGGAACTGTACTAAACTCGTTAAAAAACATACTTGAAGACTCACCTGTTCTCAGCTGCATTTGAATAAAGCACCAAATCCACACTTTTAAGCTTAAATTTCAAAACTAACATTTTAACTACTGATTTTATCTATTTCTGATTTTATTTGTTTGCTTGTTTAAATCACTTTTAAATCATGCTTTTTATTTGTTTTTGTTTCTAATGTCTCTGTAAAGCACTTTGAATCACCTTGTTGTTGAATTGTCTGTGAAGGTTCTCAGTCATCCAGGTCATCGTAGTCAATGGAGCTTGCAAAGAAAAGCGTCTGGACTTCTTTAAGTTGCTTGAAGACGTTTCACTTCACAGCAGGGGCCCTTGACTCCAGCAGGGGCCGTTGACTCAAGCAGGGGCCCTTGACTCCAGCAGGTTCCCTTGACTGCAGAAGGAGCCCTTGACTCCAGCAGGGGCCCTTGACTCAAGCAGGGGCCCTTGACTCAAGCAGGGGCCTTTGACTCCAGCAGGGGCCCTTTACTCCAGGGACGCGTCATTGGAGGCGCAGGGCCCCTTGACTCAAGCAGGGGCCCTTGACAAAAGCAGGGGCCCTTGACTCCAGTAAGGGCCCTTGACTCCAGCAGGGGCCCCATGACTCAACCAGGGGCCCTTGACTCCAGGGACGCGTCATTTGAGGTGCAGGGGCCCTTCACTCCAGCAGGGGCCCTTCACTCCAGCAGGGGCCCTTGAGTAAAGCAGGGGCCCTTGACCCAAGCAGTGTCCCTTGACCCAAGCAGGGGCCCTTGACTCCAGGGATGCGTCACTGGAGGCGCAGGGGCCCTTGACTCCAGCAGGGGCCCTTGAGTAAAGCAGGGGCCCTTGACTCCAGCAGGGGCGCTTGACTCCAGGGACTCGTCACTGGAGGCGCAGGGGCCCTTGACTCCAGCAGGGGCCCTTGACTCAAGCAGGGGCCCTTGACTCCAGCAGGGGCCCTTGACTCCAGCAGGGGCCCTTGACAAAAGCAGGGGCCCTTGTCTCCAGCAGGGGCCCCATGACTCAACCAGGGGCCCTTGACTCCAGCAGGGGCCCTTGACTCCAGGGACGCGTCATTTGAGGTGCAGGGGCCCTTGACTCCAGCAGGGGCCCTTGAGTAAAGCAGGGGCCCTTGACCCAAGCAGGGGCCCTTGACTCCAGGGACGCGTCATTGGAGGCGTCTCTATCAGTCTTAGTTTCAATGGATCTCAGTGCAGCATTTGACACAGTTGACCACAACATATTACTCAAACGACTGGAGAACTGGGCAGGTTTTTCAGGAACTGTACTATACTCGTTAAAAAACATACTTGAAGACTCACCTGTTCTCAGCTGCATTTGAATAAAGCACCAAATCCACACTTTTAAGCTTAAATTTCAAAACTAACATTTTAACTACTGATTTTATCTATTTCTGATTTTATTTTTTTTGATTTTATATACTGTTTTTGTTTGTTTGTTTTTTTGCTTGTTAATTAGTTAGTTACTTTGTTTGCTTGTTTAAATCAATTTTAAATCATGCTTTTTATTTGTTTTTGTTTCTAATGTCTCTGTAAAGCACTTTGAATCACCTTGTTGTTGAATTGTCTGTGAAGGTTCTCAGTCATCCAGGTCATCGTAGTCAATGGAGCTTGCAAAGAAAAGCGTCTGGACTTCTTTAAGTTGCTTGAAGACGTTTCACTTCACAGCAGGGGCCCTTGACTCCAGGGACAGGTCACTGTAGGCGCAGGGGCCCTTGACTCCAGCAGGGGCCCTTGACAAAAGCAGGGGCCCTTGACTCCAGTAAGGGCCCTTGAATCAAGCAGGGGCCCTTGACTCCAGCAGGTGCCCATGACTCCAGGGATGCGTCACTGGAGGCGCAGGGGCCCTTGACTCCATCAGGGGCCCTTGACTCCAGCAGGGGCCCTTGACTCAAGCAGGGGCCCTTGACTAAAGAATGGGCCCTTGACTCAAGCAGGGGCCCTTGACTCCAGGGACGCATCACTGGAGGTGCCTGGGCCCTTGACTCCAGCAGGGGCCCTTGACCCATGCAGGGGCCCTTGACCCAAGCAGGGGCCCTTGACTCCCGGGACGCGTCATTGGAGGCGTCTCTATCAGTCTTAGTTTCACTGGATCTCAGTGCAGCATTTGACACAGTTGACCACAACATATTACTCAAACGACTGGAGAACTGGGCAGGTTTTTCAGGAACTGTACTATACTCGTTAAAAAACATACTTGAAGACTCACCTGTTCTCAGCTGCATTTGAATAAAGCACCAAATCCACACTTTTAAGCTTAAATTTCAAAACTAACATTTTAACTACTGATTTTATCTATTTCTGATTTTATTTGTTTGCTTGTTTAAATCACTTTTAAATCATGCTTTTTATTTGTTTTTGTTTCTAATGTCTCTGTAAAGCACTTTGAATCACCTTGTTGTTGAATTGTCTGTGAAGGTTCTCAGTCATCCAGGTCATCGTAGTCAATGGAGCTTGCAAAGAAAAGCGTCTGGACTTCTTTAAGTTGCTTGAAGACGTTTCACTTCACAGCAGGGGCCCTTGACTCCAGCAGGGGCCCTTGACTAAAGCAGGGGCCCTTGACTCCAGTAAGGGCCGTTAACTCAAGCAGGGGCCCTTGACTCCAGCAGGTGCCCATGACTGCAGGGATGCGTCATTGGAGGCGCAGGGGCCCTTGACTCAAGCAGGGGCCATTGACTCCAGCAGGGGCCCTTGACTAAAGAAGGGGCCCTTGATTCAATCAGGGGCCCTTGACTCCAGCAGGGGCCCATGACTCCAGGGATGAGTCACTGGAGGCGCAGGGGCCTTTGACTCCAGCAGGGGCCCTTGACTCAAGCAGGGGCCCTTGACTCCAGCAGGGGCCCTTTACTCCAGGGACGCGTCATTGGAGGCGCTGGGCCCCTTGAGTCAAGCAGGGGCCCTTGACTCCAGCAGGGGCCCTTGACAAAAGAAGGGGCCCTTGACTCCAGCAGGGGCCCTTTACTCCAGGGACGCGTCATTGGAGGCGCAGGGCCCCTTGACTCAAGCAGGGGCCCTTGACTCCAGCAGGGGCCCTTGACTAAAGAAGGGGCCCTTGACCCAAGCAGTGTCCCTTGACCCAAGCAGGGGCCCTTGACTCCAGGGATGCGTCACTGGAGGCGCAGGGTCCCTTGACTCCAGCAGGGGCCCTTGAGTAAAGCAGGGGCCCTTGACCCAAACAGTGTCCCTTGACTCCAGCAGGGGTCCTTGACTCCAGCAGGGGCCCTTGACTCCAGGGATGCGTCACTGGAGGCGCAGGGGCCCTTGACTCCAGCAGGGACACTTGACTAAAGAATGGGCCCTTGACCCAATCAGGGGCCCTTGACTCCAGCAGGGGACCATGACCCCAGGGATGCGTCACTGGAGGCGTAGGGGCCTTAGACTCCAGCAGGGGCCCTTGACTCCAGGGACGCGTCACTGGTGGCGCAGGGGCCCTTGACTCCAGCAGGGGCCCTTGACTAAAGAAGGGGCCCTTGGCCCAAGCAGGGGCCCTTGACTTCAGGGACACTTCACTGGAGGCGCAGGGGCCCTTGACTCCAGCAGGGGCCCTTGACTCCAGCAGGGGCCCTTGACTAAAGCAGGGGCCCTTGACTCCAGTAAGGGCCCTTGACTCAAGCAGGGGCCCTTGACTCCAGCAGGTGCCCATGACTCAAGCAGGGGCCCTTGACCCAAGCAGGGGCCCTTGACTCCCGGGACGCGTCACTGGAGGCGCAGGGGCCCTTGACTCCAGCAGGGGCCCTTGACTCAAGCAGGGGCCCTTGACCCAAGCAGGGGCCCTTGACTCCCGGGACGTGTCACTGGAGGCGCAGGGTCCCTTGACTCCAGCAGGGGCCCTTGACTCCAGCAGGGGCCCTTGACTCCAGGGACGCGTCACTGGAGGCGCAGGGGCCCTTGTCTCCAGCAGGGGCCCTTGACTAAAGAAGGGGCCCTTGACCCAAGCAGGGGCCCTTGACTCAAGCAGGGGCCCTTGACCCAAGCAGGGGCCCTTGACTCCCGGGACGTGTCACTGGAGGCGCAGGGTCCCTTGACTCCAGCAGGGGCCCTTGACTCCAGCAGGGGCCCTTTACTCCAGCAGGGGCCCTTGACTCCAGCAGGGGCGCTTGACTGCAGGGACGCATCACTAGAGGCGCAGGGGCCCTTGACTCCAGCAGGGGCCCTTGACCCAAGCAGGGGCCCTTGACTCCCGGGACGTGTCACTGGAGGCGCAGGGTCCCTTGACTCCAGCAGGGCCCCTTGACTCCAGCAGGGGCCCTTGACTGCAGGGACGCGTCATTGGAGGCGTCTCTATCAGTCTGTCATGAATCGCTGTGCGGCAGGCGGGAGTTGGACCCAAAATGCAGGACTCACAGACTCGAGGGAATGAACTCAAAACACAGCTTTATTTGCTGGTAAAACAAACATACAAACTAAACTAAACTGGGAAGCCACAAACTAAGAACTACAGCGAGACACAGGGAGATCCACACACAGCATGAGGGATGACGTCACACCGACTCAGAGAAACACAGGGTTTAAATACACTGGGGAGTAACGAGGGGAATGAGACACAGAAGGAGGGCACAGCTGGAAGAAATCAGGACTGACGAGACAGGCAAAGCAGGACACATTCACATAAGAAACGGACCTTCAAAGTAAAACAGGAAGTATCACACAGAGACGCGAACTTGACACAGTGGAGACAGCAACTAAGAAATACAGAGACATAAACCATAAGGCAGAGGTCTAAGAACCAAAATACACAGGGAAATACTCAGCTGGGAACACAAGAGACTAGACTAGAGAGAGTAACAAAAAACCAACCATGAGAACATAATGCACAATGCAGAGTGACAGAAAACAAGAAACTCAAACATGCAAAGACACAATTACACAGAACAGAGGGGACACAGAGAGACATGAAGGGCAAGGGATCAAAACTAGAAGCCATAGAATAAATCACACACAAGTACAATAATACGAAAATCACAAAGAACTAAGAACGCTGGGTCAGGAGACCCAGGACCGTGACACAGTCTTAGTTTCACTGGATCTCAGTGCAGCATTTGACACAGTTGACCACAACATATTACTCAAACGACTGGAGAACTGGGCAGGTTTTTCAGGAACTGTACTATACTCGTTAAAAAACATACTTGAAGACTCACCTGTTCTCAGCTGCATTTGAATAAAGCACCAAATCCACACTTTTAAGCTTAAATTTCAAAACTAACATTTTAACTACTGATTTTATCTATTTATGATTTTATTTGTTTTGATTTTATATACTGTTTTGTTTGTTTGTTTGTTTGCTTGTTAATTAGTTAGTTACTTTGTTTGTTTGTTTGTTTAAATCAATTTTAAATCATGCTTTTTATTTGTTTTTATTTCTAATGTCTCTGTAAAGCACTTTGAATCACCTTGTTGTTGAATTGTCAGTGAAGGTTCTCAGTCATTCAGGTCATCGTAGTCAATGGAGCTTGCAAAGAAAAGCGTCTGGACTTCTTTAAGTTGCTTGAAGACGTTTCACTTCACAGCAGGGGCCCTTGACTCCAGCAGGGGCCGTTGACTCAAGCAGGGGCCCTTGACTCCAGCAGGTTCCCTTGACTCCAGCAGGGGCCCTTGACTCCAGAAGGAGCCCTTGACTCCAGCAGGGGCCCTTGACTACATCAGGGGCCCTTGACCCATGCAGGGGCCCTTGACCCAAGCAGGGGCGCTTGACTCCAGGGACTCGTCACTGGAGGCGCAGGGGCCCTTGACTCCAGCAGGGGCCCTTGACTCAAACAGGGGACCTTGACTCCAGCAGGGGCCCTTGACCCAAGCAGGGGCCCTTGACTCCCGGGACGTGTCACTGGAGGCGCAGGGTCCCTTGACTCCAGCAGGGGCCCTTGACTCCAGCAGGGGCCCTTGACCCAAGCAGGGGCCCTTGACTCCCGGGACGTGTCACTGGAGGCGCAGGGTCCCTTGACTCCAGCAGGGGCCCTTGACTCCAGGGACGCATCACTGGAGGCGCCGGGGCCCTTGACTCCAGCAGGGGCCCTTGACTCCAGCAGGGGCCCTTGACTCAAGCAGGTGCCCTTGACTCCAGCAGGGGCCCTAGACTAAAGCAGGGGCCATTGACTCCAGCAGGGGCCCTTGACTCCAGCAGGGGCCCCATGACTCAAGCAGGGGCCCTTGACTCCAGCAGGGGCCCTTCACTCCAGCAGGGGCCCCATGACTCCAGGGATGCGTCACTGGAGGCGCAGGGGCCCTTGACTCCAGCAGGGGCCCTTGACCCAAGCAGGGGCTTTTGACTCCCGGGACGCGTCACTGGAGGCGTCTCTATCAGTCTTAGTTTCACTGGATCTCAGTGCAGCATTTGACACAGTTGACCACAACATATTACTCAAACGACTGGAGAACTGGGCAGGTTTTTCAGGAACTGTACTATACTCGTTAAAAAACATACTTGAAGACTCACCTGTTCTCAGCTGCATTTGAATAAAGCACCAAATCCACACTTTTAAGCTTAAATTTCAAAACTAACATTTTAACTACTGATTTTATCTATTTCTGATTTTATTTTTTTTGATTTTATATACTGTTTTTGTTTGTTTGTTTTTTTGCTTGTTAATTAGTTAGTTACTTTGTTTGCTTGTTTAAATCAATTTTAAATCATGCTTTTTATTTGTTTTTGTTTCTAATGTCTCTGTAAAGCACTTTGAATCACCTTGTTGTTGAATTGTCTGTGAAGGTTCTCAGTCATCCAGGTCATCGTAGTCAATGGAGCTTGCAAAGAAAAGCGTCTGGACTTCTTTAAGTTGCTTGAAGACGTTTCACTTCACAGCAGGGGCCCTTGACTCCAGGGACAGGTCACTGTAGGCGCAGGGGCCCTTGACTCCAGCAGGGGCCCTTGACTCCAGCAGGGGCCCTTGACAAAAGCAGGGGCCCTTGACTCCAGTAAGGGCCCTTGAATCAAGCAGGGGCCCTTGACTCCAGCAGGGGCCCCATGACTCAACCAGGGGCCCTTGACTCCAGCAGGGGCCCTTGACTCCAGGGACGCGTCATTTGAGGTGCAGGGGCCCTTGACTCCAGCAGGGGCCCTTGACTCCAGCAGGTTCCCTTGACTCCAGCAGGGGCCCTTTACTCCAGGGAGGTGTCATTGGAGGCGCAGGGCCCCTTGACTCAAGCAGGGGCCCTTGACTCCAGCAGGTTCCCTTGACTTCAGCAGGGGCCCTTAACTCCAGCAGGGGCGCTTGACTCCAGGGACTCATCACTGGAGGCGCAGGGGCCCTTGACTCCAGCAGGGGCCCTTGACTCAAGCAGGGGCCCTTGACTCCAGCAGGTTCCCTTGACTCTAGCAGGGGCCCTTGACTCCAGAAGGGGCCCTTGACTCAAGCAGGGGCCCATGACTCGAGGGATGCATCACTGGAGGCGCAGGGGCCTTTGACTCCAGCAGGGGCGCTTAACTCCAGCAGGGGCGCTTGACTCCAGGGACTCGTCACTGGAGGCGCAGGGGACCTTGACTCCAGCAGGGGCCCTTGACTCAAGCAGGCGCCCTTGACTCCAGCAGGGGCCCTTGAGTAAAGCAGGGGCCCTTGACTCTAGCAGGGGCCCTTGACTCCAGCAGGGGCACTTGACTCCAGCAGGAGCCCTTGACTCAAGCAGGGGCCCATGACTCGAGGGATGCATCACTGGAGGCGCAGGGGCCTTTGACTCCAGCAGGGGCCCTTGACTCCAGGGAGGCGTCACTGGAGGCGCAGGGGCCCTTGACTCCAGCAGGGGCCCTTGACTCCAGCAGGGGCCCTTGACTCCAGGGACGCGTCACTGGAGGCGCAGGGGCCCTTGACTCCAGCAGGGGCTCTTGACTCAAGTTGGTGTCCATGACTCCAGGTATGCGTCACTGGAGGCGCAGGCGCCCTTGACTCCAGCAGGGGCCCTTGACTCCAGGGATGCGTCACTGGAGGCGCAGGGGCCCTTGACTAAGACTTCTTTAAGTTGCTTGAAGACGTTTCACTTCACAGCAGGGGCCCTTGACTCCAGCAGGGGCCCTTGACCAAAGCAGGGGCCCTTGACTCGAGGGACGCATCACTGGAGGCGCCGGGGCCCTTGACTCCAGCAGGGGCCCTTGACTCCAGGGACGCATCACTGGAGGCGCCGGGGCCCTTGACTCCAGCAGGGGCCCTTGACTCCAGCAGGGGCCCTTGACTCAAGCAGGTGCCCTTGACTCCAGCAGGGGCCCTAGACTAAAGCAGGGGCCATTGACTCCAGCAGGGGCCCTTGACTCCAGCAGGGGCCCCATGACTCAAGCAGGGGCCCTTGACTCCAGCAGGGGCCCTTCACTCCAGCAGGGGCCCCATGACTCCAGGGATGCGTCACTGGAGGCGCAGGGGCCCTTGACTCCAGCAGGGGCCCTTGACCCAAGCAGGGGCTTTTGACTCCCGGGACGCGTCACTGGAGGCGTCTCTATCAGTCTTAGTTTCACTGGATCTCAGTGCAGCATTTGACACAGTTGACCACAACATATTACTCAAACGACTGGAGAACTGGGCAGGTTTTTCAGGAACTGTACTATACTCGTTAAAAAACATACTTGAAGACTCACCTGTTCTCAGCTGCATTTGAATAAAGCACCAAATCCACACTTTTAAGCTTAAATTTCAAAACTAACATTTTAACTACTGATTTTATCTATTTATGATTTTATTTGTTTTGATTTTATATACTGTTTTGTTTGTTTGTTTGTTTGCTTGTTAATTAGTTAGTTACTTTGTTTGTTTGTTTGTTTAAATCAATTTTAAATCATGCTTTTTATTTGTTTTTATTTCTAATGTCTCTGTAAAGCACTTTGAATCACCTTGTTGTTGAATTGTCAGTGAAGGTTCTCAGTCATTCAGGTCATCGTAGTCAATGGAGCTTGCAAAGAAAAGCGTCTGGACTTCTTTAAGTTGCTTGAAGACGTTTCACTTCACAGCAGGGGCCCTTGACTCCAGCAGGGGCCGTTGACTCAAGCAGGGGCCCTTGACTCCAGCAGGTTCCCTTGACTCCAGCAGGGGCCCTTGACTCCAGAAGGAGCCCTTGACTCCAGCAGGGGCCCTTGACTACATCAGGGGCCCTTGACCCATGCAGGGGCCCTTGACCCAAGCAGGGGCGCTTGACTCCAGGGACTCGTCACTGGAGGCGCAGGGGCCCTTGACTCCAGCAGGGGCCCTTGACTCAAACAGGGGCCCTTGACTCCAGCAGGGGCCCTTGACCCAAGCAGGGGCCCTTGACTCCCGGGACGTGTCACTGGAGGCGCAGGGTCCCTTGACTCCAGCAGGGGCCCTTGACTCCAGCAGGGGCCCTTGACCCAAGCAGGGGCCCTTGACTCCCGGGACGTGTCACTGGAGGCGCAGGGTCCCTTGACTCCAGCAGGGGCCCTTGACTCCAGGGACGCATCACTGGAGGCGCCGGGGCCCTTGACTCCAGCAGGGGCCCTTGACTCCAGCAGGGGCCCTTGACTCAAGCAGGTGCCCTTGACTCCAGCAGGGGCCCTAGACTAAAGCAGGGGCCATTGACTCCAGCAGGGGCCCTTGACTCCAGCAGGGGCCCCATGACTCAAGCAGGGGCCCTTGACTCCAGCAGGGGCCCTTCACTCCAGCAGGGGCCCCATGACTCCAGGGATGCGTCACTGGAGGCGCAGGGGCCCTTGACTCCAGCAGGGGCCCTTGACCCAAGCAGGGGCTTTTGACTCCCGGGACGCGTCACTGGAGGCGTCTCTATCAGTCTTAGTTTCACTGGATCTCAGTGCAGCATTTGACACAGTTGACCACAACATATTACTCAAACGACTGGAGAACTGGGCAGGTTTTTCAGGAACTGTACTATACTCGTTAAAAAACATACTTGAAGACTCACCTGTTCTCAGCTGCATTTGAATAAAGCACCAAATCCACACTTTTAAGCTTAAATTTCAAAACTAACATTTTAACTACTGATTTTATCTATTTCTGATTTTATTTGTTTTGATTTTATATACTGTTTTTGTTTGTTTGTTTTTTTGCTTGTTAATTAGTTAGTTACTTTGTTTGCTTGTTTAAATCAATTTTAAATCATGCTTTTTATTTGTTTTTGTTTCTAATGTCTCTGTAAAGCACTTTGAATCACCTTGTTGTTGAATTGTCTGTGAAGGTTCTCAGTCATCCAGGTCATCGTAGTCAATGGAGCTTGCAAAGAAAAGCGTCTGGACTTCTTTAAGTTGCTTGAAGACGTTTCACTTCACAGCAGGGGCCCTTGACTCCAGGGACAGGTCACTGTAGGCGCAGGGGCCCTTGACTCCAGCAGGGGCCCTTGACTCCAGCAGGGGCCCTTGACAAAAGCAGGGGCCCTTGACTCCAGTAAGGGCCCTTGAATCAAGCAGGGGCCCTTGACTCCAGCAGGGGCCCCATGACTCAACCAGGGGCCCTTGACTCCAGCAGGGGCCCTTGACTCCAGGGACGCGTCATTTGAGGTGCAGGGGCCCTTGACTCCAGCAGGGGCCCTTGACTCCAGCAGGTTCCCTTGACTCCAGCAGGGGCCCTTTACTCCAGGGAGGTGTCATTGGAGGCGCAGGGCCCCTTGACTCAAGCAGGGGCCCTTGACTCCAGCAGGTTCCCTTGACTTCAGCAGGGGCCCTTAACTCCAGCAGGGGCGCTTGACTCCAGGGACTCATCACTGGAGGCGCAGGGGCCCTTGACTCCAGCAGGGGCCCTTGACTCAAGCAGGGGCCCTTGACTCCAGCAGGTTCCCTTGACTCTAGCAGGGGCCCTTGACTCCAGAAGGGGCCCTTGACTCAAGCAGGGGCCCATGACTCGAGGGATGCATCACTGGAGGCGCAGGGGCCTTTGACTCCAGCAGGGGCGCTTAACTCCAGCAGGGGCGCTTGACTCCAGGGACTCGTCACTGGAGGCGCAGGGGACCTTGACTCCAGCAGGGGCCCTTGACTCAAGCAGGCGCCCTTGACTCCAGCAGGGGCCCTTGAGTAAAGCAGGGGCCCTTGACTCTAGCAGGGGCCCTTGACTCCAGCAGGGGCACTTGACTCCAGCAGGAGCCCTTGACTCAAGCAGGGGCCCATGACTCGAGGGATGCATCACTGGAGGCGCAGGGGCCTTTGACTCCAGCAGGGGCCCTTGACTCCAGGGAGGCGTCACTGGAGGCGCAGGGGCCCTTGACTCCAGCAGGGGCCCTTGACTCCAGCAGGGGCCCTTGACTCCAGGGACGCGTCACTGGAGGCGCAGGGGCCCTTGACTCCAGCAGGGGCTCTTGACTCAAGTTGGTGTCCATGACTCCAGGTATGCGTCACTGGAGGCGCAGGCGCCCTTGACTCCAGCAGGGGCCCTTGACTCCAGGGATGCGTCACTGGAGGCGCAGGGGCCCTTGACTAAGACTTCTTTAAGTTGCTTGAAGACGTTTCACTTCACAGCAGGGGCCCTTGACTCCAGCAGGGGCCCTTGACCAAAGCAGGGGCCCTTGACTCGAGGGACGCATCACTGGAGGCGCCGGGGCCCTTGACTCCAGCAGGGGCCCTTGACTCCAGGGACGCATCACTGGAGGCGCCGGGGCCCTTGACTCCAGCAGGGGCCCTTGACTCCAGCAGGGGCCCTTGACTCAAGCAGGTGCCCTTGACTCCAGCAGGGGCCCTAGACTAAAGCAGGGGCCATTGACTCCAGCAGGGGCCCTTGACTCCAGCAGGGGCCCCATGACTCAAGCAGGGGCCCTTGACTCCAGCAGGGGCCCTTCACTCCAGCAGGGGCCCCATGACTCCAGGGATGCGTCACTGGAGGCGCAGGGGCCCTTGACTCCAGCAGGGGCCCTTGACCCAAGCAGGGGCTTTTGACTCCCGGGACGCGTCACTGGAGGCGTCTCTATCAGTCTTAGTTTCACTGGATCTCAGTGCAGCATTTGACACAGTTGACCACAACATATTACTCAAACGACTGGAGAACTGGGCAGGTTTTTCAGGAACTGTACTATACTCGTTAAAAAACATACTTGAAGACTCACCTGTTCTCAGCTGCATTTGAATAAAGCACCAAATCCACACTTTTAAGCTTAAATTTCAAAACTAACATTTTAACTACTGATTTTATCTATTTATGATTTTATTTGTTTTGATTTTATATACTGTTTTGTTTGTTTGTTTGTTTGCTTGTTAATTAGTTAGTTACTTTGTTTGTTTGTTTGTTTAAATCAATTTTAAATCATGCTTTTTATTTGTTTTTATTTCTAATGTCTCTGTAAAGCACTTTGAATCACCTTGTTGTTGAATTGTCAGTGAAGGTTCTCAGTCATTCAGGTCATCGTAGTCAATGGAGCTTGCAAAGAAAAGCGTCTGGACTTCTTTAAGTTGCTTGAAGACGTTTCACTTCACAGCAGGGGCCCTTGACTCCAGCAGGGGCCGTTGACTCAAGCAGGGGCCCTTGACTCCAGCAGGTTCCCTTGACTCCAGCAGGGGCCCTTGACTCCAGAAGGAGCCCTTGACTCCAGCAGGGGCCCTTGACTACATCAGGGGCCCTTGACCCATGCAGGGGCCCTTGACCCAAGCAGGGGCGCTTGACTCCAGGGACTCGTCACTGGAGGCGCAGGGGCCCTTGACTCCAGCAGGGGCCCTTGACTCAAACAGGGGCCCTTGACTCCAGCAGGGGCCCTTGACCCAAGCAGGGGCCCTTGACTCCCGGGACGTGTCACTGGAGGCGCAGGGTCCCTTGACTCCAGCAGGGGCCCTTGACTCCAGCAGGGGCCCTTGACCCAAGCAGGGGCCCTTGACTCCCGGGACGTGTCACTGGAGGCGCAGGGTCCCTTGACTCCAGCAGGGGCCCTTGACTCCAGGGACGCATCACTGGAGGCGCCGGGGCCCTTGACTCCAGCAGGGGCCCTTGACTCCAGCAGGGGCCCTTGACTCAAGCAGGTGCCCTTGACTCCAGCAGGGGCCCTAGACTAAAGCAGGGGCCATTGACTCCAGCAGGGGCCCTTGACTCCAGCAGGGGCCCCATGACTCAAGCAGGGGCCCTTGACTCCAGCAGGGGCCCTTCACTCCAGCAGGGGCCCCATGACTCCAGGGATGCGTCACTGGAGGCGCAGGGGCCCTTGACTCCAGCAGGGGCCCTTGACCCAAGCAGGGGCTTTTGACTCCCGGGACGCGTCACTGGAGGCGTCTCTATCAGTCTTAGTTTCACTGGATCTCAGTGCAGCATTTGACACAGTTGACCACAACATATTACTCAAACGACTGGAGAACTGGGCAGGTTTTTCAGGAACTGTACTATACTCGTTAAAAAACATACTTGAAGACTCACCTGTTCTCAGCTGCATTTGAATAAAGCACCAAATCCACACTTTTAAGCTTAAATTTCAAAACTAACATTTTAACTACTGATTTTATCTATTTCTGATTTTATTTGTTTTGATTTTATATACTGTTTTTGTTTGTTTGTTTTTTTGCTTGTTAATTAGTTAGTTACTTTGTTTGCTTGTTTAAATCAATTTTAAATCATGCTTTTTATTTGTTTTTGTTTCTAATGTCTCTGTAAAGCACTTTGAATCACCTTGTTGTTGAATTGTCTGTGAAGGTTCTCAGTCATCCAGGTCATCGTAGTCAATGGAGCTTGCAAAGAAAAGCGTCTGGACTTCTTTAAGTTGCTTGAAGACGTTTCACTTCACAGCAGGGGCCCTTGACTCCAGGGACAGGTCACTGTAGGCGCAGGGGCCCTTGACTCCAGCAGGGGCCCTTGACTCCAGCAGGGGCCCTTGACAAAAGCAGGGGCCCTTGACTCCAGTAAGGGCCCTTGAATCAAGCAGGGGCCCTTGACTCCAGCAGGGGCCCTTGACTCCAGCAGGGGCCCCATGACTCAACCAGGGGCCCTTGACTCCAGCAGGGGCCCTTGACTCCAGGGACGCGTCATTTGAGGTGCAGGGGCCCTTGACTCCAGCAGGGGCCCTTGACTCCAGCAGGTTCCCTTGAATCCAGCAGGGGCCCTTTACTCCAGGGAGGTGTCATTGGAGGCGCAGGGCCCCTTGACTCAAGCAGGGGCCCTTGACTCCAGCAGGTTCCCTTGACTTCAGCAGGGGCCCTTAACTCCAGCAGGGGCGCTTGACTCCAGGGACTCATCACTGGAGGCGCAGGGGCCCTTGACTCCAGCAGGGGCCCTTGACTCCAGCAGGTTCCCTTGACTCTAGCAGGGGCCCTTGACTCCAGAAGGGGCCCTTGACAAAAGCAGGGGCCCTTGACTCCAGTAAGGGCCCTTGAATCAAGCAGGGGCCCTTGACTCCAGCAGGGGCCCCATGACTCAACCAGGGGCCCTTGACTCCAGCAGGGGCCCTTGACTCCAGGGACGCGTCATTTGAGGTGCAGGGGCCCTTGACTCCAGCAGGGGCCCTTGACTCCAGCAGGTTCCCTTGACTCCAGCAGGGGCCCTTTACTCCAGGGAGGTGTCATTGGAGGCGCAGGGCCCCTTGACTCAAGCAGGGGCCCTTGACTCCAGCAGGTTCCCTTGACTTCAGCAGGGGCCCTTAACTCCAGCAGGGGCGCTTGACTCCAGGGACTCATCACTGGAGGCGCAGGGGCCCTTGACTCCAGCAGGGGCCCTTGACTCAAGCAGGGGCCCTTGACTCCAGCAGGTTCCCTTGACTCTAGCAGGGGCCCTTGACTCCAGAAGGGGCCCTTGACTCAAGCAGGGGCCCATGACTCGAGGGATGCATCACTGGAGGCGCAGGGGCCTTTGACTCCAGCAGGGGCGCTTAACTCCAGCAGGGGCGCTTGACTCCAGGGACTCGTCACTGGAGGCGCAGGGGACCTTGACTCCAGCAGGGGCCCTTGACTCAAGCAGGCGCCCTTGACTCCAGCAGGGGCCCTTGAGTAAAGCAGGGGCCCTTGACTCTAGCAGGGGCCCTTGACTCCAGCAGGGGCACTTGACTCCAGCAGGAGCCCTTGACTCAAGCAGGGGCCCATGACTCGAGGGATGCATCACTGGAGGCGCAGGGGCCTTTGACTCCAGCAGGGGCCCTTGACTCCAGGGAGGCGTCACTGGAGGCGCAGGGGCCCTTGACTCCAGCAGGGGCCCTTGACTCCAGCAGGGGCCCTTGACTCCAGGGACGCGTCACTGGAGGCGCAGGGGCCCTTGACTCCAGCAGGGGCTCTTGACTCAAGTTGGTGTCCATGACTCCAGGTATGCGTCACTGGAGGCGCAGGCGCCCTTGACTCCAGCAGGGGCCCTTGACTCCAGGGATGCGTCACTGGAGGCGCAGGGGCCCTTGACTAAGACTTCTTTAAGTTGCTTGAAGACGTTTCACTTCACAGCAGGGGCCCTTGACTCCAGCAGGGGCCCTTGACCAAAGCAGGGGCCCTTGACTCGAGGGACGCATCACTGGAGGCGCCGGGGCCCTTGACTCCAGCAGGGGCCCTTGACTCCAGGGACGCATCACTGGAGGCGCCGGGGCCCTTGACTCCAGCAGGGGCCCTTGACTCCAGCAGGGGCCCTTGACTCAAGCAGGTGCCCTTGACTCCAGCAGGGGCCCTAGACTAAAGCAGGGGCCATTGACTCCAGCAGGGGCCCTTGACTCCAGCAGGGGCCCCATGACTCAAGCAGGGGCCCTTGACTCCAGCAGGGGCCCTTCACTCCAGCAGGGGCCCCATGACTCCAGGGATGCGTCACTGGAGGCGCAGGGGCCCTTGACTCCAGCAGGGGCCCTTGACCCAAGCAGGGGCTTTTGACTCCCGGGACGCGTCACTGGAGGCGTCTCTATCAGTCTTAGTTTCACTGGATCTCAGTGCAGCATTTGACACAGTTGACCACAACATATTACTCAAACGACTGGAGAACTGGGCAGGTTTTTCAGGAACTGTACTATACTCGTTAAAAAACATACTTGAAGACTCACCTGTTCTCAGCTGCATTTGAATAAAGCACCAAATCCACACTTTTAAGCTTAAATTTCAAAACTAACATTTTAACTACTGATTTTATCTATTTATGATTTTATTTGTTTTGATTTTATATACTGTTTTGTTTGTTTGTTTGTTTGCTTGTTAATTAGTTAGTTACTTTGTTTGTTTGTTTGTTTAAATCAATTTTAAATCATGCTTTTTATTTGTTTTTATTTCTAATGTCTCTGTAAAGCACTTTGAATCACCTTGTTGTTGAATTGTCAGTGAAGGTTCTCAGTCATTCAGGTCATCGTAGTCAATGGAGCTTGCAAAGAAAAGCGTCTGGACTTCTTTAAGTTGCTTGAAGACGTTTCACTTCACAGCAGGGGCCCTTGACTCCAGCAGGGGCCGTTGACTCAAGCAGGGGCCCTTGACTCCAGCAGGTTCCCTTGACTCCAGCAGGGGCCCTTGACTCCAGAAGGAGCCCTTGACTCCAGCAGGGGCCCTTGACTACATCAGGGGCCCTTGACCCATGCAGGGGCCCTTGACCCAAGCAGGGGCGCTTGACTCCAGGGACTCGTCACTGGAGGCGCAGGGGCCCTTGACTCCAGCAGGGGCCCTTGACTCAAACAGGGGCCCTTGACTCCAGCAGGGGCCCTTGACCCAAGCAGGGGCCCTTGACTCCCGGGACGTGTCACTGGAGGCGCAGGGTCCCTTGACTCCAGCAGGGGCCCTTGACTCCAGCAGGGGCCCTTGACCCAAGCAGGGGCCCTTGACTCCCGGGACGTGTCACTGGAGGCGCAGGGTCCCTTGACTCCAGCAGGGGCCCTTGACTCCAGGGACGCATCACTGGAGGCGCCGGGGCCCTTGACTCCAGCAGGGGCCCTTGACTCCAGCAGGGGCCCTTGACTCAAGCAGGTGCCCTTGACTCCAGCAGGGGCCCTAGACTAAAGCAGGGGCCATTGACTCCAGCAGGGGCCCTTGACTCCAGCAGGGGCCCCATGACTCAAGCAGGGGCCCTTGACTCCAGCAGGGGCCCTTCACTCCAGCAGGGGCCCCATGACTCCAGGGATGCGTCACTGGAGGCGCAGGGGCCCTTGACTCCAGCAGGGGCCCTTGACCCAAGCAGGGGCTTTTGACTCCCGGGACGCGTCACTGGAGGCGTCTCTATCAGTCTTAGTTTCACTGGATCTCAGTGCAGCATTTGACACAGTTGACCACAACATATTACTCAAACGACTGGAGAACTGGGCAGGTTTTTCAGGAACTGTACTATACTCGTTAAAAAACATACTTGAAGACTCACCTGTTCTCAGCTGCATTTGAATAAAGCACCAAATCCACACTTTTAAGCTTAAATTTCAAAACTAACATTTTAACTACTGATTTTATCTATTTCTGATTTTATTTGTTTTGATTTTATATACTGTTTTTGTTTGTTTGTTTTTTTGCTTGTTAATTAGTTAGTTACTTTGTTTGCTTGTTTAAATCAATTTTAAATCATGCTTTTTATTTGTTTTTGTTTCTAATGTCTCTGTAAAGCACTTTGAATCACCTTGTTGTTGAATTGTCTGTGAAGGTTCTCAGTCATCCAGGTCATCGTAGTCAATGGAGCTTGCAAAGAAAAGCGTCTGGACTTCTTTAAGTTGCTTGAAGACGTTTCACTTCACAGCAGGGGCCCTTGACTCCAGGGACAGGTCACTGTAGGCGCAGGGGCCCTTGACTCCAGCAGGGGCCCTTGACTCCAGCAGGGGCCCTTGACAAAAGCAGGGGCCCTTGACTCCAGTAAGGGCCCTTGAATCAAGCAGGGGCCCTTGACTCCAGCAGGGGCCCTTGACTCCAGCAGGGGCCCCATGACTCAACCAGGGGCCCTTGACTCCAGCAGGGGCCCTTGACTCCAGGGACGCGTCATTTGAGGTGCAGGGGCCCTTGACTCCAGCAGGGGCCCTTGACTCCAGCAGGTTCCCTTGAATCCAGCAGGGGCCCTTTACTCCAGGGAGGTGTCATTGGAGGCGCAGGGCCCCTTGACTCAAGCAGGGGCCCTTGACTCCAGCAGGTTCCCTTGACTTCAGCAGGGGCCCTTAACTCCAGCAGGGGCGCTTGACTCCAGGGACTCATCACTGGAGGCGCAGGGGCCCTTGACTCCAGCAGGGGCCCTTGACTCCAGCAGGTTCCCTTGACTCTAGCAGGGGCCCTTGACTCCAGAAGGGGCCCTTGACTCAAGCAGGGGCCCATGACTCGAGGGATGCATCACTGGAGGCGCAGGGGCCTTTGACTCCAGCAGGGGCGCTTAACTCCAGCAGGGGCGCTTGACTCCAGGGACTCGTCACTGGAGGCGCAGGGGACCTTGACTCCAGCAGGGGCCCTTGACTCAAGCAGGCGCCCTTGACTCCAGCAGGGGCCCTTGAGTAAAGCAGGGGCCCTTGACTCTAGCAGGGGCCCTTGACTCCAGCAGGGGCGCTTGACTCCAGCAGGAGCCCTTGACTCAAGCAGGGGCCCATGACTCGAGGGATGCATCACTGGAGGCGCAGGGGCCTTTGACTCCAGCAGGGGCCCTTGACTCCAGGGAGGCGTCACTGGAGGCGCAGGGGCCCTTGACTCCAGCAGGGGCCCTTGACTCCAGCAGGGGCCCTTGACTCCAGGGACGCGTCACTGGAGGCGCAGGGGCCCTTGACTCCAGCAGGGGCTCTTGACTCAAGTTGGTGTCCATGACTCCAGGTATGCGTCACTGGAGGCGCAGGCGCCCTTGACTCCAGCAGGGGCCCTTGACTCCAGGGATGCGTCACTGGAGGCGCAGGGGCCCTTGACTAAGACTTCTTTAAGTTGCTTGAAGACGTTTCACTTCACAGCAGGGGCCCTTGACTCCAGCAGGGGCCCTTGACCAAAGCAGGGGCCCTTGACTCGAGGGACGCATCACTGGAGGCGCCGGGGCCCTTGACTCCAGCAGGGGCCCTTGACTCCAGGGACGCATCACTGGAGGCGCCGGGGCCCTTGACTCCAGCAGGGGCCCTTGACTCCAGCAGGGGCCCTTGACTCAAGCAGGTGCCCTTGACTCCAGCAGGGGCCCTAGACTAAAGCAGGGGCCATTGACTCCAGCAGGGGCCCTTGACTCCAGCAGGGGCCCCATGACTCAAGCAGGGGCCCTTGACTCCAGCAGGGGCCCTTCACTCCAGCAGGGGCCCCATGACTCCAGGGATGCGTCACTGGAGGCGCAGGGGCCCTTGACTCCAGCAGGGGCCCTTGACCCAAGCAGGGGCTTTTGACTCCCGGGACGCGTCACTGGAGGCGTCTCTATCAGTCTTAGTTTCACTGGATCTCAGTGCAGCATTTGACACAGTTGACCACAACATATTACTCAAACGACTGGAGAACTGGGCAGGTTTTTCAGGAACTGTACTATACTCGTTAAAAAACATACTTGAAGACTCACCTGTTCTCAGCTGCATTTGAATAAAGCACCAAATCCACACTTTTAAGCTTAAATTTCAAAACTAACATTTTAACTACTGATTTTATCTATTTCTGATTTTATTTGTTTTGATTTTATATACTGTTTTTGTTTGTTTGTTTTTTTGCTTGTTAATTAGTTAGTTACTTTGTTTGCTTGTTTAAATCAATTTTAAATCATGCTTTTTTTTGTTTTTGTTTCTAATGTCTCTGTAAAGCACTTTGAATCACCTTGTTGTTGAATTGTCTGTGAAGGTTCTCAGTCATCCAGGTCATCGTAGTCAATGGAGCTTGCAAAGAAAAGCGTCTGGACTTCTTTAAGTTGCTTGAAGACGTTTCACTTCACAGCAGGGGCCCTTGACTCCAGGGACAGGTCACTGTAGGCGCAGGGGCCCTTGACTCCAGCAGGGGCCCTTGACAAAAGCAGGGGCCCTTGACTCCAATAAGGGCCCTTGAATCAAGCAGGGGCCCTTGACTCCAGCAGGGGCCCTTGACTCCAGCAGGGGCCCCATGACTCAACCAGGGGCCCTTGACTCCAGCAGGGGCCCTTGACTCCAGGGACGCGTCATTTGAGGTGCAGGGGCCCTTGACTCCAGCAGGGGCCCTTGACTCCAGCAGGTTCCCTTGACTCCAGCAGGGGCCCTTTACTCCAGGGAGGTGTCATTGGAGGCGCAGGGCCCCTTGACTCAAGCAGGGGCCCTTGACTCCAGCAGGGGCTCTTGACTCAAGTTGGTGTCCATGACTCCAGGTATGCGTCACTGGAGGCGCAGGCGCCCTTGACTCCAGCAGGGGCCCTTGACTCCAGGGATGCGTCACTGGAGGCGCAGGGGCCCTTGACTAAGACTTCTTTAAGTTGCTTGAAGACGTTTCACTTCACAGCAGGGGCCCTTGACTCCAGCAGGGGCCCTTGACCAAAGCAGGGGCCTTTGACTCGAGGGACGCATCACTGGAGGCGCCGGGGCCCTTGACTCCAGCAGGGGCCCCATGACTCAATCAGGGGCCCTTTACTCCAAGGACGCGTCACTGTAGGCGCAGGGGCCCTTGACTCAAGCAGGGGCCCTTGACTCCAGGGACGCATAACTGGAGGCGCAGGGGCCCTTGACTCCAGCAGGGGCCCTTGACTCAAGCAGGGGCCCTTGACTCCAGCAGGGGCCCTTGACTAAAGAAGGGGCCCTTGACTCAAGCAGGGGCCCTTGACTCCAGGGACGCATCACTGGAGGCGCCTGGGCCCTTGACTCCAGCAGGGGCCCTTGACCCATGCAGGGGCCCTTGACCCAAGCAGGGGCCCTTGACTCCCGGGACGCGTCACTGGAGGCGCAGGGGCCCTTGACTCCAGCAGGGGCCCTTGAATCCAGGGACGCGTCATTGGAGGCGTCTCTATCAGTCTTAGTTTCACTGGATCTCAGTGCAGCATTTGACACAGTTGACCACAACATATTACTCAAACGACTGGAGAACTGGGCAGGTTTTTCAGGAACTGTACTATACTCGTTAAAAAACATA
The DNA here is from genome assembly GCF_963969265.1 of Rhamphochromis sp. 'chilingali'. Lineage (NCBI taxonomy): Eukaryota > Metazoa > Chordata > Actinopteri > Cichliformes > Cichlidae > Rhamphochromis > Rhamphochromis sp. 'chilingali'. Next base: position 8,239,562 of record NC_137929.1, read on the forward strand.
CTTGAAGACTCACCTGTTCTCAGCTGCATTTGAATAAAGCACCAAATCCACACTTTTAAGCTTAAATTTCAAAACTAACATTTTAACTACTGATTTTATCTATTTCTGATTTTATTTGTTTGCTTGTTTAAATCACTTTGAAATCATGCTTTTTATTTGTTTTTGTTTCTAATGTCTCTGTAAAGCACTTTGAATCACCTTGTTGTTGAATTGTCTGTGAAGGTTCTCAGTCATCCAGGTCATTGTAGTCAATGGAGCTTGCAAAGAAAAGCGTCTGGACTCCTTTAAGTTGTTTGAAGACGTTTCACTTCACAGCAGGGGCCCTTGACTCCAGCAGGGGCCCTTGACTCCAGTAAGGGCCCTTGACTCAAGCAGGGGCCCTTGACTCCAGCCGGGGCCCTTGACTCCAGCCGGGGCCCTTGACTCCAGCAGGGGCCCTTGACTAAAGCAGGGGCCATTGACTCCAGCAGGGGCCCTTGACTCCAGCAGGGGCCCTTGACTCAAGCAGGGGCCCTTGACTCCAGCAGGGGCCCTTTACTCCAGGGACGCGTCATTGGAGGCGCAGGGCCCCTTGACTCAAGCAGGGGCCCTTGACTCCAGCAGGGGCCCATGACTCGAGGGACGCGTCACTGGAGGCGCAGGGGCCCTTGACTCCAGCAGGGGCCCTTGACTCCAGGGACGCGTCACTGGAGGCGCAGGGGCCCTTGACTCCAGCAGGGGCTCTTGACTCAAGTTGGTGCCCATGACTCCAGGTATGCGTCACTGGAGGCGCAGGGGCCCTTGACTCCAGCAGGGGCCCTTGACTCCAGGGACACGTCACTGGAGGCGCAGGGGCCCTTGACTGCAGCAGGGGCCCTTGACTCAAGCAGGGGCCCTTGACTCCAGCAGGGGCCCTTGACTCCAGAAGGGGCCCTTGACTCCAGCAGGGGCCCTTGACTCAAGCAGGGGCGCTTGACTCCAGCTGGAGCCCTTGACTCAAGCAGGGGCCCTTGACTCCAGCAGGGGCCCTTGACTCCAGCAGGGGCCCTTGACTCAAGCAGGGGCGCTTGACTCCAGCAGGGGCCCTTGACCCAAGCAGGGGCCCTTGACTCCAGCAGGGGCCCTTGACCCAAGCAGGGGCCCTTGACTCCCGGGACGCGTCACTGGAGGCGTCTCTATCAGTCTTAGTTTCACTGGATCTCAGTGCAGCATTTGACACAGTTGACCACAACATATTACTCAAACGACTGGAGAACTGGGCAGGTTTTTCAGGAACTGTACTAAACTCGTTAAAAAACATACTTGAAGACTCACCTGTTCTCAGCTGCATTTGAATAAAGCACCAAATCCACACTTTTAAGCTTAAATTTCAAAACTAACATTTTAACTACTGATTTTATCTATTTCTGATTTTATTTGTTTTGATTTTATATACTGTTTTTGTTTGTTTGTTTTTTTGCTTGTTAATTAGTTAGTTACTTTGTTTGCTTGTTTAAATCACTTTTAAATCATGCTTTTTATTTGTTTTTGTTTCTAATGTCTCTGTAAAGCACTTTGAATCACCTTGTTGTTGAATTGTCTGTGAAGGTTCTCAGTCATCCAGGTCATCGTAGTCAATGGAGCTTGCAAAGAAAAGCGTCTGGACTTCTTTAAGTTGCTTGAAGACGTTTCACTTCACAGCAGGGGCCCTTGACTCCATCAGGGGCCCTTGACTCCAGCAGGGGCCCCATGACTCAAGCAGGGGCCCTTGACTCCAACAGGGGCCCTTGACTCCAGGGACGCGTCATTTGAGGTGCAGGGACCCTTCACTCCAGCAGGGGCCCTTCACTCCAGCAGGGACCCCATGACTCCAGGGATGCATCACTGGAGGCGCAGGGGCCCTTGACTCCAGCAGGGGCCCTTGACCCAAGCAGGGGCCCTTGACTCCAGCAGGGGCCCTTGACCCAAGCAGGGGCCCTTGACTCCCGGGACGCGTCACTGGAGGCGCTGGGGCCCTTGACTACATCAGGGGCCCTTGAACCATGCAGGGGCCCTTGACCCAAGCAGGGGCCCTTGACTCCCGGGACGCGTCACTGGAGGCGCAGGGGCCCTTGACTCCAGCAGGGGCCCTTGACTCAAGCAGGGGCCCTTGACTCAAGCAGGGGCCCTTGACTAAAGAAGGGGCCCTTGACTCAAGCAGGGGCCCTTGACTCAAGCAGGGGCCCTTGACTCCAGCAGGGGCCCTTGACTAAAGAAGGGGCCCTTGACTCAAGCAGGGGCCCTTGACTCCAGCAGGGGCCCTTGACTAAAGAAGGGGCCCTTGACTCAAGCAGGGGCCCTTGACTCCAGGGACGCATCACTGGAGGCGCCGGGGCCCTTGACTACATCAGGGGCCCTTGAACCATGCAGGGGCCCTTGACCCAAGCAGGGGCCCTTGACTCCCGGCACGCGTCACTGGAGGCGCAGGGGCCCTTGACTCCAGCAGGGGCCCTTGACTCAAGCAGGGGCCCTTGGCTCCAGCAGGGGCCCTTGACTCCAGCAGGGGCCCTTGACTAAAGAAGGGGCCCTTGATTCAATCAGGGGCCCTTGACTCCAGCAGGGGCCCATGACTCCAGGGATGCGTCACTGGAGGTACAGGGGCCTTTGACTCCAGCAGGGGCCCTTGACTCCAGGGACGCGTCACTGGAGGCGCAGGGGCCCTTGACTCCAGCAGGGGCCCTTGACTCAAGCAGGGGCCCTTGGCTCCAGCAGGGGCCCTTGACTCCAGCAGGGGCCCTTGACTAAAGAAGGGGCCCTTGACTCCAGCAGGGGCCCTTGACCCATGCAGGGGCCCTTGACCCAAGCAGGGGCCCTTGACTCCCGGGACGCGTCACTGGAGGCGCAGGGGCCCTTGACTCCATCAGGGGCCCTTGAATCCAGGGACGCGTCATTGGAGGCGTCTCTATCAGTCTTAGTTTCACTGGATCTCAGTGCAGCATTTGACACAGTTGACCACAACATATTACTCAAACGACTGGAGAACTGGGCAGGTTTTTCAGGAACTGTACTATACTCGTTAAAAAACATACTTGAAGACTCACCTGTTCTCAGCTGCATTTGAATAAAGCACCAAATCCACACTTTTAAGCTTAAATTTCAAAACTAACATTTTAACTACTGATTTTATCTATTTATGATTTTATTTGTTTGCTTGTTTAAATCACTTTTAAATCATGCTTTTTATTTGTTTTTGTTTCTAATGTCTCTGTAAAGCACTTTGAATCACCTTGTTGTTGAATTGTCTGTGAAGGTTCTCAGTCATCCAGGTCATCGTAGTCAATGGAGCTTGCAAAGAAAAGCGTCTGGACTTCTTTAAGTTGCTTGAAGACGTTTCACTTCACAGCAGGGGCCCTTGACTCCAGGGACAGGTCACTGTAGGCGCAGGGGCCCTTGACTCCAGCAGGGGCCCTTGACTCCAGCAGGGGCCCTTGACAAAAGCAGGGGCCCTTGACTCCAGTAAGGGCCCTTGAATCAAGCAGGGGCCCTTGACTCCAGCAGGGGCCCTTGACTCCAGCAGGGGCCCCATGACTCAACCAGGGGCCCTTGACTCCAGCAGGGGCCCTTGACTCCAGGGACGCGTCATTTGAGGTGCAGGGGCCCTTGACTCCAGCAGGGGCCCTTGACTCCAGCAGGTTCCCTTGAATCCAGCAGGGGCCCTTTACTCCAGGGAGGTGTCATTGGAGGCGCAGGGCCCCTTGACTCAAGCAGGGGCCCTTGACTCCAGCAGGTTCCCTTGACTTCAGCAGGGGCCCTTAACTCCAGCAGGGGCGCTTGACTCCAGGGACTCATCACTGGAGGCGCAGGGGCCCTTGACTCCAGCAGGGGCCCTTGACTCCAGCAGGTTCCCTTGACTCTAGCAGGGGCCCTTGACTCCAGAAGGGGCCCTTGACTCAAGCAGGGGCCCATGACTCGAGGGATGCATCACTGGAGGCGCAGGGGCCTTTGACTCCAGCAGGGGCGCTTAACTCCAGCAGGGGCGCTTGACTCCAGGGACTCGTCACTGGAGGCGCAGGGGACCTTGACTCCAGCAGGGGCCCTTGACTCAAGCAGGCGCCCTTGACTCCAGCAGGGGCCCTTGAGTAAAGCAGGGGCCCTTGACTCTAGCAGGGGCCCTTGACTCCAGCAGGGGCGCTTGACTCCAGCAGGAGCCCTTGACTCAAGCAGGGGCCCATGACTCGAGGGATGCATCACTGGAGGCGCAGGGGCCTTTGACTCCAGCAGGGGCCCTTGACTCCAGGGAGGCGTCACTGGAGGCGCAGGGGCCCTTGACTCCAGCAGGGGCCCTTGACTCCAGCAGGGGCCCTTGACTCCAGGGACGCGTCACTGGAGGCGCAGGGGCCCTTGACTCCAGCAGGGGCTCTTGACTCAAGTTGGTGTCCATGACTCCAGGTATGCGTCACTGGAGGCGCAGGCGCCCTTGACTCCAGCAGGGGCCCTTGACTCCAGGGATGCGTCACTGGAGGCGCAGGGGCCCTTGACTAAGACTTCTTTAAGTTGCTTGAAGACGTTTCACTTCACAGCAGGGGCCCTTGACTCCAGCAGGGGCCCTTGACCAAAGCAGGGGCCCTTGACTCGAGGGACGCATCACTGGAGGCGCCGGGGCCCTTGACTCCAGCAGGGGCCCTTGACTCCAGGGACGCATCACTGGAGGCGCCGGGGCCCTTGACTCCAGCAGGGGCCCTTGACTCCAGCAGGGGCCCTTGACTCAAGCAGGTGCCCTTGACTCCAGCAGGGGCCCTAGACTAAAGCAGGGGCCATTGACTCCAGCAGGGGCCCTTGACTCCAGCAGGGGCCCCATGACTCAAGCAGGGGCCCTTGACTCCAGCAGGGGCCCTTCACTCCAGCAGGGGCCCCATGACTCCAGGGATGCGTCACTGGAGGCGCAGGGGCCCTTGACTCCAGCAGGGGCCCTTGACCCAAGCAGGGGCTTTTGACTCCCGGGACGCGTCACTGGAGGCGTCTCTATCAGTCTTAGTTTCACTGGATCTCAGTGCAGCATTTGACACAGTTGACCACAACATATTACTCAAACGACTGGAGAACTGGGCAGGTTTTTCAGGAACTGTACTATACTCGTTAAAAAACATACTTGAAGACTCACCTGTTCTCAGCTGCATTTGAATAAAGCACCAAATCCACACTTTTAAGCTTAAATTTCAAAACTAACATTTTAACTACTGATTTTATCTATTTCTGATTTTATTTGTTTTGATTTTATATACTGTTTTTGTTTGTTTGTTTTTTTGCTTGTTAATTAGTTAGTTACTTTGTTTGCTTGTTTAAATCAATTTTAAATCATGCTTTTTTTTGTTTTTGTTTCTAATGTCTCTGTAAAGCACTTTGAATCACCTTGTTGTTGAATTGTCTGTGAAGGTTCTCAGTCATCCAGGTCATCGTAGTCAATGGAGCTTGCAAAGAAAAGCGTCTGGACTTCTTTAAGTTGCTTGAAGACGTTTCACTTCACAGCAGGGGCCCTTGACTCCAGGGACAGGTCACTGTAGGCGCAGGGGCCCTTGACTCCAGCAGGGGCCCTTGACAAAAGCAGGGGCCCTTGACTCCAATAAGGGCCCTTGAATCAAGCAGGGGCCCTTGACTCCAGCAGGGGCCCTTGACTCCAGCAGGGGCCCCATGACTCAACCAGGGGCCCTTGACTCCAGCAGGGGCCCTTGACTCCAGGGACGCGTCATTTGAGGTGCAGGGGCCCTTGACTCCAGCAGGGGCCCTTGACTCCAGCAGGTTCCCTTGACTCCAGCAGGGGCCCTTTACTCCAGGGAGGTGTCATTGGAGGCGCAGGGCCCCTTGACTCAAGCAGGGGCCCTTGACTCCAGCAGGGGCTCTTGACTCAAGTTGGTGTCCATGACTCCAGGTATGCGTCACTGGAGGCGCAGGCGCCCTTGACTCCAGCAGGGGCCCTTGACTCCAGGGATGCGTCACTGGAGGCGCAGGGGCCCTTGACTAAGACTTCTTTAAGTTGCTTGAAGACGTTTCACTTCACAGCAGGGGCCCTTGACTCCAGCAGGGGCCCTTGACCAAAGCAGGGGCCTTTGACTCGAGGGACGCATCACTGGAGGCGCCGGGGCCCTTGACTCCAGCAGGGGCCCCATGACTCAATCAGGGGCCCTTTACTCCAAGGACGCGTCACTGTAGGCGCAGGGGCCCTTGACTCAAGCAGGGGCCCTTGACTCCAGGGACGCATAACTGGAGGCGCAGGGGCCCTTGACTCCAGCAGGGGCCCTTGACTCAAGCAGGGGCCCTTGACTCCAGCAGGGGCCCTTGACTAAAGAAGGGGCCCTTGACTCAAGCAGGGGCCCTTGACTCCAGGGACGCATCACTGGAGGCGCCTGGGCCCTTGACTCCAGCAGGGGCCCTTGACCCATGCAGGGGCCCTTGACCCAAGCAGGGGCCCTTGACTCCCGGGACGCGTCACTGGAGGCGCAGGGGCCCTTGACTCCAGCAGGGGCCCTTGAATCCAGGGACGCGTCATTGGAGGCGTCTCTATCAGTCTTAGTTTCACTGGATCTCAGTGCAGCATTTGACACAGTTGACCACAACATATTACTCAAACGACTGGAGAACTGGGCAGGTTTTTCAGGAACTGTACTATACTCGTTAAAAAACATACTTGAAGACTCACCTGTTCTCAGCTGCATTTGAATAAAGCACCAAATCCACACTTTTAAGCTTAAATTTCAAAACTAACATTTTAACTACTGATTTTATCTATTTCTGATTTTATTTGTTTGCTTGTTTAAATCACTTTGAAATCATGCTTTTTATTTGTTTTTGTTTCTAATGTCTCTGTAAAGCACTTTGAATCACCTTGTTGTTGAATTGTCTGTGAAGGTTCTCAGTCATCCAGGTCATTGTAGTCAATGGAGCTTGCAAAGAAAAGCGTCTGGACTCCTTTAAGTTGTTTGAAGACGTTTCACTTCACAGCAGGGGCCCTTGACTCCAGCAGGGGCCCTTGACTCCAGTAAGGGCCCTTGACTCAAGCAGGGGCCCTTGACTCCAGCCGGGGCCCTTGACTCCAGCCGGGGCCCTTGACTCCAGCAGGGGCCCTTGACTAAAGCAGGGGCCATTGACTCCAGCAGGGGCCCTTGACTCCAGCAGGGGCCCTTGACTCAAGCAGGGGCCCTTGACTCCAGCAGGGGCCCTTTACTCCAGGGACGCGTCATTGGAGGCGCAGGGCCCCTTGACTCAAGCAGGGGCCCTTGACTCCAGCAGGGGCCCATGACTCGAGGGACGCGTCACTGGAGGCGCAGGGGCCCTTGACTCCAGCAGGGGCCCTTGACTCCAGGGACGCGTCACTGGAGGCGCAGGGGCCCTTGACTCCAGCAGGGGCTCTTGACTCAAGTTGGTGCCCATGACTCCAGGTATGCGTCACTGGAGGCGCAGGGGCCCTTGACTCCAGCAGGGGCCCTTGACTCCAGGGACACGTCACTGGAGGCGCAGGGGCCCTTGACTGCAGCAGGGGCCCTTGACTCAAGCAGGGGCCCTTGACTCCAGCAGGGGCCCTTGACTCCAGAAGGGGCCCTTGACTCCAGCAGGGGCCCTTGACTCAAGCAGGGGCGCTTGACTCCAGCTGGAGCCCTTGACTCAAGCAGGGGCCCTTGACTCCAGCAGGGGCCCTTGACTCCAGCAGGGGCCCTTGACTCAAGCAGGGGCGCTTGACTCCAGCAGGGGCCCTTGACCCAAGCAGGGGCCCTTGACTCCAGCAGGGGCCCTTGACCCAAGCAGGGGCCCTTGACTCCCGGGACGCGTCACTGGAGGCGTCTCTATCAGTCTTAGTTTCACTGGATCTCAGTGCAGCATTTGACACAGTTGACCACAACATATTACTCAAACGACTGGAGAACTGGGCAGGTTTTTCAGGAACTGTACTAAACTCGTTAAAAAACATACTTGAAGACTCACCTGTTCTCAGCTGCATTTGAATAAAGCACCAAATCCACACTTTTAAGCTTAAATTTCAAAACTAACATTTTAACTACTGATTTTATCTATTTCTGATTTTATTTGTTTTGATTTTATATACTGTTTTTGTTTGTTTGTTTTTTTGCTTGTTAATTAGTTAGTTACTTTGTTTGCTTGTTTAAATCACTTTTAAATCATGCTTTTTATTTGTTTTTGTTTCTAATGTCTCTGTAAAGCACTTTGAATCACCTTGTTGTTGAATTGTCTGTGAAGGTTCTCAGTCATCCAGGTCATCGTAGTCAATGGAGCTTGCAAAGAAAAGCGTCTGGACTTCTTTAAGTTGCTTGAAGACGTTTCACTTCACAGCAGGGGCCCTTGACTCCATCAGGGGCCCTTGACTCCAGCAGGGGCCCCATGACTCAAGCAGGGGCCCTTGACTCCAACAGGGGCCCTTGACTCCAGGGACGCGTCATTTGAGGTGCAGGGACCCTTCACTCCAGCAGGGGCCCTTCACTCCAGCAGGGACCCCATGACTCCAGGGATGCATCACTGGAGGCGCAGGGGCCCTTGACTCCAGCAGGGGCCCTTGACCCAAGCAGGGGCCCTTGACTCCAGCAGGGGCCCTTGACCCAAGCAGGGGCCCTTGACTCCCGGGACGCGTCACTGGAGGCGCTGGGGCCCTTGACTACATCAGGGGCCCTTGAACCATGCAGGGGCCCTTGACCCAAGCAGGGGCCCTTGACTCCCGGGACGCGTCACTGGAGGCGCAGGGGCCCTTGACTCCAGCAGGGGCCCTTGACTCAAGCAGGGGCCCTTGACTCAAGCAGGGGCCCTTGACTAAAGAAGGGGCCCTTGACTCAAGCAGGGGCCCTTGACTCAAGCAGGGGCCCTTGACTCCAGCAGGGGCCCTTGACTAAAGAAGGGGCCCTTGACTCAAGCAGGGGCCCTTGACTCCAGCAGGGGCCCTTGACTAAAGAAGGGGCCCTTGACTCAAGCAGGGGCCCTTGACTCCAGGGACGCATCACTGGAGGCGCCGGGGCCCTTGACTACATCAGGGGCCCTTGAACCATGCAGGGGCCCTTGACCCAAGCAGGGGCCCTTGACTCCCGGCACGCGTCACTGGAGGCGCAGGGGCCCTTGACTCCAGCAGGGGCCCTTGACTCAAGCAGGGGCCCTTGGCTCCAGCAGGGGCCCTTGACTCCAGCAGGGGCCCTTGACTAAAGAAGGGGCCCTTGATTCAATCAGGGGCCCTTGACTCCAGCAGGGGCCCATGACTCCAGGGATGCGTCACTGGAGGTACAGGGGCCTTTGACTCCAGCAGGGGCCCTTGACTCCAGGGACGCGTCACTGGAGGCGCAGGGGCCCTTGACTCCAGCAGGGGCCCTTGACTCAAGCAGGGGCCCTTGGCTCCAGCAGGGGCCCTTGACTCCAGCAGGGGCCCTTGACTAAAGAAGGGGCCCTTGACTCCAGCAGGGGCCCTTGACCCATGCAGGGGCCCTTGACCCAAGCAGGGGCCCTTGACTCCCGGGACGCGTCACTGGAGGCGCAGGGGCCCTTGACTCCATCAGGGGCCCTTGAATCCAGGGACGCGTCATTGGAGGCGTCTCTATCAGTCTTAGTTTCACTGGATCTCAGTGCAGCATTTGACACAGTTGACCACAACATATTACTCAAACGACTGGAGAACTGGGCAGGTTTTTCAGGAACTGTACTATACTCGTTAAAAAACATACTTGAAGACTCACCTGTTCTCAGCTGCATTTGAATAAAGCACCAAATCCACACTTTTAAGCTTAAATTTCAAAACTAACATTTTAACTACTGATTTTATCTATTTATGATTTTATTTGTTTTGATTTTATATACTGTTTTGTTTGTTTGTTTGTTCGCTTGTTAATTAGTTAGTTACTTTGTTTGTTTGTTTGTTTAAATCAATTTTAAATCATGCTTTTTATTTGTTTTTATTTCTAATGTCTCTGTAAAGCACTTTGGAACACCTTGTTGTTGAATTGTCAGTGAAGGTTCTCAGTCATTCAGGTCATCGTAGTCAATGGAGCTTGCAAAGAAAAGCGTCTGGACTTCTTTAAGTTGCTTGAAGACGTTTCACTTCACAGCAGGGGCCCTTGACTCCAGCAGGGGCCGTTGACTCAAGCAGGGGCCCTTGACTCCAGCAGGTTCCCTTGACTCCAGCAGGGGCCCTTGACTCCAGAAGGAGCCCTTGACTCCAGCAGGGGCCCTTGACTACATCAGGGGCCCTTGACCCATGCAGGGGCCCTTGACCCAAGCAGGGGCGCTTGACTCCAGGGACTCGTCACTGGAGGCGCAGGGGCCCTTGACTCCAGCAGGGGCCCTTGACTCAAACAGGGGCCCTTGACTCCAGCAGGGGCCCTTGACCCAAGCAGGGGCCCTTGACTCCCGGGACGTGTCACTGGAGGCGCAGGGTCCCTTGACTCCAGCAGGGGCCCTTGACTCCAGCAGGGGCCCTTGACCCAAGCAGGGGCCCTTGACTCCCGGGACGTGTCACTGGAGGCGCAGGGTCCCTTGACTCCAGCAGGGGCCCTTGACTCCAGGGACGCATCACTGGAGGCGCCGGGGCCCTTGACTCCAGCAGGGGCCCTTGACTCCAGCAGGGGCCCTTGACTCAAGCAGGTGCCCTTGACTCCAGCAGGGGCCCTAGACTAAAGCAGGGGCCATTGACTCCAGCAGGGGCCCTTCACTCCAGCAGGGGCCCCATGACTCCAGGGATGCGTCACTGGAGGCGCAGGGGCCCTTGACTCCAGCAGGGGCCCTTGACCCAAGCAGGGGCTTTTGACTCCCGGGACGCGTCACTGGAGGCGTCTCTATCAGTCTTAGTTTCACTGGATCTCAGTGCAGCATTTGACACAGTTGACCACAACATATTACTCAAACGACTGGAGAACTGGGCAGGTTTTTCAGGAACTGTACTATACTCGTTAAAAAACATACTTGAAGACTCACCTGTTCTCAGCTGCATTTGAATAAAGCACCAAATCCACACTTTTAAGCTTAAATTTCAAAACTAACATTTTAACTACTGATTTTATCTATTTCTGATTTTATTTGTTTTGATTTTATATACTGTTTTTGTTTGTTTGTTTTTTTGCTTGTTAATTAGTTAGTTACTTTGTTTGCTTGTTTAAATCAATTTTAAATCATGCTTTTTATTTGTTTTTGTTTCTAATGTCTCTGTAAAGCACTTTGAATCACCTTGTTGTTGAATTGTCTGTGAAGGTTCTCAGTCATCCAGGTCATCGTAGTCAATGGAGCTTGCAAAGAAAAGCGTCTGGACTTCTTTAAGTTGCTTGAAGACGTTTCACTTCACAGCAGGGGCCCTTGACTCCAGGGACAGGTCACTGTAGGCGCAGGGGCCCTTGACTCCAGCAGGGGCCCTTGACTCCAGCAGGGGCCCTTGACAAAAGCAGGGGCCCTTGACTCCAGTAAGGGCCCTTGAATCAAGCAGGGGCCCTTGACTCCAGCAGGGGCCCTTGACTCCAGCAGGGGCCCCATGACTCAACCAGGGGCCCTTGACTCCAGCAGGGGCCCTTGACTCCAGGGACGCGTCATTTGAGGTGCAGGGGCCCTTGACTCCAGCAGGGGCCCTTGACTCCAGCAGGTTCCCTTGACTCCAGCAGGGGCCCTTTACTCCAGGGAGGTGTCATTGGAGGCGCAGGGCCCCTTGACTCAAGCAGGGGCCCTTGACTCCAGCAGGTTCCCTTGACTTCAGCAGGGGCCCTTAACTCCAGCAGGGGCGCTTGACTCCAGGGACTCATCACTGGAGGCGCAGGGGCCCTTGACTCCAGCAGGGGCCCTTGACTCAAGCAGGGGCCCTTGACTCCAGCAGGTTCCCTTGACTCTAGCAGGGGCCCTTGACTCCAGAAGGGGCCCTTGACTCAAGCAGGGGCCCATGACTCGAGGGATGCATCACTGGAGGCGCAGGGGCCTTTGACTCCAGCAGGGGCCCTTGACCCAAGCAGGGGCCCTTGACTCCCGGGACGTGTCACTGGAGGCGCAGGGTCCCTTGACTCCAGCAGGGGCCCTTGACTCCAGGGACGCATCACTGGAGGCGCCGGGGCCCTTGACTCCAGCAGGGGCCCTTGACTCCAGCAGGGGCCCTTGACTCAAGCAGGCGCCCTTGACTCCAGCAGGGGCCCTTGAGTAAAGCAGGGGCCCTTGACTCTAGCAGGGGCCCTTGACTCCAGCAGGGGCGCTTGACTCCAGCAGGAGCCCTTGACTCAAGCAGGGGCCCATGACTCGAGGGATGCATCACTGGAGGCGCAGGGGCCTTTGACTCCAGCAGGGGCCCTTGACTCCAGGGAGGCGTCACTGGAGGCGCAGGGGCCCTTGACTCCAGCATGGGCTCTTGACTCAAGTTGGTGTCCATGACTCCAGGTATGCGTCACTGGAGGCGCAGGCGCCCTTGACTCCAGCAGGGGCCCTTGACTCCAGGGATGCGTCACTGGAGGCGCAGGGGCCCTTGACTAAGACTTCTTTAAGTTGCTTGAAGACGTTTCACTTCACAGCAGGGGCCCTTGACTCCAGCAGGGGCCCTTGACCAAAGCAGGGGCCTTTGACTCGAGGGACGCATCACTGGAGGCGCCGGGGCCCTTGACTCCAGCAGGGGCCCCATGACTCAATCAGGGGCCCTTTACTCCAAGGACGCGTCACTGTAGGCGCAGGGGCCCTTGACTCAAGCAGGGGCCCTTGACTCCAGGGACGCATAACTGGAGGCGCAGGGGCCCTTGACTCCAGCAGGGGCCCTTGACTCAAGCAGGGGCCCTTGACTCCAGCAGGGGCCCTTGACTAAAGAAGGGGCCCTTGACTCAAGCAGGGGCCCTTGACTCCAGGGACGCATCACTGGAGGCGCCTGGGCCCTTGACTCCAGCAGGGGCCCTTGACCCATGCAGGGGCCCTTGACCCAAGCAGGGGCCCTTGACTCCCGGGACGCGTCACTGGAGGCGCAGGGGCCCTTGACTCCAGCAGGGGCCCTTGAATCCAGGGACGCGTCATTGGAGGCGTCTCTATCAGTCTTAGTTTCACTGGATCTCAGTGCAGCATTTGACACAGTTGACCACAACATATTACTCAAACGACTGGAGAACTGGGCAGGTTTTTCAGGAACTGTACTATACTCGTTAAAAAACATACTTGAAGACTCACCTGTTCTCAGCTGCATTTGAATAAAGCACCAAATCCACACTTTTAAGCTTAAATTTCAAAACTAACATTTTAACTACTGATTTTATCTATTTCTGATTTTATTTGTTTGCTTGTTTAAATCACTTTGAAATCATGCTTTTTATTTGTTTTTGTTTCTAATGTCTCTGTAAAGCACTTTGAATCACCTTGTTGTTGAATTGTCTGTGAAGGTTCTCAGTCATCCAGGTCATTGTAGTCAATGGAGCTTGCAAAGAAAAGCGTCTGGACTCCTTTAAGTTGTTTGAAGACGTTTCACTTCACAGCAGGGGCCCTTGACTCCAGCAGGGGCCCTTGACTCCAGTAAGGGCCCTTGACTCAAGCAGGGGCCCTTGACTCCAGCCGGGGCCCTTGACTCCAGCCGGGGCCCTTGACTCCAGCAGGGGCCCTTGACTAAAGCAGGGGCCATTGACTCCAGCAGGGGCCCTTGACTCCAGCAGGGGCCCTTGACTCAAGCAGGGGCCCTTGACTCCAGCAGGGGCCCTTTACTCCAGGGACGCGTCATTGGAGGCGCAGGGCCCCTTGACTCAAGCAGGGGCCCTTGACTCCAGCAGGGGCCCATGACTCGAGGGACGCGTCACTGGAGGCGCAGGGGCCCTTGACTCCAGCAGGGGCCCTTGACTCCAGGGACGCGTCACTGGAGGCGCAGGGGCCCTTGACTCCAGCAGGGGCTCTTGACTCAAGTTGGTGCCCATGACTCCAGGTATGCGTCACTGGAGGCGCAGGGGCCCTTGACTCCAGCAGGGGCCCTTGACTCCAGGGACACGTCACTGGAGGCGCAGGGGCCCTTGACTGCAGCAGGGGCCCTTGACTCAAGCAGGGGCCCTTGACTCCAGCAGGGGCCCTTGACTCCAGAAGGGGCCCTTGACTCCAGCAGGGGCCCTTGACTCAAGCAGGGGCGCTTGACTCCAGCTGGAGCCCTTGACTCAAGCAGGGGCCCTTGACTCCAGCAGGGGCCCTTGACTCCAGCAGGGGCCCTTGACTCAAGCAGGGGCGCTTGACTCCAGCAGGGGCCCTTGACCCAAGCAGGGGCCCTTGACTCCAGCAGGGGCCCTTGACCCAAGCAGGGGCCCTTGACTCCCGGGACGCGTCACTGGAGGCGTCTCTATCAGTCTTAGTTTCACTGGATCTCAGTGCAGCATTTGACACAGTTGACCACAACATATTACTCAAACGACTGGAGAACTGGGCAGGTTTTTCAGGAACTGTACTAAACTCGTTAAAAAACATACTTGAAGACTCACCTGTTCTCAGCTGCATTTGAATAAAGCACCAAATCCACACTTTTAAGCTTAAATTTCAAAACTAACATTTTAACTACTGATTTTATCTATTTCTGATTTTATTTGTTTTGATTTTATATACTGTTTTTGTTTGTTTGTTTTTTTGCTTGTTAATTAGTTAGTTACTTTGTTTGCTTGTTTAAATCACTTTTAAATCATGCTTTTTATTTGTTTTTGTTTCTAATGTCTCTGTAAAGCACTTTGAATCACCTTGTTGTTGAATTGTCTGTGAAGGTTCTCAGTCATCCAGGTCATCGTAGTCAATGGAGCTTGCAAAGAAAAGCGTCTGGACTTCTTTAAGTTGCTTGAAGACGTTTCACTTCACAGCAGGGGCCCTTGACTCCATCAGGGGCCCTTGACTCCAGCAGGGGCCCCATGACTCAAGCAGGGGCCCTTGACTCCAACAGGGGCCCTTGACTCCAGGGACGTGTCATTTGAGGTGCAGGGACCCTTCACTCCAGCAGGGGCCCTTCACTCCAGCAGGGACCCCATGACTCCAGGGATGCATCACTGGAGGCGCAGGGGCCCTTGACTCCAGCAGGGGCCCTTGACCCAAGCAGGGGCCCTTGACTCCAGCAGGGGCCCTTGACCCAAGCAGGGGCCCTTGACTCCCGGGACGCGTCACTGGAGGCGCTGGGGCCCTTGACTACATCAGGGGCCCTTGAACCATGCAGGGGCCCTTGACCCAAGCAGGGGCCCTTGACTCCCGGGACGCGTCACTGGAGGCGCAGGGGCCCTTGACTCCAGCAGGGGCCCTTGACTCAAGCAGGGGCCCTTGACTCAAGCAGGGGCCCTTGACTAAAGAAGGGGCCCTTGACTCAAGCAGGGGCCCTTGACTCAAGCAGGGGCCCTTGACTCCAGCAGGGGCCCTTGACTAAAGAAGGGGCCCTTGACTCAAGCAGGGGCCCTTGACTCCAGCAGGGGCCCTTGACTAAAGAAGGGGCCCTTGACTCAAGCAGGGGCCCTTGACTCCAGGGACGCATCACTGGAGGCGCCGGGGCCCTTGACTACATCAGGGGCCCTTGAACCATGCAGGGGCCCTTGACCCAAGCAGGGGCCCTTGACTCCCGGCACGCGTCACTGGAGGCGCAGGGGCCCTTGACTCCAGCAGGGGCCCTTGACTCAAGCAGGGGCCCTTGGCTCCAGCAGGGGCCCTTGACTCCAGCAGGGGCCCTTGACTAAAGAAGGGGCCCTTGATTCAATCAGGGGCCCTTGACTCCAGCAGGGGCCCATGACTCCAGGGATGCGTCACTGGAGGTACAGGGGCCTTTGACTCCAGCAGGGGCCCTTGACTCCAGGGACGCGTCACTGGAGGCGCAGGGGCCCTTGACTCCAGCAGGGGCCCTTGACTCAAGCAGGGGCCCTTGGCTCCAGCAGGGGCCCTTGACTCCAGCAGGGGCCCTTGACTAAAGAAGGGGCCCTTGACTCCAGCAGGGGCCCTTGACCCATGCAGGGGCCCTTGACCCAAGCAGGGGCCCTTGACTCCCGGGACGCGTCACTGGAGGCGCAGGGGCCCTTGACTCCATCAGGGGCCCTTGAATCCAGGGACGCGTCATTGGAGGCGTCTCTATCAGTCTTAGTTTCACTGGATCTCAGTGCAGCATTTGACACAGTTGACCACAACATATTACTCAAACGACTGGAGAACTGGGCAGGTTTTTCAGGAACTGTACTATACTCGTTAAAAAACATACTTGAAGACTCACCTGTTCTCAGCTGCATTTGAATAAAGCACCAAATCCACACTTTTAAGCTTAAATTTCAAAACTAACATTTTAACTACTGATTTTATCTATTTATGATTTTATTTGTTTTGATTTTATATACTGTTTTGTTTGTTTGTTTGTTCGCTTGTTAATTAGTTAGTTACTTTGTTTGTTTGTTTGTTTAAATCAATTTTAAATCATGCTTTTTATTTGTTTTTATTTCTAATGTCTCTGTAAAGCACTTTGGAACACCTTGTTGTTGAATTGTCAGTGAAGGTTCTCAGTCATTCAGGTCATCGTAGTCAATGGAGCTTGCAAAGAAAAGCGTCTGGACTTCTTTAAGTTGCTTGAAGACGTTTCACTTCACAGCAGGGGCCCTTGACTCCAGCAGGGGCCGTTGACTCAAGCAGGGGCCCTTGACTCCAGCAGGTTCCCTTGACTCCAGCAGGGGCCCTTGACTCCAGAAGGAGCCCTTGACTCCAGCAGGGGCCCTTGACTACATCAGGGGCCCTTGACCCATGCAGGGGCCCTTGACCCAAGCAGGGGCGCTTGACTCCAGGGACTCGTCACTGGAGGCGCAGGGGCCCTTGACTCCAGCAGGGGCCCTTGACTCAAACAGGGGCCCTTGACTCCAGCAGGGGCCCTTGACCCAAGCAGGGGCCCTTGACTCCCGGGACGTGTCACTGGAGGCGCAGGGTCCCTTGACTCCAGCAGGGGCCCTTGACTCCAGCAGGGGCCCTTGACCCAAGCAGGGGCCCTTGACTCCCGGGACGTGTCACTGGAGGCGCAGGGTCCCTTGACTCCAGCAGGGGCCCTTGACTCCAGGGACGCATCACTGGAGGCGCCGGGGCCCTTGACTCCAGCAGGGGCCCTTGACTCCAGCAGGGGCCCTTGACTCAAGCAGGTGCCCTTGACTCCAGCAGGGGCCCTAGACTAAAGCAGGGGCCATTGACTCCAGCAGGGGCCCTTCACTCCAGCAGGGGCCCCATGACTCCAGGGATGCGTCACTGGAGGCGCAGGGGCCCTTGACTCCAGCAGGGGCCCTTGACCCAAGCAGGGGCTTTTGACTCCCGGGACGCGTCACTGGAGGCGTCTCTATCAGTCTTAGTTTCACTGGATCTCAGTGCAGCATTTGACACAGTTGACCACAACATATTACTCAAACGACTGGAGAACTGGGCAGGTTTTTCAGGAACTGTACTATACTCGTTAAAAAACATACTTGAAGACTCACCTGTTCTCAGCTGCATTTGAATAAAGCACCAAATCCACACTTTTAAGCTTAAATTTCAAAACTAACATTTTAACTACTGATTTTATCTATTTCTGATTTTATTTGTTTTGATTTTATATACTGTTTTTGTTTGTTTGTTTTTTTGCTTGTTAATTAGTTAGTTACTTTGTTTGCTTGTTTAAATCAATTTTAAATCATGCTTTTTATTTGTTTTTGTTTCTAATGTCTCTGTAAAGCACTTTGAATCACCTTGTTGTTGAATTGTCTGTGAAGGTTCTCAGTCATCCAGGTCATCGTAGTCAATGGAGCTTGCAAAGAAAAGCGTCTGGACTTCTTTAAGTTGCTTGAAGACGTTTCACTTCACAGCAGGGGCCCTTGACTCCAGGGACAGGTCACTGTAGGCGCAGGGGCCCTTGACTCCAGCAGGGGCCCTTGACTCCAGCAGGGGCCCTTGACAAAAGCAGGGGCCCTTGACTCCAGTAAGGGCCCTTGAATCAAGCAGGGGCCCTTGACTCCAGCAGGGGCCCTTGACTCCAGCAGGGGCCCCATGACTCAACCAGGGGCCCTTGACTCCAGCAGGGGCCCTTGACTCCAGGGACGCGTCATTTGAGGTGCAGGGGCCCTTGACTCCAGCAGGGGCCCTTGACTCCAGCAGGTTCCCTTGACTCCAGCAGGGGCCCTTTACTCCAGGGAGGTGTCATTGGAGGCGCAGGGCCCCTTGACTCAAGCAGGGGCCCTTGACTCCAGCAGGTTCCCTTGACTTCAGCAGGGGCCCTTAACTCCAGCAGGGGCGCTTGACTCCAGGGACTCATCACTGGAGGCGCAGGGGCCCTTGACTCCAGCAGGGGCCCTTGACTCAAGCAGGGGCCCTTGACTCCAGCAGGTTCCCTTGACTCTAGCAGGGGCCCTTGACTCCAGAAGGGGCCCTTGACTCAAGCAGGGGCCCATGACTCGAGGGATGCATCACTGGAGGCGCAGGGGCCTTTGACTCCAGCAGGGGCCCTTGACCCAAGCAGGGGCCCTTGACTCCCGGGACGTGTCACTGGAGGCGCAGGGTCCCTTGACTCCAGCAGGGGCCCTTGACTCCAGGGACGCATCACTGGAGGCGCCGGGGCCCTTGACTCCAGCAGGGGCCCTTGACTCCAGCAGGGGCCCTTGACTCAAGCAGGCGCCCTTGACTCCAGCAGGGGCCCTTGAGTAAAGCAGGGGCCCTTGACTCTAGCAGGGGCCCTTGACTCCAGCAGGGGCGCTTGACTCCAGCAGGAGCCCTTGACTCAAGCAGGGGCCCATGACTCGAGGGATGCATCACTGGAGGCGCAGGGGCCTTTGACTCCAGCAGGGGCCCTTGACTCCAGGGAGGCGTCACTGGAGGCGCAGGGGCCCTTGACTCCAGCATGGGCTCTTGACTCAAGTTGGTGTCCATGACTCCAGGTATGCGTCACTGGAGGCGCAGGCGCCCTTGACTCCAGCAGGGGCCCTTGACTCCAGGGATGCGTCACTGGAGGCGCAGGGGCCCTTGACTAAGACTTCTTTAAGTTGCTTGAAGACGTTTCACTTCACAGCAGGGGCCCTTGACTCCAGCAGGGGCCCTTGACCAAAGCAGGGGCCTTTGACTCGAGGGACGCATCACTGGAGGCGCCGGGGCCCTTGACTCCAGCAGGGGCCCCATGACTCAATCAGGGGCCCTTTACTCCAAGGACGCGTCACTGTAGGCGCAGGGACCCTTGACTCAAGCAGGGGCCCTTGACTCCAGGGACGCATAACTGGAGGCGCAGGGGCCCTTGACTCCAGCAGGGGCCCTTGACTAAAGAAGGGGCCCTTGACTCAAGCAGGGGCCCTTGACTCCAGGGACGCATCACTGGAGGCGCCTGGGCCCTTGACTCCAGCAGGGGCCCTTGACCCATGCAGGGGCCCTTGACCCAAGCAGGGGCCCTTGACTCCCGGGACGCGTCACTGGAGGCGCAGGGGCCCTTGACTCCAGCAGGGGCCCTTGACTCCAGGGACGCGTCATTTGAGGTGCAGGGGCCCTTGACTCCAGCAGGGGCCCTTGACTCCAGCAGGGGCCCTTGACTCCAGGGACGCATCACTGGAGGCGCCTGGGCCCTTGACTCCAGCAGGGGCCCTTGACTAAAGAAGGGGCCCTTGACTCAAGCAGTGGCCCTTAACTCCAGCAGGGGCCCTTGACTAAAGAAGGGGCCCTTGACTCAAGCAGGGGCCCTTAACTCCAGCAGGGGCGCTTGACTCAAGCAGGGGCCCTTGACTCCAGCAGGGGCCCCATTACTCAAGCAGGGGCCCTTGACTCCAGCAGGGGCCCTTCACTCCAGCAGGGGCCCCATGACTCCAGGGATGCGTCACTGGAGGCGCAGGGGCCCTTGACTCCAGCAGGGGCCCTTGACTCCAGGGACGCGTCATTGGAGGCGTCTCTATCAGTCTTAGTTTCAATGGATCTCAGTGCAGCATTTGACACAGTTGACCACAACATATTACTCAAACGACTGGAGAACTGGGCAGGTTTTTCAGGAACTGTACTATACTCGTTAAAAAACATACTTGAAGACTCACCTGTTCTCAGCTGCATTTGAATAAAGCACCAAATCCACACTTTTAAGCTTAAATTTCAAAACTAACATTTTAACTACTGATTTTATCTATTTCTGATTTTATTTGTTTGCTTGTTTAAATCACTTTTAAATCATGCTTTTTATTTGTTTTTGTTTCTAATGTCTCTGTAAAGCACTTTGAATCACCTTGTTGTTGAATTGTCTGTGAAGGTTCTCAGTCATCCAGGTCATCGTAGTCAATGGAGCTTGCAAAGAAAAGCGTCTGGACTTCTTTAAGTTGCTTGAAGACGTTTCACTTCACAGCAGGGGCCCTTGACTCCAGCAGGGGCCCTTGACTCCAGCAGGGGCCCTTGACTAAAGCAGGGGCCCTTGACTCCAGTAAGGGCCCTTAACTCAAGCAGGGGCCCTTGACTCCAGCAGGGGCCCTTGACTCCAGGGACGCGTCACTGGAGGCGCAGGGGCCCTTGACTCCAGCAGGGGCTCTTGACTCAAGTTGGTGCCCATGACTCCAGGTATGCGTCACTGGAGGCGCAGGGGCCCTTGACTCACGCAGGGGCCCTTGACTCCAGCAGGGGCCCTTGACTCCAGCAGGGGCCCTTGACTAAAGAAGGGGCCCTTGACTAAAGAAGGGGCCCTTGACTCAAGCAGGGGCCCTTAACTCCAGCAGGGGCGCTTGACTCAAGCAGGGGCCCTTGACTCCAGCAGGGGCCCTTGAGTAAACGCAGGGGCCCTTGACTCCAGCCGGGGCCCTTGACTCACGCAGGGGCCCCATGACTCAAGCAGGGGCCCTTGACTCCAGCAGGGGCCCCATGACTCAAGCAGGGGCCCTTGACTCCAGCAGGGGCCCTTCACTCCAGCAGGGGCCCCATGACTCCAGGGATGCGTCACTGGAGGCGCAGGGGCCCTTGACTCCAGCAGGGGCCCTTGACCCAAGCAGGGGCCCTTGACTCCCGGGACGCGTCACTGGAGGCGTCTCTATCAGTCTTAGTTTCACTGGATCTCAGTGCAGCATTTGACACAGTTGACCACAACATATTACTCAAACGACTGGAGAACTGGGCAGGTTTTTCAGGAACTGTACTAAACTCGTTAAAAAACATACTTGAAGACTCACCTGTTCTCAGCTGCATTTGAATAAAGCACCAAATCCACACTTTTAAGCTTAAATTTCAAAACTAACATTTTAACTACTGATTTTATCTATTTCTGATTTTATTTGTTTTGATTTTATATACTGTTTTTGTTTGTTTGTTTTTTTGCTTGTTAATTAGTTAGTTACTTTGTTTGCTTGTTTAAATCAATTTTAAATCATGCTTTTTATTTGTTTTTGTTTCTAATGTCTCTGTAAAGCACTTTGAATCACCTTGTTGTTGAATTGTCTGTGAAGGTTCTCAGTCATCCAGGTCATCGTAGTCAATGGAGCTTGCAAAGAAAAGCGTCTGGACTTCTTTAAGTTGCTTGAAGACGTATCACTTCACAGCAGGGGCCCTTGTCTCCAGGGACAGGTCACTGTAGGCGCAGGGGCCCTTGACTCCAGCAGGGGCCCTTGACTCCAGCAGGGGCCCCATGACTCAACCAGGGGCCCTTGACTCCACCAGGGGCCCTTGACTAAAGAAGGGGCCCTTGACTCAAGCAGGGGCCCTTGACTCCAGGGACGCATCACTGGAGGCGCCGGGGCCCTTGACTACATCAGGGGCCCTTGACCCATGCAGGGGCCCTTGACCCAAGCAGGGGCCCTTGACTCCAGCAGGGGCCCTTGACTCCAGCAGGGGCCCTTGACTCCAGGGACGCGTCATTGGAGGTGTCTCTATCAGTCTTAGTTTCAATGGATCTCAGTGCAGCATTTGACACAGTTGACCACAACATATTACTCAAACGACTGGAGAACTGGGCAGGTTTTTCAGGAACTGTACTATACTCGTTAAAAAACATACTTGAAGACTCACCTGTTCTCAGCTGCATTTGAATAAAGCACCAAATCCACACTTTTAAGCTTAAATTTCAAAACTAACATTTTAACTACTGATTTTATCTATTTCTGATTTTATTTGTTTGCTTGTTTAAATCACTTTTAAATCATGCTTTTTATTTGTTTTTGTTTCTAATGTCTCTGTAAAGCACTTTGAATCACCTTGTTGTTGAATTGTCTGTGAAGGTTCTCAGTCATCCAGGTCATCGTAGTCAATGGGGGCTTGCAAAGAAAAGCGTCTGGACTTCTTTAAGTTGCTTGAAGACGTTTCACTTCACAGCAGGGGCCCTTGACTCCAGGGACAGGTCACTGTAGGCGCAGGGGCCCTTGACTCCAGCAGGGGCCCTTGACTCCAGCAGGGGCCCTTGACAAAAGCAGGGGCCCTTGACTCCAGTAAGGGCCCTTGAATCAAGCAGGGGCCCTTGACTCCAGCAGGTGCCCATGACTCCAGGGATGCGTCACTGGAGGCGCAGGGGCCCTTGACTCCATCAGGGGCCCTTGTCTCCAGCAGGGGCCCCATGACTCAACCAGGGGCCCTTGACTCCAGCAGGGGCCCCATGACTCCAGGGACGCGTCATTTGAGGTGCAGGGGCCCTTGACTCCAGCAGGGGCCCTTGAGTAAAGCAGGGGCCCTTGACCCAAGCAGGGGCCCTTGACTCCAGGGATGCGTCACTGGAGGCGCAGGGGCCCTTGACTCCAGCAGGGGCCCTTGAGTAAAGCAGGGGCCCTTGACTCCAGCAGGGGCGCTTCACTCCAGGGACTCGTCACTGGAGGCGATGGGGCCCTTGACTCCAGCAGGGGCCCTTGACTCCAGCAGGGGCCCTTGACTCCAGGGACGCGTCATTGGAGGCGTCTCTATCAGTCTTAGTTTCAATGGATCTCAGTGCAGCATTTGACACAGTTGACCACAACATATTACTCAAACGACTGGAGAACTGGGCAGGTTTTTCAGGAACTGTACTATACTCGTTAAAAAACATACTTGAAGACTCACCTGTTCTCAGCTGCATTTGAATAAAGCACCAAATCCACACTTTTAAGCTTAAATTTCAAAACTAACATTTTAACTACTGATTTTATCTATTTCTGATTTTATTTGTTTGCTTGTTTAAATCACTTTTAAATCATGCTTTTTATTTGTTTTTGTTTCTAATGTCTCTGTAAAGCACTTTGAATCACCTTGTTGTTGAATTGTCTGTGAAGGTTCTCAGTCATCCAGGTCATCGTAGTCAATGGAGCTTGCAAAGAAAAGCGTCTGGACTTCTTTAAGTTGCTTGAAGACGTTTCACTTCACAGCAGGGGCCCTTGACTCCAGCAGGGGCCCTTGACTCCAGCAGGGGCCCTTGACTAAAGCAGGGGCCCTTGACTCCAGTAAGGGCCCTTAACTCAAGCAGGGGCCCTTGACTCCAGCAGGGGCCCTTGACTCCAGGGACGCGTCACTGGAGGCGCAGGGGCCCTTGACTCCAGCAGGGGCTCTTGACTCAAGTTGGTGCCCATGACTCCAGGTATGCGTCACTGGAGGCGCAGGGGCCCTTGACTCACGCAGGGGCCCTTGACTCCAGCAGGGGCCCTTGACTCCAGCAGGGGCCCTTGACTAAAGAAGGGGCCCTTGACTAAAGAAGGGGCCCTTGACTCAAGCAGGGGCCCTTAACTCCAGCAGGGGCGCTTGACTCAAGCAGGGGCCCTTGACTCCAGCAGGGGCCCTTGAGTAAACGCAGGGGCCCTTGACTCCAGCCGGGGCCCTTGACTCACGCAGGGGCCCCATGACTCAAGCAGGGGCCCTTGACTCCAGCAGGGGCCCCATGACTCAAGCAGGGGCCCTTGACTCCAGCAGGGGCCCTTCACTCCAGCAGGGGCCCCATGACTCCAGGGATGCGTCACTGGAGGCGCAGGGGCCCTTGACTCCAGCAGGGGCCCTTGACCCAAGCAGGGGCCCTTGACTCCCGGGACGCGTCACTGGAGGCGTCTCTATCAGTCTTAGTTTCACTGGATCTCAGTGCAGCATTTGACACAGTTGACCACAACATATTACTCAAACGACTGGAGAACTGGGCAGGTTTTTCAGGAACTGTACTAAACTCGTTAAAAAACATACTTGAAGACTCACCTGTTCTCAGCTGCATTTGAATAAAGCACCAAATCCACACTTTTAAGCTTAAATTTCAAAACTAACATTTTAACTACTGATTTTATCTATTTCTGATTTTATTTGTTTTGATTTTATATACTGTTTTTGTTTGTTTGTTTTTTTGCTTGTTAATTAGTTAGTTACTTTGTTTGCTTGTTTAAATCAATTTTAAATCATGCTTTTTATTTGTTTTTGTTTCTAATGTCTCTGTAAAGCACTTTGAATCACCTTGTTGTTGAATTGTCTGTGAAGGTTCTCAGTCATCCAGGTCATCGTAGTCAATGGAGCTTGCAAAGAAAAGCGTCTGGACTTCTTTAAGTTGCTTGAAGACGTATCACTTCACAGCAGGGGCCCTTGTCTCCAGGGACAGGTCACTGTAGGCGCAGGGGCCCTTGACTCCAGCAGGGGCCCTTGACTCCAGCAGGGGCCCCATGACTCAACCAGGGGCCCTTGACTCCACCAGGGGCCCTTGACTAAAGAAGGGGCCCTTGACTCAAGCAGGGGCCCTTGACTCCAGGGACGCATCACTGGAGGCGCCGGGGCCCTTGACTACATCAGGGGCCCTTGACCCATGCAGGGGCCCTTGACCCAAGCAGGGGCCCTTGACTCCAGCAGGGGCCCTTGACTCCAGCAGGGGCCCTTGACTCCAGGGACGCGTCATTGGAGGTGTCTCTATCAGTCTTAGTTTCAATGGATCTCAGTGCAGCATTTGACACAGTTGACCACAACATATTACTCAAACGACTGGAGAACTGGGCAGGTTTTTCAGGAACTGTACTATACTCGTTAAAAAACATACTTGAAGACTCACCTGTTCTCAGCTGCATTTGAATAAAGCACCAAATCCACACTTTTAAGCTTAAATTTCAAAACTAACATTTTAACTACTGATTTTATCTATTTCTGATTTTATTTGTTTGCTTGTTTAAATCACTTTTAAATCATGCTTTTTATTTGTTTTTGTTTCTAATGTCTCTGTAAAGCACTTTGAATCACCTTGTTGTTGAATTGTCTGTGAAGGTTCTCAGTCATCCAGGTCATCGTAGTCAATGGGGGCTTGCAAAGAAAAGCGTCTGGACTTCTTTAAGTTGCTTGAAGACGTTTCACTTCACAGCAGGGGCCCTTGACTCCAGGGACAGGTCACTGTAGGCGCAGGGGCCCTTGACTCCAGCAGGGGCCCTTGACTCCAGCAGGGGCCCTTGACAAAAGCAGGGGCCCTTGACTCCAGTAAGGGCCCTTGAATCAAGCAGGGGCCCTTGACTCCAGCAGGTGCCCATGACTCCAGGGATGCGTCACTGGAGGCGCAGGGGCCCTTGACTCCATCAGGGGCCCTTGTCTCCAGCAGGGGCCCCATGACTCAACCAGGGGCCCTTGACTCCAGCAGGGGCCCCATGACTCCAGGGACGCGTCATTTGAGGTGCAGGGGCCCTTGACTCCAGCAGGGGCCCTTGAGTAAAGCAGGGGCCCTTGACCCAAGCAGGGGCCCTTGACTCCAGGGATGCGTCACTGGAGGCGCAGGGGCCCTTGACTCCAGCAGGGGCCCTTGAGTAAAGCAGGGGCCCTTGACTCCAGCAGGGGCGCTTCACTCCAGGGACTCGTCACTGGAGGCGATGGGGCCCTTGACTCCAGCAGGGGCCCTTGACTCCAGCAGGGGCCCTTGACTCCAGGGACGCGTCATTGGAGGCGTCTCTATCAGTCTTAGTTTCAATGGATCTCAGTGCAGCATTTGACACAGTTGACCACAACATATTACTCAAACGACTGGAGAACTGGGCAGGTTTTTCAGGAACTGTACTATACTCGTTAAAAAACATACTTGAAGACTCACCTGTTCTCAGCTGCATTTGAATAAAGCACCAAATCCACACTTTTAAGCTTAAATTTCAAAACTAACATTTTAACTACTGATTTTATCTATTTCTGATTTTATTTGTTTGCTTGTTTAAATCACTTTTAAATCATGCTTTTTATTTGTTTTTGTTTCTAATGTCTCTGTAAAGCACTTTGAATCACCTTGTTGTTGAATTGTCTGTGAAGGTTCTCAGTCATCCAGGTCATCGTAGTCAATGGAGCTTGCAAAGAAAAGCGTCTGGACTTCTTTAAGTTGCTTGAAGACGTTTCACTTCACAGCAGGGGCCCTTGACTCCAGCAGGGGCCCTTGACTCCAGCAGGGGCCCTTGACTAAAGCAGGGGCCCTTGACTCCAGTAAGGGCCCTTAACTCAAGCAGGGGCCCTTGACTCCAGCAGGGGCCCTTGACTCCAGGGACGCGTCACTGGAGGCGCAGGGGCCCTTGACTCCAGCAGGGGCTCTTGACTCAAGTTGGTGCCCATGACTCCAGGTATGCGTCACTGGAGGCGCAGGGGCCCTTGACTCACGCAGGGGCCCTTGACTCCAGCAGGGGCCCTTGACTCCAGCAGGGGCCCTTGACTAAAGAAGGGGCCCTTGACTAAAGAAGGGGCCCTTGACTCAAGCAGGGGCCCTTAACTCCAGCAGGGGCGCTTGACTCAAGCAGGGGCCCTTGACTCCAGCAGGGGCCCTTGAGTAAACGCAGGGGCCCTTGACTCCAGCCGGGGCCCTTGACTCACGCAGGGGCCCCATGACTCAAGCAGGGGCCCTTGACTCCAGCAGGGGCCCCATGACTCAAGCAGGGGCCCTTGACTCCAGCAGGGGCCCTTCACTCCAGCAGGGGCCCCATGACTCCAGGGATGCGTCACTGGAGGCGCAGGGGCCCTTGACTCCAGCAGGGGCCCTTGACCCAAGCAGGGGCCCTTGACCCAAGCAGGGGCCCTTGACTCCCGGGACGCGTCACTGGAGGCGTCTCTATCAGTCTTAGTTTCACTGGATCTCAGTGCAGCATTTGACACAGTTGACCACAACATATTACTCAAACGACTGGAGAACTGGGCAGGTTTTTCAGGAACTGTACTAAACTCGTTAAAAAACATACTTGAAGACTCACCTGTTCTCAGCTGCATTTGAATAAAGCACCAAATCCACACTTTTAAGCTTAAATTTCAAAACTAACATTTTAACTACTGATTTTATCTATTTCTGATTTTATTTGTTTTGATTTTATATACTGTTTTTGTTTGTTTGTTTTTTTGCTTGTTAATTAGTTAGTTACTTTGTTTGCTTGTTTAAATCAATTTTAAATCATGCTTTTTATTTGTTTTTGTTTCTAATGTCTCTGTAAAGCACTTTGAATCACCTTGTTGTTGAATTGTCTGTGAAGGTTCTCAGTCATCCAGGTCATCGTAGTCAATGGAGCTTGCAAAGAAAAGCGTCTGGACTTCTTTAAGTTGCTTGAAGACGTATCACTTCACAGCAGGGGCCCTTGTCTCCAGGGACAGGTCACTGTAGGCGCAGGGGCCCTTGACTCCAGCAGGGGCCCTTGACTCCAGCAGGGGCCCCATGACTCAACCAGGGGCCCTTGACTCCACCAGGGGCCCTTGACTAAAGAAGGGGCCCTTGACTCAAGCAGGGGCCCTTGACTCCAGGGACGCATCACTGGAGGCGCCGGGGCCCTTGACTACATCAGGGGCCCTTGACCCATGCAGGGGCCCTTCACCCAAGCAGGGGCCCTTGACTCCAGCAGGGGCCCTTGACTCCAGCAGGGGCCCTTGACTCCAGGGACGCGTCATTGGAGGCGTCTCTATCAGTCTTAGTTTCAATGGATCTCAGTGCAGCATTTGACACAGTTGACCACAACATATTACTCAAACGACTGGAGAACTGGGCAGGTTTTTCAGGAACTGTACTATACTCGTTAAAAAACATACTTGAAGACTCACCTGTTCTCAGCTGCATTTGAATAAAGCACCAAATCCACACTTTTAAGCTTAAATTTCAAAACTAACATTTTAACTACTGATTTTATCTATTTCTGATTTTATTTGTTTGCTTGTTTAAATCACTTTTAAATCATGCTTTTTATTTGTTTTTGTTTCTAATGTCTCTGTAAAGCACTTTGAATCACCTTGTTGTTGAATTGTCTGTGAAGGTTCTCAGTCATCCAGGTCATCGTAGTCAATGGGGGCTTGCAAAGAAAAGCGTCTGGACTTCTTTAAGTTGCTTGAAGACGTTTCACTTCACAGCAGGGGCCCTTGACTCCAGGGACAGGTCACTGTAGGCGCAGGGGCCCTTGACTCCAGCAGGGGCCCTTGACTCCAGCAGGGGCCCTTGACAAAAGCAGGGGCCCTTGACTCCAGTAAGGGCCCTTGAATCAAGCAGGGGCCCTTGACTCCAGCAGGTGCCCATGACTCCAGGGATGCGTCACTGGAGGCGCAGGGGCCCTTGACTCCATCAGGGGCCCTTGTCTCCAGCAGGGGCCCCATGACTCAACCAGGGGCTCTTGACTCCAGCAGGGGCCCTTGACTCCAGGGACGCGTCATTTGAGGTGCAGGGGCCCTTGACTCCAGCAGGGGCCCTTGAGTAAAGCAGGGGCCCTTGACCCAAGCAGGGGCCCTTGACTCCAGGGATGCGTCACTGGAGGCGCAGGGGCCCTTGACTCCAGCAGGGGCCCTTGAGTAAAGCAGGGGCCCTTGACTCCAGCAGGGGCGCTTCACTCCAGGGACTCGTCACTGGAGGCGATGGGGCCCTTGACTCCAGCAGGGGCCCTTGACTCCAGCAGGTGCCCTTGACTCCAGCAGGGGCCCTTGACTAAAGAAGGGGCCCTTGACTCAAGCAGGGGCCCTTGACTCCAGGGACGCATCACTGGAGGCGCCGGGGCCCTTGACTACATCAGGGGCCCTTGACCCATGCAGGGGCCCTTGACCCAAGCAGGGGCCCTTGACTCCCGGGACGCGTCACTGGAGGCGCAGGGGCCCTTGACTCCAGCAGGGGCCCTTGACTCCAGCAGGGGCCCTTGACTCCAGGGACGCGTCATTGGAGGCGTCTCTATCAGTCTTAGTTTCAATGGATCTCAGTGCAGCATTTGACACAGTTGACCACAACATATTACTCAAACGACTGGAGAACTGGGCAGGTTTTTCAGGAACTGTACTATACTCGTTAAAAAAAATACTTGAAGACTCACCTGTTCTCAGCTGCATTTGAATAAAGCACCACTTTTAAGCTTAAATTTCAAAACTAACATTTTAACTACTGATTTTATCTATTTCTGATTTTATTTGTTTTGATTTTATATACTGTTTTTGTTTGTTTGTTTTTTTGCTTGTTAATTAGTTAGTTACTTTGTTTGCTTGTTTAAATCAATTTTAAATCATGCTTTTTATTTGTTTTTGTTTCTAATGTCTCTGTAAAGCACTTTGAATCACCTTGTTGTTGAATTGTCTGTGAAGGTTCTCAGTCATCCAGGTCATCGTAGTCAATGGAGCTTGCAAAGAAAAGCGTCTGGACTTCTTTAAGTTGCTTGAAGACGTTTCACTTCACAGCAGGGGCCCTTGACTCCATCAGGGGCCCTTGACTCCAACAGGGGCCCTTGACTCCAGGGATGCGTCATTCTTGAGGTGCAGGGACCCTTCACTCCAGCAGGGGCCCTTCACTCCAGCAGGGGCCCTTGACTCAAGCAGGGGCCATTGACTCCAGCAGGGGCCCTTGACTCCAGCAGGGGCCCTTGACTCCAGCAGGGGCCCTTGACTCCAGGGACGCGTCATTGGAGGCGTCTCTATCAGTCTTAGTTTCAATGGATCTCAGTGCAGCATTTGACACAGTTGACCACAACATATTACTCAAACGACTGGAGAACTGGGCAGGTTTTTCAGGAACTGTACTAAACTCGTTAAAAAACATACTTGAAGACTCACCTGTTCTCAGCTGCATTTGAATAAAGCACCAAATCCACACTTTTAAGCTTAAATTTCAAAACTAACATTTTAACTACTGATTTTATCTATTTCTGATTTTATTTGTTTGCTTGTTTAAATCACTTTTAAATCATGCTTTTTATTTGTTTTTGTTTCTAATGTCTCTGTAAAGCACTTTGAATCACCTTGTTGTTGAATTGTCTGTGAAGGTTCTCAGTCATCCAGGTCATCGTAGTCAATGGAGCTTGCAAAGAAAAGCGTCTGGACTTCTTTAAGTTGCTTGAAGACGTATCACTTCACAACAGGGGCCCTTGTCTCCAGGGACAGGTCACTGTAGGCGCAGGGGCCCTTGACTCCAGCAGGGGCCCTTGACTCCAGCAGGGGCCCCATGACTCAACCAGGGGCCCTTGACTCCACCAGGGGCCCTTGACTAAAGAAGGGGCCCTTGACTCAAGCAGGGGCCCTTGACTCCAGGGACGCATCACTGGAGGCGCCGGGGCCCTTGACTACATCAGGGGCCCTTGACCCATGCAGGGGCCCTTCACCCAAGCAGGGGCCCTTGACTCCAGCAGGGGCCCTTGACTCCAGCAGGGGCCCTTGACTCCAGGGACGCGTCATTGGAGGCGTCTCTATCAGTCTTAGTTTCAATGGATCTCAGTGCAGCATTTGACACAGTTGACCACAACATATTACTCAAACGACTGGAGAACTGGGCAGGTTTTTCAGGAACTGTACTAAACTCGTTAAAAAACATACTTGAAGACTCACCTGTTCTCAGCTGCATTTGAATAAAGCACCAAATCCACACTTTTAAGCTTAAATTTCAAAACTAACATTTTAACTACTGATTTTATCTATTTCTGATTTTATTTGTTTGCTTGTTTAAATCACTTTTAAATCATGCTTTTTATTTGTTTTTGTTTCTAATGTCTCTGTAAAGCACTTTGAATCACCTTGTTGTTGAATTGTCTGTGAAGGTTCTCAGTCATCCAGGTCATCGTAGTCAATGGGGGCTTGCAAAGAAAAGCGTCTGGACTTCTTTAAGTTGCTTGAAGACGTTTCACTTCACAGCAGGGGCCCTTGACTCCAGGGACAGGTCACTGTAGGCGCAGGGGCCCTTGACTCCAGCAGGGGCCCTTGACTCCAGCAGGGGCCCTTGACAAAAGCAGGGGCCCTTGACTCCAGTAAGGGCCCTTGAATCAAGCAGGGGCCCTTGACTCCAGCAGGTGCCCATGACTCCAGGGATGCGTCACTGGAGGCGCAGGGGCCCTTGACTCCATCAGGGGCCCTTGTCTCCAGCAGGGGCCCCATGACTCAACCAGGGGCCCTTGACTCCAGCAGGGGCCCTTGACTCCAGGGACGCGTCATTTGAGGTGCAGGGGCCCTTGACTCCAGCAGGGGCCCTTGAGTAAAGCAGGGGCCCTTGACCCAAGCAGGGGCCCTTGACTCCAGGGATGCGTCACTGGAGGCGCAGGGGCCCTTGACTCCAGCAGGGGCCCTTGAGTAAAGCAGGGGCCCTTGACTCCAGCAGGGGCGCTTCACTCCAGGGACTCGTCACTGGAGGCGATGGGGCCCTTGACTCCAGCAGGGGCCCTTGACTCCAGCAGGGGCCCTTGACTCCAGGGACGCGTCATTGGAGGCTTCTCTATCAGTCTTAGTTTCAATGGATCTCAGTGCAGCATTTGACACAGTTGACCACAACATATTACTCAAACGACTGGAGAACTGGGCAGGTTTTTCAGGAACTGTACTATACTCGTTAAAAAACATACTTGAAGACTCACCTGTTCTCAGCTGCATTTGAATAAAGCACCAAATCCACACTTTTAAGCTTAAATTTCAAAACTAACATTTTAACTACTGATTTTATCTATTTCTGATTTTATTTGTTTGCTTGTTTAAATCACTTTTAAATCATGCTTTTTATTTGTTTTTGTTTCTAATGTCTCTGTAAAGCACTTTGAATCACCTTGTTGTTGAATTGTCTGTGAAGGTTCTCAGTCATCCAGGTCATCGTAGTCAATGGAGCTTGCAAAGAAAAGCGTCTGGACTTCTTTAAGTTGCTTGAAGACGTTTCACTTCACAGCAGGGGCCCTTGACTCCAGCAGGGGCCCTTGACTCCAGCAGGGGCCCTTGACTAAAGCAGGGGCCCTTGACTCCAGTAAGGGCCCTTAACTCAAGCAGGGGCCCTTGACTCCAGCAGGGGCCCTTGACTCCAGGGACGCGTCACTGGAGGCGCAGGGGCCCTTGACTCCAGCAGGGGCTCTTGACTCAAGTTGGTGCCCATGACTCCAGGTATGCGTCACTGGAGGCGCAGGGGCCCTTGACTCCAGCAGGGGCCCTTGACTCCAGCAGGGGCCCTTGACTAAAGAAGGGGCCCTTGACTAAAGAAGGGGCCCTTGACTCAAGCAGGGGCCCTTAACTCCAGCAGGGGCGCTTGACTCAAGCAGGGGCCCTTGACTCCAGCAGGGGCCCTTGAGTAAACGCAGGGGCCCTTGACTCCAGCCGGGGCCCTTGACTCACGCAGGGGCCCCATGACTCAAGCAGGGGCCCTTGACTCCAGCAGGGGCCCCATGACTCAAGCAGGGGCCCTTGACTCCAGCAGGGGCCCTTCACTCCAGCAGGGGCCCCATGACTCCAGGGATGCGTCACTGGAGGCGCAGGGGCCCTTGACTCCAGCAGGGGCCCTTGACCCAAGCAGGGGCCCTTGACCCAAGCAGGGGCCCTTGACTCCCGGGACGCGTCACTGGAGGCGTCTCTATCAGTCTTAGTTTCACTGGATCTCAGTGCAGCATTTGACACAGTTGACCACAACATATTACTCAAACGACTGGAGAACTGGGCAGGTTTTTCAGGAACTGTACTAAACTCGTTAAAAAACATACTTGAAGACTCACCTGTTCTCAGCTGCATTTGAATAAAGCACCAAATCCACACTTTTAAGCTTAAATTTCAAAACTAACATTTTAACTACTGATTTTATCTATTTCTGATTTTATTTGTTTTGATTTTATATACTGTTTTTGTTTGTTTGTTTTTTTGCTTTTTTTTGCTTGTTAATTAGTTAGTTACTTTGTTTGCTTGTTTAAATCAATTTTAAATCATGCTTTTTATTTGTTTTTGTTTCTAATGTCTCTGTAAAGCACTTTGAATCACCTTGTTGTTGAATTGTCTGTGAAGGTTCTCAGTCATCAAGGTCATCGTAGTCAATGGAGCTTGCAAAGAAAAGCGTCTGGACTTCTTTAAGTTGCTTGAAGACGTATCACTTCACAGCAGGGGCCCTTGTCTCCAGGGACAGGTCACTGTAGGCGCAGGGGCCCTTGACTCCAGCAGGGGCCCTTGACTCCAGCAGGGGCCCCATGACTCAACCAGGGGCCCTTGACTCCACCAGGGGCCCTTGACTAAAGAAGGGGCCCTTGACTCAAGCAGGGGCCCTTGACTCCAGGGACGCATCACTGGAGGCGCCGGGGCCCTTGACTACATCAGGGGCCCTTGACCCATGCAGGGGCCCTTCACCCAAGCAGGGGCCCTTGACTCCAGCAGGGGCCCTTGACTCCAGCAGGGGCCCTTGACTCCAGGGACGCGTCACTGGAGGCGCAGGGGCCCTTGACTCCAGCAGGGGCCCTTGACTCCAGGGACGCGTCACTGGAGGCGCAGGGGCCCTTGACTCCAGCAGGGGCCCTTGACTCAAGCAGGGGCCCTTGACTCAAGCAGGGGCCCTTGACTCCAGCAGGGGCCCTTTACTCCAGGGACGCGTCATTGGAGGCGCAGGGCCCCTTGACTCAAGCAGGGGCTCTTGACTCAAGTTGGTGCCCATGACTCCAGGTATGCGTCACTGGAGGCGCAGGGGCCCTTGACTCCAGCAGGGGCCCTTGACTAAAGAAGGGGCCCTTGACTAAAGAAGGGGCCCTTGACTA
Source organism: Rhamphochromis sp. 'chilingali' (assembly GCF_963969265.1). Taxonomy (NCBI): domain Eukaryota; kingdom Metazoa; phylum Chordata; class Actinopteri; order Cichliformes; family Cichlidae; genus Rhamphochromis; species Rhamphochromis sp. 'chilingali'. Next base: position 8,273,251 of record NC_137929.1, read on the forward strand.
AAGAAGGGGCCCTTGACTCAAGCAGGGGCCCTTAACTCCAGCAGGGGCCCTTGACTCCAGCAGGGGCCCTTGACTAAAGAAGGGGCCCTTGACTAAAGAAGGGGCCCTTGACTCAAGCAGGGGCCCTTAACTCCAGCAGGGGCGCTTGACTCAAGCAGGGGCCCTTGACTCCAGCAGGGGCCCTTGAGTAAAGCAGGGGCCCTTGACTCCAGCCGGGGCCCTTGACTCACGCAGGGGCCCTTGACTCCAGCAGGGGCCCTTGACTAAAGCAGGGGCCATTGACTCCAGCAGGGGCCCTTGACTCCAGCAGGGGCCCCATTACTCAAGCAGGGGCCCTTGACTCCAGCAGGGGCCCTTGACTCCAGCAGGGGCCCCATGACTCCAGGGATGCGTCACTGGAGGCGCCGGGGCCCTTGACTACATCAGGGGCCCTTGACCCATGCAGGGGCCCTTGAGTAAAGCAGGGGCCCTTGACTCCCGGGACGCGTCACTGGAGGCGCAGGGGCCCTTGACTCCAGCAGGGGCCCTTGACTCCAGGGACGCGTCATTGGAGGCATCTCTATCAGTCTTAGTTTCAATGGATCTCAGTGCAGCATTTGACACAGTTGACCACAACATATTACTCAAACGACTGGAGAACTGGGCAGGTTTTTCAGGAACTGTACTATACTCGTTAAAAAACATACTTGAAGACTCACCTGTTCTCAGCTGCATTTGAATAAAGCACCAAATCCACACTTTTAAGCTTAAATTTCAAAACTAACATTTTAACTACTGATTTTATCTATTTCTGATTTTATTTGTTTGCTTGTTTAAATCACTTTTAAATCATGCTTTTTATTTGTTTTTGTTTCTAATGTCTCTGTAAAGCACTTTGAATCACCTTGTTGTTGAATTGTCTGTGAAGGTTCTCAGTCATCCAGGTCATCGTAGTCAATGGAGCTTGCAAAGATAAGCGTCTGGACTTCTTTAAGTTGCTTGAAGACGTTTCACTTCACAGCAGGGGCCCTTGACTCCAGGGACAGGTCACTGTAGGCGCAGGGGCCCTTGACTCCAGCAGGGGCCCTTGACTCCAGCAGGGGCCCTTGACTCCAGTAAGGGCCCTTGAATCAAGCAGGGGCCCTTGACTCCAGCAGGTGCCCATGACTCCAGGGATGCGTCACTGGAGGCGCAGGGGCCCTTGACTCCAGCAGGGGCCCTTGACTCAAGCAGGGGCCCTTGACTCCAGCAGGGGCCCCATGACTCCAGGGATGCGTCACTGGAGGCGCAGGGGCCCTTGACTCCAGCAGGGGCCGTTGACTAAAGAAGGGGCCCTTGATTCAATCAGGGGCCCTTGACTCCAGCAGGGGCCCATGACTCCAGGGATGCGTCACTGGAGGCGCAGGGGCCTTTGACTCCAGCAGGGGCCCTTGACTCCAGGAACGCTTCACTTGAGGCGCAGGGGCCCTTGACTCCAGCAGGGGCCCTTGACTCCAGGGACCTGTCACTGGAGGCGCAGGGGCCCTTGACTCCAGCAGGGGCCCTTGACTCAAGCAGGGGCCCTTGACTCAAGCAGGGGCCTTTGACTCCAGCAGGGGCCCTTTACTCCAGGGACGCGTCATTGGAGGCGCAGGGCCCCTTGACTCAAGCAGGGGCCCTTGACTCCAGCAGGGGCCCATGACTCGAGGGACGCGTCACTGGAGGCGCAGGGGCCCTTGACTCCAGCAGGGGCCCTTGACTCCAGGGACGCGTCATTTGAGGTGCAGGGGCCCTTCACTCCAGCAGGGGCCCTTGACCCAAGCAGTGTCCCTTGACCCAAGCAGGGGCCCTTGACTCCAGGGATGCGTCCTTGACTCCAGGGACGCGTCATTTGAGGTGCAGGGGCCCTTCACTCCAGCAGGGGCCCTTCACTCCAGCAGGGGCCCTTGAGTAAAGCAGGGGCCCTTGACCCAAGCAGTGTCCCTTGACCCAAGCAGGGGCCCTTGACTCCAGGGATGCGTCACTGGAGGCGCAGGGGCCCTTGACTCCAGCAGGGGCCCTTGACTCCAGGGATGCGTCACTGGAGGCGCAGGGGCCCTTGACTCCAGCAGGGGCCCTTGAGTAAAGCAGGGGCCCTTGACTCCAGCAGGGGCGCTTGACTCCAGGGACTCGTCACTGGAGGCGCAGGGGCCCTTGACTCCAGCAGGGGCCCTTGACTCCAGCAGGGGCCCTTGACTCCAGCAGGGGCCCTTGACTAAAGAAGGGGCCCTTGACTCAAGCAGGGGCCCTTGACTCCAGGGACGCATCACTGGAGGCGCCGGGGCCCTTGACTACATCAGGGGCCCTTGACCCATGCAGGGGCCCTTGACCCAAGCAGGGGCCCTTGACTCCCGGGACGCGTCACTGGAGGCGCAGGGGCCCTTGACTCCAGCAGGGGCCCTTGACTCCAGCAGGGGCCCTTGACTCCAGGGACGCGTCATTGGAGGCGTCTCTATCAGTCTTAGTTTCAATGGATCTCAGTGCAGCATTTGACACAGTTGACCACAACATATTACTCAAACGACTGGAGAACTGGGCAGGTTTTTCAGGAACTGTACTATACTCGTTAAAAAACATACTTGAAGACTCACCTGTTCTCAGCTGCATTTGAATAAAGCACCAAATCCACACTTTTAAGCTTAAATTTCAAAACTAACATTTTAACTACTGATTTTATCTATTTCTGATTTTATTTGTTTGCTTGTTTAAATCACTTTTAAATCATGCTTTTTATTTGTTTTTGTTTCTAATGTCTCTGTAAAGCACTTTGAATCACCTTGTTGTTGAATTGTCTGTGAAGGTTCTCAGTCATCCAGGTCATCGTAGTCAATGGAGCTTGCAAAGAAAAGCGTCTGGACTTCTTTAAGTTGCTTGAAGACGTTTCACTTCACAGCAGGGGCCCTTGACTCCAGGGACAGGTCACTGTAGGCGCAGGGGCCCTTGACTCCAGGGACGCATCACTGGAGGCGCCGGGGCCCTTGACTACATCAGGGGCCCTTGACTCCAGCAGGGGCCCTTGACCCAAGCAGGGGCCCTTGACTCCCGGGACGCGTCACTGGAGGCGCAGGGGCCCTTGACTCCAGCAGGGGCCCTTGACTCCAGGGATGCGTCACTGGAGGCGCAGGGGCCCTTGACTCCATCGGGGGCCCTTGTCTCCAGCAGGGGCCCATGACTCAACCAGGGGCCCTTGACTCCAGCAGGGGCCCTTGACTCCAGGGACGCGTCATTTGAGGTGCAGGGGCCCTTGACTCCAGCAGGGGCCCTTGAGTAAAGCAGGGGCCCTTGACCCAAGCAGGGGCCCTTGACTCCAGGGACGCGTCATTGGAGGCGTCTCTATCAGTCTTAGTTTCAATGGATCTCAGTGCAGCATTTGACACAGTTGATCACAACATATTACTCAAACGACTGGAGAACTGGGCAGGTTTTTCAGGAACTGTACTATACTCGTTAAAAAACATACTTGAAGACTCACCTGTTCTCAGCTGCATTTGAATAAAGCACCAAATCCACACTTTTAAGCTTAAATTTCAAAACTAACATTTTAACTACTGATTTTATCTATTTCTGATTTTATTTGTTTGCTTGTTTAAATCACTTTTAAATCATGCTTTTTATTTGTTTTTGTTTCTAATGTCTCTGTAAAGCACTTTGAATCACCTTGTTGTTGAATTGTCTGTGAAGGTTCTCAGTCATCCAGGTCATCGTAGTCAATGGAGCTTGCAAAGAAAAGCGTCTGGACTTCTTTAAGTTGCTTGAAGACGTTTCACTTCACAGCAGGGGCCCTTGACTCCAGGGACAGGTCACTGTAGGCGCAGGGGCCCTTGACTCCAGGGACGCATCACTGGAGGCGCCGGGGCCCTTGACTACATCAGGGGCCCTTGACTCCAGCAGGGGCCCTTGACCCAAGCAGGGGCCCTTGACTCCCGGGACGCGTCACTGGAGGCGCAGGGGCCCTTGACTCCAGCAGGGGCCCTTGACTCCAGGGATGCGTCACTGGAGGCGCAGGGGCCCTTGACTCCATCGGGGGCCCTTGTCTCCAGCAGGGGCCCATGACTCAACCAGGGGCCCTTGACTCCAGCAGGGGCCCTTGACTCCAGGGACGCGTCATTTGAGGTGCAGGGGCCCTTGACTCCAGCAGGGGCCCTTGAGTAAAGCAGGGGCCCTTGACCCAAGCAGGGGCCCTTGACTCCAGGGACGCGTCATTGGAGGCGTCTCTATCAGTCTTAGTTTCAATGGATCTCAGTGCAGCATTTGACACAGTTGATCACAACATATTACTCAAACGACTGGAGAACTGGGCAGGTTTTTCAGGAACTGTACTATACTCGTTAAAAAACATACTTGAAGACTCACCTGTTCTCAGCTGCATTTGAATAAAGCACCAAATCCACACTTTTAAGCTTAAATTTCAAAACTAACATTTTAACTACTGATTTTATCTATTTCTGATTTTATTTGTTTGCTTGTTTAAATCACTTTTAAATCATGCTTTTTATTTGTTTTTGTTTCTAATGTCTCTGTAAAGCACTTTGAATCACCTTGTTGTTGAATTGTCTGTGAAGGTTCTCAGTCATCCAGGTCATCGTAGTCAATGGAGCTTGCAAAGAAAAGCGTCTGGACTTCTTTAAGTTGCTTGAAGACGTTTCACTTCACAGCAGGGGCCCTTGACTCCAGGGACAGGTCACTGTAGGCGCAGGGGCCCTTGACTCCAGCAGGGGCCCTTGACTCCAGCAGGGGCCCTTGACTCCAGCAGGGGCCCTTGACTCCAGTAAGGGCCCTTGAATCAAGCAGGGGCCCTTGACTCCAGCAGGTGCCCATGACTCCAGGGATGCGTCACTGGAGGCGCAGGGGCCCTTGACTCCAGCAGGGGCCCTTGACTCCAGCAGGGGCCCCATGACTCCAGGGATGCGTCACTGGAGGCGCAGGGGCCCTTGACTCCAGCAGGGGCCGTTGACTAAAGAAGGGGCCCTTGATTCAATCAGGGGCCCTTGACTCCAGCAGGGGCCCATGACTCCAGGGATGCGTCACTGGAGGCGCAGGGGCCTTTGACTCCAGCAGGGGCCCTTGACTCCAGGAACGCTTCACTTGAGGCGCAGGGGCCCTTGACTCCAGCAGGGGCCCTTGACTCCAGGGACCTGTCACTGGAGGCGCAGGGGCCCTTGACTCCAGCAGGGGCCCTTGACTCAAGCAGGGGCCCTTGACTCAAGCAGGGGCCTTTGACTCCAGCAGGGGCCCTTTACTCCAGGGACGCGTCATTGGAGGCGCAGGGCCCCTTGACTCAAGCAGGGGCCCTTGACTCCAGCAGGGGCCCATGACTCGAGGGACGCGTCACTGGAGGCGCAGGGGCCCTTGACTCCAGCAGGGGCCCTTGACTCCAGGGACGCGTCATTTGAGGTGCAGGGGCCCTTCACTCCAGCAGGGGCCCTTGACCCAAGCAGTGTCCCTTGACCCAAGCAGGGGCCCTTGACTCCAGGGATGCGTCACTGGAGGCGCAGGGGCCCTTGACTCCAGCAGGGGCCCTTGACTCCAGGGACGCGTCATTTGAGGTGCAGGGGCCCTTCACTCCAGCAGGGGCCCTTGAGTAAAGCAGGGGCCCTTGACCCAAGCAGTGTCCCTTGACCCAAGCAGGGGCCCTTGACTCCAGGGATGCGTCACTGGAGGCGCAGGGGCCCTTGACTCCAGCAGGGGCCCTTGACTCCAGGGATGCGTCACTGGAGGCGCAGGGGCCCTTGACTCCAGCAGGGGCCCTTGAGTAAAGCAGGGGCCCTTGACTCCAGCAGGGGCGCTTGACTCCAGGGACTCGTCACTGGAGGCGCAGGGGCCCTTGACTCAAGCAGGGGCCCTTGACTCCAGCAGGGGCCCTTGACTCCAGCAGGGGCCCTTGACTAAAGAAGGGGCCCTTGACTCCAGGGACGCATCACTGGAGGCGCCGGGGCCCTTGACTACATCAGGGGCCCTTGACCCATGCAGGCGCCCTTGACCCAAGCAGGGGCCCTTGACTCCCGGGACGCGTCACTGGAGGCGCAGGGGCCCTTGACTCCAGCAGGGGCCCTTGACTCCAGCAGGGGCCCTTGACTCCAGGGACGCGTCATTGGAGGCGTCTCTATCAGTCTTAGTTTCAATGGATCTCAGTGCAGCATTTGACACAGTTGACCACAACATATTACTCAAACGACTGGAGAACTGGGCAGGTTTTTCAGGAACTGTACTATACTCGTTAAAAAACATACTTGAAGACTCACCTGTTCTCAGCTGCATTTGAATAAAGCACCAAATCCACACTTTTAAGCTTAAATTTCAAAACTAACATTTTAACTACTGATTTTATCTATTTATGATTTTATTTGTTTGCTTGTTTAAATCACTTTTAAATCATGCTTTTTATTTGTTTTTGTTTCTAATGTCTCTGTAAAGCACTTTGAATCACCTTGTTGTTGAATTGTCTGTGAAGGTTCTCAGTCATCCAGGTCATCGTAGTCAATGGAGCTTGCAAAGAAAAGCGTCTGGACTTCTTTAAGTTGCTTGAAGACGTTTCACTTCACAGCAGGGGCCCTTGACTCCAGCAGGTGCCCTTGACTCCAGTAAGGGCTCTTAACTCAAGCAGGGGCCCTTGACTCCAGCAGGTGCCCATGACTCCAGCAGGGGCCCTTGACTAAAGAAGGGGCCCTTGACTCCAGCAGGTGCCCATGACTCCAGCAGGGGCCCTTGACTAAAGAAGGGGCCCTTGACTAAAGAAGGGGCCCTTGACTCCAGCAGGGGCCCTTGACTCCAGCAGGGGCCCCATGACTCCAGGGATGCGTCACTGGAGGCGCAGGGGCCCTTGACTCAAGCAGGGGCCCTTGACTCCAGTAAGGGCCCTTAACTCAAGCAGGGGCCCTTGACTCCAGCAGGTGCCCATGACTCCAGGGATGCGTCATTGGAGGCGCAGGGGCCCTTGACTCAAGCAGGGGCCATTGACTCCAGCAGGGGCCCTTGACCCCAGGGACGCGTCATTTGAGGCGCAGGGGCCCTTGACTCCAGCAGGGGCCCTTGACTCAAGCAGGGGCCATTGACTCCAGCAGGGCCCTTGACTCCAGCAGGGGCCCCATGACTCCAGGGATGCGTCACTGGAGGCGCAGGGGCCCTTGACTCCAGCAGGGGCCCTTGACTCCAGGAACGCTTCACTTGAGGCGCAGGGGCCCTTGACTCAAGCAGGGGCCCTTGACTCCAGGGACGCGTCACTGGAGGCGCAGGGGCCCTTGACTCCAGCAGGGGCCCTTGACTCAAGCAGGGGCCCTTGACTCAAGCAGGGGCCCTTGACTCCAGCAGGGGCCCTTTACTCCAGGGACGCGTCATTGGAGGCGCAGGGCCCCTTGACTCAAGCAGGGGCCCTTGACTCCAGCAGGGGCCCTTGACTCCAGGGACGCGTCACTGGAGGCGCAGGGGCCCTTGACTCCAGCAGGGGCTCTTGACTCAAGTTGGTGCCCATGACTCCAGGTATGCGTCACTGGAGGCGCAGGGGCCCTTGACTCCAGCAGGGGCCCTTGACTAAAGAAGGGGCCCTTGACTAAAGAAGGGGCCCTTGACTCAAGCAGGGGCCCTTAACTCCAGCAGGGGCCCTTGTCTCCAGCAGGGGCCCTTGACTAAAGAAGGGGCCCTTGACTAAAGAAGGGGCCCTTGACTCAAGCAGGGGCCCTTAACTCCAGCAGGGGCGCTTGACTCAAGCAGGGGCCCTTGACTCCAGCAGGGGCCCTTGAGTAAAGCAGGGGCCCTTGACTCCAGCCGGGGCCCTTGACTCACGCAGGGGCCCTTGACTCCAGCAGGGGCCCTTGACTAAAGCAGGGGCCATTGACTCCAGCAGGGGCCCTTGACTCCAGCAGGGGCCCCATTACTCAAGCAGGGGCCCTTGACTCCAGCAGGGGCCCTTCACTCCAGCAGGGGCCCCATGACTCCAGGGATGCGTCACTGGAGGCGCCGGGGCCCTTGACTACATCAGGGGCCCTTGACCCATGCAGGGGCCCTTGACCCAAGCAGGGGCCCTTGACTCCCGGGACGCGTCACTGGAGGCGCAGGGGCCCTTGACTCCAGCAGGGGCCCTTGACTCCAGGGACGCGTCATTGGAGGCGTCTCTATCAGTCTTAGTTTCAATGGATCTCAGTGCAGCATTTGACACAGTTGACCACAACATATTACTCAAACGACTGGAGAACTGGGCAGGTTTTTCAGGAACTGTACTATACTCGTTAAAAAACATACTTGAAGACTCACCTCTTCTCAGCTGCATTTGAATAAAGCACCAAATCCACACTTTTAAGCTTAAATTTCAAAACTAACATTTTAACTACTGATTTTATCTATTTCTGATTTTATTTGTTTGCTTGTTTAAATCACTTTTAAATCATGCTTTTTATTTGTTTTTGTTTCTAATGTCTCTGTAAAGCACTTTGAATCACCTTGTTGTTGAATTGTCTGTGAAGGTTCTCAGTCATCCAGGTCATCGTAGTCAATGGAGCTTGCAAAGAAAAGCGTCTGGACTTCTTTAAGTTGCTTGAAGACGTTTCACTTCACAGCAGGGGCCCTTGACTCCAGCAGGTGCCCTTGACTCCAGTAAGGGCTCTTAACTCAAGCAGGGGCCCTTGACTCCAGCAGGTGCCCATGACTCCAGCAGGGGCCCTTGACTAAAGAAGGGGCCCTTGACTCCAGCAGGTGCCCATGACTCCAGCAGGGGCCCTTGACTAAAGAAGGGGCCCTTGACTAAAGAAGGGGCCCTTGACTCCAGCAGGGGCCCTTGACTCCAGCAGGGGCCCCATGACTCCAGGGATGCGTCACTGGAGGCGCAGGGGCCCTTGACTCAAGCAGGGGCCCTTGACTCCAGTAAGGGCCCTTAACTCAAGCAGGGGCCCTTGACTCCAGCAGGTGCCCATGACTCCAGGGATGCGTCATTGGAGGCGCAGGGGCCCTTGACTCAAGCAGGGGCCATTGACTCCAGCAGGGGCCCTTGACCCCAGGGACGCGTCATTTGAGGCGCAGGGGCCCTTGACTCCAGCAGGGGCCCTTGACTCAAGCAGGGGCCATTGACTCCAGCAGGGGCCCTTGACTCCAGCAGGGGCCCCATGACTCCAGGGATGCGTCACTGGAGGCGCAGGGGCCCTTGACTCCAGCAGGGGCCCTTGACTCCAGGGACGCGTCACTGGAGGCGCAGGGGCCCTTGACTCCAGCAGGGGCCCTTGACTCAAGCAGGGGCCCTTGACTCCAGCAGGGGCCCTTTACTCCAGGGACGCGTCATTGGAGGCGCAGGGCCCCTTGACTCAAGCAGGGGCCCTTGACTCCAGCAGGGGCCCTTGACTCCAGGGACGCGTCACTGGAGGCGCAGGGGCCCTTGACTCCAGCAGGGGCTCTTGACTCAAGTTGGTGCCCATGACTCCAGGTATGCGTCACTGGAGGCGCAGGGGCCCTTGACTCCAGCAGGGGCCCTTGACTCCAGCAGGGGCCCTTGACTAAAGAAGGGGCCCTTGACTAAAGAAGGGGCCCTTGACTAAAGAAGGGGCCCTTGACTCCAGCAGGGGCCCTTAACTCCAGCAGGGGCCCTTGACTCCAGCAGGGGCCCTTGACTAAAGAAGGGGCCCTTGACTAAAGAAGGGGCCCTTGACTCAAGCAGGGGCCCTTAACTCCAGCAGGGGCGCTTGACTCAAGCAGGGGCCCTTGACTCCAGCAGGGGCCCTTGAGTAAAGCAGGGGCCCTTGACTCCAGCCGGGGCCCTTGACTCACGCAGGGGCCCTTGACTCCAGCAGGGGCCCTTGACTAAAGCAGGGGCCATTGACTCCAGCAGGGGCCCTTGACTCCAGCAGGGGCCCCATTACTCAAGCAGGGGCCCTTGACTCCAGCAGGGGCCCTTCACTCCAGCAGGGGCCCCATGACTCCAGGGATGCGTCACTGGAGGCGCCGGGGCCCTTGACTACATCAGGGGCCCTTGACCCATGCAGGGGCCCTTGACCCAAGCAGGGGCCCTTGACTCCCGGGACGCGTCACTGGAGGCGCAGGGGCCCTTGACTCCAGCAGGGGCCCTTGACTCCAGGGACGCGTCATTGGAGGCGTCTCTATCAGTCTTAGTTTCAATGGATCTCAGTGCAGCATTTGACACAGTTGACCACAACATATTACTCAAACGACTGGAGAACTGGGCAGGTTTTTCAGGAACTGTACTATACTCGTTAAAAAACATACTTGAAGACTCACCTGTTCTCAGCTGCATTTGAATAAAGCACCAAATCCACACTTTTAAGCTTAAATTTCAAAACTAACATTTTAACTACTGATTTTATCTATTTCTGATTTTATTTGTTTGCTTGTTTAAATCACTTTTAAATCATGCTTTTTATTTGTTTTTGTTTCTAATGTCTCTGTAAAGCACTTTGAATCACCTTGTTGTTGAATTGTCTGTGAAGGTTCTCAGTCATCCAGGTCATCGTAGTCAATGGAGCTTGCAAAGAAAAGCGTCTGGACTTCTTTAAGTTGCTTGAAGACGTTTCACTTCACAGCAGGGGCCCTTGACTCCAGGGACAGGTCACTGTAGGCGCAGGGGCCCTTGACTCCAGGGACGCATCACTGGAGGCGCCGGGGCCCTTGACTACATCAGGGGCCCTTGACCCATGCAGGGGCCCTTGACCCAAGCAGGGGCCCTTGACTCCCGGGACGCGTCACTGGAGGCGCAGGGGCCCTTGACTCCAGCAGGGGCCCTTGACTCCAGGGATGCGTCACTGGAGGCGCAGGGGCCCTTGACTCCATCGGGGGCCCTTGTCTCCAGCAGGGGCCCCATGACTCAACCAGGGGCCCTTGACTCCAGCAGGGGCCCTTGACTCCAGGGACGCGTCATTTGAGGTGCAGGGGCCCTTGACTCCAGCAGGGGCCCTTGAGTAAAGCAGGGGCCCTTGACCCAAGCAGGGGCCCTTGACTCCAGGGACGCGTCATTGGAGGCGTCTCTATCAGTCTTAGTTTCAATGGATCTCAGTGCAGCATTTGACACAGTTGATCACAACATATTACTCAAACGACTGGAGAACTGGGCAGGTTTTTCAGGAACTGTACTATACTCGTTAAAAAACATACTTGAAGACTCACCTGTTCTCAGCTGCATTTGAATAAAGCACCAAATCCACACTTTTAAGCTTAAATTTCAAAACTAACATTTTAACTACTGATTTTATCTATTTCTGATTTTATTTGTTTGCTTGTTTAAATCACTTTTAAATCATGCTTTTTATTTGTTTTTGTTTCTAATGTCTCTGTAAAGCACTTTGAATCACCTTGTTGTTGAATTGTCTGTGAAGGTTCTCAGTCATCCAGGTCATCGTAGTCAATGGAGCTTGCAAAGAAAAGCGTCTGGACTTCTTTAAGTTGCTTGAAGACGTTTCACTTCACAGCAGGGGCCCTTGACTCCAGCAGGTGCCCTTGACTCCAGTAAGGGCTCTTAACTCAAGCAGGGGCCCTTGACTCCAGCAGGTGCCCATGACTCCAGCAGGGGCCCTTGACTAAAGAAGGGGCCCTTGACTCCAGCAGGTGCCCATGACTCCAGCAGGGGCCCTTGACTAAAGAAGGGGCCCTTGACTAAAGAAGGGGCCCTTGACTCCAGCAGGGGCCCTTGACTCCAGCAGGGGCTCCATGACTCCAGGGATGCGTCACTGGAGGCGCAGGGGCCCTTGACTCAAGCAGGGGCCCTTGACTCCAGTAAGGGCCCTTAACTCAAGCAGGGGCCCTTGACTCCAGCAGGTGCCCATGACTCCAGGGATGCGTCATTGGAGGCGCAGGGGCCCTTGACTCAAGCAGGGGCCATTGACTCCAGCAGGGGCCCTTGACCCCAGGGACGCGTCATTTGAGGCGCAGGGGCCCTTGACTCCAGCAGGGGCCCTTGACTCAAGCAGGGGCCATTGACTCCAGCAGGGGCCCTTGACTCCAGCAGGGGCCCCATGACTCCAGGGATGCGTCACTGGAGGCGCAGGGGCCCTTGACTCCAGCAGGGGCCCTTGACTCCAGGGACGCGTCACTGGAGGCGCAGGGGCCCTTGACTCCAGCAGGGGCCCTTGACTCAAGCAGGGGCCCTTGACTCAAGCAGGGGCCCTTGACTCCAGCAGGGGCCCTTTACTCCAGGGACGCGTCATTGGAGGCGCAGGGCCCCTTGACTCAAGCAGGGGCCCTTGACTCCAGCAGGGGCCCTTGACTCCAGGGACGCGTCACTGGAGGCGCAGGGGCCCTTGACTCCAGCAGGGGCTCTTGACTCAAGTTGGTGCCCATGACTCCAGGTATGCGTCACTGGAGGCGCAGGGGCCCTTGACTCCAGCAGGGGCCCTTGACTCCAGCAGGGGCCCTTGACTAAAGAAGGGGCCCTTGACTAAAGAAGGGGCCCTTGACTCAAGCAGGGGCCCTTAACTCCAGCAGGGGCCCTTGACTCCAGCAGGGGCCCTTGACTAAAGAAGGGGCCCTTGACTAAAGAAGGGGCCCTTGACTCAAGCAGGGGCCCTTAACTCCAGCAGGGGCGCTTGACTCAAGCAGGGGCCCTTGACTCCAGCAGGGGCCCTTGAGTAAAGCAGGGGCCCTTGACTCCAGCCGGGGCCCTTGACTCACGCAGGGGCCCTTGACTCCAGCAGGGGCCCTTGACTAAAGCAGGGGCCATTGACTCCAGCAGGGGCCCTTGACTCCAGCAGGGGCCCCATTACTCAAGCAGGGGCCCTTGACTCCAGCAGGGGCCCTTCACTCCAGCAGGGGCCCCATGACTCCAGGGATGCGTCACTGGAGGCGCCGGGGCCCTTGACTACATCAGGGGCCCTTGACCCATGCAGGGGCCCTTGACCCAAGCAGGGGCCCTTGACTCCCGGGACGCGTCACTGGAGGCGCAGGGGCCCTTGACTCCAGCAGGGGCCCTTGACTCCAGGGACGCGTCATTGGAGGCGTCTCTATCAGTCTTAGTTTCAATGGATCTCAGTGCAGCATTTGACACAGTTGACCACAACATATTACTCAAACGACTGGAGAACTGGGCAGGTTTTTCAGGAACTGTACTATACTCGTTAAAAAACATACTTGAAGACTCACCTGTTCTCAGCTGCATTTGAATAAAGCACCAAATCCACACTTTTAAGCTTAAATTTCAAAACTAACATTTTAACTACTGATTTTATCTATTTCTGATTTTATTTGTTTGCTTGTTTAAATCACTTTTAAATCATGCTTTTTATTTGTTTTTGTTTCTAATGTCTCTGTAAAGCACTTTGAATCACCTTGTTGTTGAATTGTCTGTGAAGGTTCTCAGTCATCCAGGTCATCGTAGTCAATGGAGCTTGCAAAGAAAAGCGTCTGGACTTCTTTAAGTTGCTTGAAGACGTTTCACTTCACAGCAGGGGCCCTTGACTCCAGGGACAGGTCACTGTAGGCGCAGGGGCCCTTGACTCCAGGGACGCATCACTGGAGGCGCCGGGGCCCTTGACTACATCAGGGGCCCTTGACCCATGCAGGGGCCCTTGACCCAAGCAGGGGCCCTTGACTCCCGGGACGCGTCACTGGAGGCGCAGGGGCCCTTGACTCCAGCAGGGGCCCTTGACTCCAGGGATGCGTCACTGGAGGCGCAGGGGCCCTTGACTCCATCGGGGGCCCTTGTCTCCAGCAGGGGCCCCATGACTCAACCAGGGGCCCTTGACTCCAGCAGGGGCCCTTGACTCCAGGGACGCGTCATTTGAGGTGCAGGGGCCCTTGACTCCAGCAGGGGCCCTTGAGTAAAGCAGGGGCCCTTGACCCAAGCAGGGGCCCTTGACTCCAGGGACGCGTCATTGGAGGCGTCTCTATCAGTCTTAGTTTCAATGGATCTCAGTGCAGCATTTGACACAGTTGATCACAACATATTACTCAAACGACTGGAGAACTGGGCAGGTTTTTCAGGAACTGTACTATACTCGTTAAAAAACATACTTGAAGACTCACCTGTTCTCAGCTGCATTTGAATAAAGCACCAAATCCACACTTTTAAGCTTAAATTTCAAAACTAACATTTTAACTACTGATTTTATCTATTTCTGATTTTATTTGTTTGCTTGTTTAAATCACTTTTATATCATGCTTTTTATTTGTTTTTGTTTCTAATGTCTCTGTAAAGCACTTTGAATCACCTTGTTGTTGAATTGTCTGTGAAGGTTCTCAGTCATCCAGGTCATCGTAGTCAATGGAGCTTGCAAAGAAAAGCGTCTGGACTTCTTTAAGTTGCTTGAAGACGTTTCACTTCACAGCAGGGGCCCTTGACTCCAGGGACAGGTCACTGTAGGCGCAGGGGCCCTTGACTCCAGCAGGGGCCCTTGACTCCAGCAGGGGCCCTTGACTCCAGTAAGGGCCCTTGAATCAAGCAGGGGCCCTTGACTCCAGCAGGTGCCCATGACTCCAGGGATGCGTCACTGGAGGCGCAGGGGCCCTTGACTCCAGCAGGGGCCCTTGACTCAAGCAGGGGCCCTTGACTCCAGCAGGGGCCCTTGACTCCAGCAGGGGCCCCATGACTCCAGGGATGCGTCACTGGAGGCGCAGGGGCCCTTGACTCCAGCAGGGGCCGTTGACTAAAGAAGGGGCCCTTGATTCAATCAGGGGCCCTTGACTCCAGCAGGGGCCCATGACTCCAGGGATGCGTCACTGGAGGCGCAGGGGCCTTTGACTCCAGCAGGGGCCCTTGACTCCAGGAACGCTTCACTTGAGGCGCAGGGGCCCTTGACTCCAGCAGGGGCCCCATGACTCCAGGGACCTGTCACTGGAGGCGCAGGGCCCTTGACTCCAGCAGGGGCCCTTGACTCAAGCAGGGGCCCTTGACTCAAGCAGGGGCCTTTGACTCCAGCAGGGGCCCTTTACTCCAGGGACGCGTCATTGGAGGCGCAGGGCCCCTTGACTCAAGCAGGGGCCCTTGACTCCAGCAGGGGCCCATGACTCGAGGGACGCGTCACTGGAGGCGCAGGAGCCCTTGACTCCAGCAGGGGCCCTTGACTCCAGGGACGCGTCATTTGAGGTGCAGGGGCCCTTCACTCCAGCAGGGGCCCTTGACCCAAGCAGTGTCCCTTGACCCAAGCAGGGGCCCTTGACTCCAGGGATGCGTCACTGGAGGCGCAGGGGCCCTTGACTCCAGCAGGGGCCCTTGACTCCAGGGACGCGTCATTTGAGGTGCAGGGGCCCTTCACTCCAGCAGGGGCCCTTCACTCCAGCAGGGGCCCTTGAGTAAAGCAGGGGCCCTTGACCCAAGCAGTGTCCCTTGACCCAAGCAGGGGCCCTTGACTCCAGGGATGCGTCACTGGAGGCGCAGGGGCCCTTGACTCCAGCAGGGGCCCTTGACTCCAGGGATGCGTCACTGGAGGCGCAGGGGCCCTTGACTCCAGCAGGGGCCCTTGAGTAAAGCAGGGGCCCTTGACTCCAGCAGGGGCGCTTGACTCCAGGGACTCGTCACTGGAGGCGCAGGGGCCCTTGACTCCAGCAGGGGCCCTTGACTCCAGCAGGGGCCCTTGACTCCAGCAGGGGCCCTTGACTAAAGAAGGGGCCCTTGACTCAAGCAGGGGCCCTTGACTCCAGGGACGCATCACTGGAGGCGCCGGGGCCCTTGACTACATCAGGGGCCCTTGACCCATGCAGGGGCCCTTGACCCAAGCAGGGGCCCTTGACTCCCGGGACGCGTCACTGGAGGCGCAGGGGCCCTTGACTCCAGCAGGGGCCCTTGACTCCAGCAGGGGCCCTTGACTCCAGGGACGCGTCATTGGAGGCGTCTCTATCAGTCTTAGTTTCAATGGATCTCAGTGCAGCATTTGACACAGTTGACCACAACATATTACTCAAACGACTGGAGAACTGGGCAGGTTTTTCAGGAACTGTACTATACTCGTTAAAAAACATACTTGAAGACTCACCTGTTCTCAGCTGCATTTGAATAAAGCACCAAATCCACACTTTTAAGCTTAAATTTCAAAACTAACATTTTAACTACTGATTTTATCTATTTCTGATTTTATTTGTTTGCTTGTTTAAATCACTTTTAAATCATGCTTTTTATTTGTTTTTGTTTCTAATGTCTCTGTAAAGCACTTTGAATCACCTTGTTGTTGAATTGTCTGTGAAGGTTCTCAGTCATCCAGGTCATCGTAGTCAATGGAGCTTGCAAAGAAAAGCGTCTGGACTTCTTTAAGTTGCTTGAAGACGTTTCACTTCACAGCAGGGGCCCTTGACTCCAGGGACAGGTCACTGTAGGCGCAGGGGCCCTTGACTCCAGGGACGCATCACTGGAGGCGCCGGGGCCCTTGACTACATCAGAGGCCCTTGACTCCAGCAGGGGCCCTTGACCCAAGCAGGGGCCCTTGACTCCCGGGACGCGTCACTGGAGGCGCAGGGGCCCTTGACTCCAGCAGGGGCCCTTGACTCCAGGGATGCGTCACTGGAGGCGCAGGGGCCCTTGACTCCATCGGGGGCCCTTGTCTCCAGCAGGGGCCCCATGACTCAACCAGGGGCCCTTGACTCCAGCAGGGGCCCTTGACTCCAGGGACGCGTCATTTGAGGTGCAGGGGCCCTTGACTCCAGCAGGGGCCCTTGAGTAAAGCAGGGGCCCTTGACCCAAGCAGGGGCCCTTGACTCCAGGGACGCGTCATTGGAGGCGTCTCTATCAGTCTTAGTTTCAATGGATCTCAGTGCAGCATTTGACACAGTTGATCACAACATATTACTCAAACGACTGGAGAACTGGGCAGGTTTTTCAGGAACTGTACTATACTCGTTAAAAAACATACTTGAAGACTCACCTGTTCTCAGCTGCATTTGAATAAAGCACCAAATCCACACTTTTAAGCTTAAATTTCAAAACTAACATTTTAACTACTGATTTTATCTATTTATGATTTTATTTGTTTGCTTGTTTAAATCACTTTTAAATCATGCTTTTTATTTGTTTTTGTTTCTAATGTCTCTGTAAAGCACTTTGAATCACCTTGTTGTTGAATTGTCTGTGAAGGTTCTCAGTCATCCAGGTCATCGTAGTCAATGGAGCTTGCAAAGAAAAGCGTCTGGACTTCTTTAAGTTGCTTGAAGACGTTTCACTTCACAGCAGGGGCCCTTGACTCCAGGGACAGGTCACTGTAGGCGCAGGGGCCCTTGACTCCAGCAGGGGCCCTTGACTCCAGCAGGGGCCCTTGACTCCAGCAGGGGCCCTTGACTCCAGTAAGGGCCCTTGAATCAAGCAGGGGCCCTTGACTCCAGCAGGTGCCCATGACTCCAGGGATGCGTCACTGGAGGCGCAGGGGCCCTTGACTCCAGCAGGGGCCCTTGACTCAAGCAGGGGCCCTTGACTCCAGCAGGGGCCCTTGACTCCAGCAGGGGCCCCATGACTCCAGGGATGCGTCACTGGAGGCGCAGGGGCCCTTGACTCCAGCAGGGGCCGTTGACTAAAGAAGGGGCCCTTGATTCAATCAGGGGCCCTTGACTCCAGCAGGGGCCCATGACTCCAGGGATGCGTCACTGGAGGCGCAGGGGCCTTTGACTCCAGCAGGGGCCCTTGACTCCAGGAACGCTTCACTTGAGGCGCAGGGGCCCTTGACTCCAGCAGGGGCCCTTGACTCCAGGGACCTGTCACTGGAGGCGCAGGGGCCCTTGACTCCAGCAGGGGCCCTTGACTCAAGCAGGGGCCCTTGACTCAAGCAGGGGCCTTTGACTCCAGCAGGGGCCCTTTACTCCAGGGACGCGTCATTGGAGGCGCAGGGCCCCTTGACTCAAGCAGGGGCCCTTGACTCCAGCAGGGGCCCATGACTCGAGGGACGCGTCACTGGAGGCGCAGGGGCCCTTGACTCCAGCAGGGGCCCTTGACTCCAGGGACGCGTCATTTGAGGTGCAGGGGCCCTTCACTCCAGCAGGGGCCCTTGACCCAAGCAGTGTCCCTTGACCCAAGCAGGGGCCCTTGACTCCAGGGATGCGTCACTGGAGGCGCAGGGGCCCTTGACTCCAGCAGGGGCCCTTGACTCCAGGGACGCGTCATTTGAGGTGCAGGGGCCCTTCACTCCAGCAGGGGCCCTTCACTCCAGCAGGGGCCCTTGAGTAAAGCAGGGGCCCTTGACCCAAGCAGTGTCCCTTGACCCAAGCAGGGGCCCTTGACTCCAGGGATGCGTCACTGGAGGCGCAGGGGCCCTTGACTCCAGCAGGGGCCCTTGACTCCAGGGATGCGTCACTGGAGGCGCAGGGGCCCTTGACTCCAGCAGGGGCCCTTGAGTAAAGCAGGGGCCCTTGACTCCAGCAGGGGCGCTTGACTCCAGGGACTCGTCACTGGAGGCGCAGGGGCCCTTGACTCAAGCAGGGGCCCTTGACTCCAGCAGGGGCCCTTGACTCCAGCAGGGGCCCTTGACTAAAGAAGGGGCCCTTGACTCAAGCAGGGGCCCTTGACTCCAGGGACGCATCACTGGAGGCGCCGGGGCCCTTGACTACATCAGGGGCCCTTGACCCATGCAGGGGCCCTTGACCCAAGCAGGGGCCCTTGACTCCCGGGACGCGTCACTGGAGGCGCAGGGGCCCTTGACTCCAGCAGGGGCCCTTGACTCCAGCAGGGGCCCTTGACTCCAGGGACGCGTCATTGGAGGCGTCTCTATCAGTCTTAGTTTCAATGGATCTCAGTGCAGCATTTGACACAGTTGACCACAACATATTACTCAAACGACTGGAGAACTGGGCAGGTTTTTCAGGAACTGTACTATACTCGTTAAAAAACATACTTGAAGACTCACCTGTTCTCAGCTGCATTTGAATAAAGCACCAAATCCACACTTTTAAGCTTAAATTTCAAAACTAACATTTTAACTACTGATTTTATCTATTTATGATTTTATTTGTTTGCTTGTTTAAATCACTTTTAAATCATGCTTTTTATTTGTTTTTGTTTCTAATGTCTCTGTAAAGCACTTTGAATCACCTTGTTGTTGAATTGTCTGTGACGGTTCTCAGTCATCCAGGTCATCGTAGTCAATGGAGCTTGCAAAGAAAAGCGTCTGGACTTCTTTAAGTTGCTTGAAGACGTTTCACTTCACAGCAGGGGCCCTTGACTCCAGCAGGTGCCCTTGACTCCAGTAAGGGCTCTTAACTCAAGCAGGGGCCCTTGACTCCAGCAGGTGCCCATGACTCCAGCAGGGGCCCTTGACTAAAGAAGGGGCCCTTGACTCCAGCAGGTGCCCATGACTCCAGCAGGGGCCCTTGACTAAAGAAGGGGCCCTTGACTAAAGAAGGGGCCCTTGACTCCAGCAGGGGCCCTTGACTCCAGCAGGGGCCCCATGACTCCAGGGATGCGTCACTGGAGGCGCAGGGGCCCTTGACTCAAGCAGGGGCCCTTGACTCCAGTAAGGGCCCTTAACTCAAGCAGGGGCCCTTGACTCCAGCAGGTGCCCTTGAGTAAAGCAGGGGCCCTTGACCCAAGCAGGGGCCCTTGACTCCAGGGACGCGTCATTGGAGGCGTCTCTATCAGTCTTAGTTTCAATGGATCTCAGTGCAGCATTTGACACAGTTGATCACAACATATTACTCAAACGACTGGAGAACTGGGCAGGTTTTTCAGGAACTGTACTATACTCGTTAAAAAACATACTTGAAGACTCACCTGTTCTCAGCTGCATTTGAATAAAGCACCAAATCCACACTTT
Source organism: Rhamphochromis sp. 'chilingali' (assembly GCF_963969265.1). Lineage (NCBI taxonomy): Eukaryota > Metazoa > Chordata > Actinopteri > Cichliformes > Cichlidae > Rhamphochromis > Rhamphochromis sp. 'chilingali'. Next base: position 8,292,894 of record NC_137929.1, read on the forward strand.
TAAGCTTAAATTTCAAAACTAACATTTTAACTACTGATTTTATCTATTTATGATTTTATTTGTTTGCTTGTTTAAATCACTTTTAAATCATGCTTTTTATTTGTTTTTGTTTCTAATGTCTCTGTAAAGCACTTTGAATCACCTTGTTGTTGAATTGTCTGTGAAGGTTCTCAGTCATCCAGGTCATCGTAGTCAATGGAGCTTGCAAAGAAAAGCGTCTGGACTTCTTTAAGTTGCTTGAAGACGTTTCACTTCACAGCAGGGGCCCTTGACTCCAGGGACAGGTCACTGTAGGCGCAGGGGCCCTTGACTCCAGCAGGGGCCCTTGACTCCAGCAGGGGCCCTTGACTCCAGCAGGGGCCCTTGACTCCAGTAAGGGCCCTTGAATCAAGCAGGGGCCCTTGACTCCAGCAGGTGCCCATGACTCCAGGGATGCGTCACTGGAGGCGCAGGGGCCCTTGACTCCAGCAGGGGCCCTTGACTCAAGCAGGGGCCCTTGACTCAAGCAGGGGCCCTTGACTCCAGCAGGGGCCCCATGACTCCAGGGATGCGTCACTGGAGGCGCAGGGGCCCTTGACTCCAGCAGGGGCCGTTGACTAAAGAAGGGGCCCTTGATTCAATCAGGGGCCCTTGACTCCAGCAGGGGCCCATGACTCCAGGGATGCGTCACTGGAGGCGCAGGGACCTTTGACTCCAGCAGGGGCCCTTGACTCCAGGAACGCTTCACTTGAGGCGCAGGGGCCCTTGACTCCAGCAGGGGCCCTTGACTCCAGGGACCTGTCACTGGAGGCGCAGGGGCCCTTGACTCCAGCAGGGGCCCTTGACTCAAGCAGGGGCCCTTGACTCAAGCAGGGGCCTTTGACTCCAGCAGGGGCCCTTTACTCCAGGGACGCGTCATTGGAGGCGCAGGGCCCCTTGACTCAAGCAGGGGCCCTTGACTCCAGCAGGGGCCCATGACTCGAGGGACGCGTCACTGGAGGCGCAGGGGCCCTTGACTCCAGCAGGGGCCCTTGACTCCAGGGACGCGTCATTTGAGGTGCAGGGGCCCTTCACTCCAGCAGGGGCCCTTGACCCAAGCAGTGTCCCTTGACCCAAGCAGGGGCCCTTGACTCCAGGGATGCGTCACTGGAGGCGCAGGGGCCCTTGACTCCAGCAGGGGCCCTTGACTCCAGGGACGCGTCATTTGAGGTGCAGGGGCCCTTCACTCCAGCAGGGGCCCTTCACTCCAGCAGGGGCCCTTGAGTAAAGAAGGGGCCCTTGACTAAAGAAGGGGCCCTTGACTCAAGCAGGGGCCCTTAACTCCAGCAGGGGCGCTTGACTCAAGCAGGGGCCCTTGACTCCAGCAGGGGCCCTTGAGTAAAGCAGGGGCCCTTGACTCCAGCCGGGGCCCTTGACTCACGCAGGGGCCCTTGACTCCAGCAGGGGCCCTTGACTAAAGCAGGGGCCATTGACTCCAGCAGGGGCCCTTGACTCCAGCAGGGGCCCCATTACTCAAGCAGGGGCCCTTGACTCCAGCAGGGGCCCTTCACTCCAGCAGGGGCCCCATGACTCCAGGGATGCGTCACTGGAGGCGCCGGGGCCCTTGACTACATCAGGGGCCCTTGACCCATGCAGGGGCCCTTGACCCAAGCAGGGGCCCTTGACTCCCGGGACGCGTCACTGGAGGCGCAGGGGCCCTTGACTCCAGCAGGGGCCCTTGACTCCAGGGACGCGTCATTGGAGGCGTCTCTATCAGTCTTAGTTTCAATGGATCTCAGTGCAGCATTTGACACAGTTGACCACAACATATTACTCAAACGACTGGAGAACTGGGCAGGTTTTTCAGGAACTGTACTATACTCGTTAAAAAACATACTTGAAGACTCACCTGTTCTCAGCTGCATTTGAATAAAGCACCAAATCCACACTTTTAAGCTTAAATTTCAAAACTAACATTTTAACTACTGATTTTATCTATTTCTGATTTTATTTGTTTGCTTGTTTAAATCACTTTTAAATCATGCTTTTTATTTGTTTTTGTTTCTAATGTCTCTGTAAAGCACTTTGAATCACCTTGTTGTTGAATTGTCTGTGAAGGTTCTCAGTCATCCAGGTCATCGTAGTCAATGGAGCTTGCAAAGAAAAGCGTCTGGACTTCTTTAAGTTGCTTGAAGACGTTTCACTTCACAGCAGGGGCCCTTGACTCCAGGGACAGGTCACTGTAGGCGCAGGGGCCCTTGACTCCAGGGACGCATCACTGGAGGCGCCGGGGCCCTTGACTACATCAGGGGCCCTTGACCCATGCAGGGGCCCTTGACCCAAGCAGGGGCCCTTGACTCCCGGGACGCGTCACTGGAGGCGCAGGGGCCCTTGACTCCAGCAGGGGCCCTTGACTCCAGGGATGCGTCACTGGAGGCGCAGGGGCCCTTGACTCCATCGGGGGCCCTTGTCTCCAGCAGGGGCCCCATGACTCAACCAGGGGCCCTTGACTCCAGCAGGGGCCCTTGACTCCAGGGACGCGTCATTTGAGGTGCAGGGGCCCTTGACTCCAGCAGGGGCCCTTGAGTAAAGCAGGGGCCCTTGACCCAAGCAGGGGCCCTTGACTCCAGGGACGCGTCATTGGAGGCGTCTCTATCAGTCTTAGTTTCAATGGATCTCAGTGCAGCATTTGACACAGTTGATCACAACATATTACTCAAACGACTGGAGAACTGGGCAGGTTTTTCAGGAACTGTACTATACTCGTTAAAAAACATACTTGAAGACTCACCTGTTCTCAGCTGCATTTGAATAAAGCACCAAATCCACACTTTTAAGCTTAAATTTCAAAACTAACATTTTAACTACTGATTTTATCTATTTCTGATTTTATTTGTTTGCTTGTTTAAATCACTTTTATATCATGCTTTTTATTTGTTTTTGTTTCTAATGTCTCTGTAAAGCACTTTGAATCACCTTGTTGTTGAATTGTCTGTGAAGGTTCTCAGTCATCCAGGTCATCGTAGTCAATGGAGCTTGCAAAGAAAAGCGTCTGGACTTCTTTAAGTTGCTTGAAGACGTTTCACTTCACAGCAGGGGCCCTTGACTCCAGGGACAGGTCACTGTAGGCGCAGGGGCCCTTGACTCCAGCAGGGGCCCTTGACTCCAGCAGGGGCCCTTGACTCCAGTAAGGGCCCTTGAATCAAGCAGGGGCCCTTGACTCCAGCAGGTGCCCATGACTCCAGGGATGCGTCACTGGAGGCGCAGGGGCCCTTGACTCCAGCAGGGGCCCTTGACTCAAGCAGGGGCCCTTGACTCCAGCAGGGGCCCTTGACTCCAGCAGGGGCCCCATGACTCCAGGGATGCGTCCCTGGAGGCGCAGGGGCCCTTGACTCCAGCAGGGGCCGTTGACTAAAGAAGGGGCCCTTGATTCAATCAGGGGCCCTTGACTCCAGCAGGGGCCCATGACTCCAGGGATGCGTCACTGGAGGCGCAGGGGCCTTTGACTCCAGCAGGGGCCCTTGACTCCAGGAACGCTTCACTTGAGGCGCAGGGGCCCTTGACTCCAGCAGGGGCCCCATGACTCCAGGGACCTGTCACTGGAGGCGCAGGGCCCTTGACTCCAGCAGGGGCCCTTGACTCAAGCAGGGGCCCTTGACTCAAGCAGGGGCCTTTGACTCCAGCAGGGGCCCTTTACTCCAGGGACGCGTCATTGGAGGCGCAGGGCCCCTTGACTCAAGCAGGGGCCCTTGACTCCAGCAGGGGCCCATGACTCGAGGGACGCGTCACTGGAGGCGCAGGAGCCCTTGACTCCAGCAGGGGCCCTTGACTCCAGGGACGCGTCATTTGAGGTGCAGGGGCCCTTCACTCCAGCAGGGGCCCTTGACCCAAGCAGTGTCCCTTGACCCAAGCAGGGGCCCTTGACTCCAGGGATGCGTCACTGGAGGCGCAGGGGCCCTTGACTCCAGCAGGGGCCCTTGACTCCAGGGACGCGTCATTTGAGGTGCAGGGGCCCTTCACTCCAGCAGGGGCCCTTCACTCCAGCAGGGGCCCTTGAGTAAAGCAGGGGCCCTTGACCCAAGCAGTGTCCCTTGACCCAAGCAGGGGCCCTTGACTCCAGGGATGCGTCACTGGAGGCGCAGGGGCCCTTGACTCCAGCAGGGGCCCTTGACTCCAGGGATGCGTCACTGGAGGCGCAGGGGCCCTTGACTCCAGCAGGGGCCCTTGAGTAAAGCAGGGGCCCTTGACTCCAGCAGGGGCGCTTGACTCCAGGGACTCGTCACTGGAGGCGCAGGGGCCCTTGACTCCAGCAGGGGCCCTTGACTCCAGCAGGGGCCCTTGACTCCAGCAGGGGCCCTTGACTAAAGAAGGGGCCCTTGACTCAAGCAGGGGCCCTTGACTCCAGGGACGCATCACTGGAGGCGCCGGGGCCCTTGACTACATCAGGGGCCCTTGACCCATGCAGGGGCCCTTGACCCAAGCAGGGGCCCTTGACTCCCGGGACGCGTCACTGGAGGCGCAGGGGCCCTTGACTCCAGCAGGGGCCCTTGACTCCAGCAGGGGCCCTTGACTCCAGGGACGCGTCATTGGAGGCGTCTCTATCAGTCTTAGTTTCAATGGATCTCAGTGCAGCATTTGACACAGTTGACCACAACATATTACTCAAACGACTGGAGAACTGGGCAGGTTTTTCAGGAACTGTACTATACTCGTTAAAAAACATACTTGAAGACTCACCTGTTCTCAGCTGCATTTGAATAAAGCACCAAATCCACACTTTTAAGCTTAAATTTCAAAACTAACATTTTAACTACTGATTTTATCTATTTCTGATTTTATTTGTTTGCTTGTTTAAATCACTTTTAAATCATGCTTTTTATTTGTTTTTGTTTCTAATGTCTCTGTAAAGCACTTTGAATCACCTTGTTGTTGAATTGTCTGTGAAGGTTCTCAGTCATCCAGGTCATCGTAGTCAATGGAGCTTGCAAAGAAAAGCGTCTGGACTTCTTTAAGTTGCTTGAAGACGTTTCACTTCACAGCAGGGGCCCTTGACTCCAGGGACAGGTCACTGTAGGCGCAGGGGCCCTTGACTCCAGGGACGCATCACTGGAGGCGCCGGGGCCCTTGACTACATCAGAGGCCCTTGACTCCAGCAGGGGCCCTTGACCCAAGCAGGGGCCCTTGACTCCCGGGACGCGTCACTGGAGGCGCAGGGGCCCTTGACTCCAGCAGGGGCCCTTGACTCCAGGGATGCGTCACTGGAGGCGCAGGGGCCCTTGACTCCATCGGGGGCCCTTGTCTCCAGCAGGGGCCCCATGACTCAACCAGGGGCCCTTGACTCCAGCAGGGGCCCTTGACTCCAGGGACGCGTCATTTGAGGTGCAGGGGCCCTTGACTCCAGCAGGGGCCCTTGAGTAAAGCAGGGGCCCTTGACCCAAGCAGGGGCCCTTGACTCCAGGGACGCGTCATTGGAGGCGTCTCTATCAGTCTTAGTTTCAATGGATCTCAGTGCAGCATTTGACACAGTTGATCACAACATATTACTCAAACGACTGGAGAACTGGGCAGGTTTTTCAGGAACTGTACTATACTCGTTAAAAAACATACTTGAAGACTCACCTGTTCTCAGCTGCATTTGAATAAAGCACCAAATCCACACTTTTAAGCTTAAATTTCAAAACTAACATTTTAACTACTGATTTTATCTATTTATGATTTTATTTGTTTGCTTGTTTAAATCACTTTTAAATCATGCTTTTTATTTGTTTTTGTTTCTAATGTCTCTGTAAAGCACTTTGAATCACCTTGTTGTTGAATTGTCTGTGAAGGTTCTCAGTCATCCAGGTCATCGTAGTCAATGGAGCTTGCAAAGAAAAGCGTCTGGACTTCTTTAAGTTGCTTGAAGACGTTTCACTTCACAGCAGGGGCCCTTGACTCCAGGGACAGGTCACTGTAGGCGCAGGGGCCCTTGACTCCAGCAGGGGCCCTTGACTCCAGCAGGGGCCCTTGACTCCAGCAGGGGCCCTTGACTCCAGTAAGGGCCCTTGAATCAAGCAGGGGCCCTTGACTCCAGCAGGTGCCCATGACTCCAGGGATGCGTCACTGGAGGCGCAGGGGCCCTTGACTCCAGCAGGGGCCCTTGACTCAAGCAGGGGCCCTTGACTCCAGCAGGGGCCCTTGACTCCAGCAGGGGCCCCATGACTCCAGGGATGCGTCACTGGAGGCGCAGGGGCCCTTGACTCCAGCAGGGGCCGTTGACTAAAGAAGGGGCCCTTGATTCAATCAGGGGCCCTTGACTCCAGCAGGGGCCCATGACTCCAGGGATGCGTCACTGGAGGCGCAGGGGCCTTTGACTCCAGCAGGGGCCCTTGACTCCAGGAACGCTTCACTTGAGGCGCAGGGGCCCTTGACTCCAGCAGGGGCCCTTGACTCCAGGGACCTGTCACTGGAGGCGCAGGGGCCCTTGACTCCAGCAGGGGCCCTTGACTCAAGCAGGGGCCCTTGACTCAAGCAGGGGCCTTTGACTCCAGCAGGGGCCCTTTACTCCAGGGACGCGTCATTGGAGGCGCAGGGCCCCTTGACTCAAGCAGGGGCCCTTGACTCCAGCAGGGGCCCATGACTCGAGGGACGCGTCACTGGAGGCGCAGGGGCCCTTGACTCCAGCAGGGGCCCTTGACTCCAGGGACGCGTCATTTGAGGTGCAGGGGCCCTTCACTCCAGCAGGGGCCCTTGACCCAAGCAGTGTCCCTTGACCCAAGCAGGGGCCCTTGACTCCAGGGATGCGTCACTGGAGGCGCAGGGGCCCTTGACTCCAGCAGGGGCCCTTGACTCCAGGGACGCGTCATTTGAGGTGCAGGGGCCCTTCACTCCAGCAGGGGCCCTTCACTCCAGCAGGGGCCCTTGAGTAAAGCAGGGGCCCTTGACCCAAGCAGTGTCCCTTGACCCAAGCAGGGGCCCTTGACTCCAGGGATGCGTCACTGGAGGCGCAGGGGCCCTTGACTCCAGCAGGGGCCCTTGACTCCAGGGATGCGTCACTGGAGGCGCAGGGGCCCTTGACTCCAGCAGGGGCCCTTGAGTAAAGCAGGGGCCCTTGACTCCAGCAGGGGCGCTTGACTCCAGGGACTCGTCACTGGAGGCGCAGGGGCCCTTGACTCAAGCAGGGGCCCTTGACTCCAGCAGGGGCCCTTGACTCCAGCAGGGGCCCTTGACTAAAGAAGGGGCCCTTGACTCAAGCAGGGGCCCTTGACTCCAGGGACGCATCACTGGAGGCGCCGGGGCCCTTGACTACATCAGGGGCCCTTGACCCATGCAGGGGCCCTTGACCCAAGCAGGGGCCCTTGACTCCCGGGACGCGTCACTGGAGGCGCAGGGGCCCTTGACTCCAGCAGGGGCCCTTGACTCCAGCAGGGGCCCTTGACTCCAGGGACGCGTCATTGGAGGCGTCTCTATCAGTCTTAGTTTCAATGGATCTCAGTGCAGCATTTGACACAGTTGACCACAACATATTACTCAAACGACTGGAGAACTGGGCAGGTTTTTCAGGAACTGTACTATACTCGTTAAAAAACATACTTGAAGACTCACCTGTTCTCAGCTGCATTTGAATAAAGCACCAAATCCACACTTTTAAGCTTAAATTTCAAAACTAACATTTTAACTACTGATTTTATCTATTTATGATTTTATTTGTTTGCTTGTTTAAATCACTTTTAAATCATGCTTTTTATTTGTTTTTGTTTCTAATGTCTCTGTAAAGCACTTTGAATCACCTTGTTGTTGAATTGTCTGTGACGGTTCTCAGTCATCCAGGTCATCGTAGTCAATGGAGCTTGCAAAGAAAAGCGTCTGGACTTCTTTAAGTTGCTTGAAGACGTTTCACTTCACAGCAGGGGCCCTTGACTCCAGCAGGTGCCCTTGACTCCAGTAAGGGCTCTTAACTCAAGCAGGGGCCCTTGACTCCAGCAGGTGCCCATGACTCCAGCAGGGGCCCTTGACTAAAGAAGGGGCCCTTGACTCCAGCAGGTGCCCATGACTCCAGCAGGGGCCCTTGACTAAAGAAGGGGCCCTTGACTAAAGAAGGGGCCCTTGACTCCAGCAGGGGCCCTTGACTCCAGCAGGGGCCCCATGACTCCAGGGATGCGTCACTGGAGGCGCAGGGGCCCTTGACTCAAGCAGGGGCCCTTGACTCCAGTAAGGGCCCTTAACTCAAGCAGGGGCCCTTGACTCCAGCAGGTGCCCATGACTCCAGGGATGCGTCATTGGAGGCGCAGGGGCCCTTGACTCAAGCAGGGGCCATTGACTCCAGCAGGGGCCCTTGACCCCAGGGACGCGTCATTTGAGGCGCAGGGGCCCTTGACTCCAGCAGGGGCCCTTGACTCAAGCAGGGGCCATTGACTCCAGCAGGGCCCTTGACTCCAGCAGGGGCCCCATGACTCCAGGGATGCGTCACTGGAGGCGCAGGGGCCCTTGACTCCAGCAGGGGCCCTTGACTCCAGGAACGCTTCACTTGAGGCGCAGGGGCCCTTGACTCAAGCAGGGGCCCTTGACTCCAGGGACGCGTCACTGGAGGCGCAGGGGCCCTTGACTCCAGCAGGGGCCCTTGACTCAAGCAGGGGCCCTTGACTCAAGCAGGGGCCCTTGACTCCAGCAGGGGCCCTTGACTCCAGGGACGCGTCACTGGAGGCGCAGGGGCCCTTGACTCCAGCAGGGGCTCTTGACTCAAGTTGGTGCCCATGACTCCAGGTATGCGTCACTGGAGGCGCAGGGGCCCTTGACTCCAGCAGGGGCCCTTGACTAAAGAAGGGGCCCTTGACTAAAGAAGGGGCCCTTGACTCAAGCAGGGGCCCTTAACTCCAGCAGGGGCGCTTGACTCAAGCAGGGGCCCTTGACTCCAGCAGGGGCCCTTGACTCACGCAGGGGCCCTTGACTCCAGCAGGGGCCCTTGACTAAAGCAGGGGCCATTGACTCCAGCAGGGGCCCTTGACTCCAGCAGGGGCCCCATTACTCAAGCAGGGGCCCTTGACTCCAGCAGGGGCCCTTCACTCCAGCAGGGGCCCCATGACTCCAGGGATGCGTCACTGGAGGCGCCGGGGCCCTTGACTACATCAGGGGCCCTTGACCCATGCAGGGGCCCTTGACCCAAGCAGGGGCCCTTGACTCCCGGGACGCGTCACTGGAGGCGCAGGGGCCCTTGACTCCAGCAGGGGCCCTTGACTCCAGGGACGCGTCATTGGAGGCGTCTCTATCAGTCTTAGTTTCAATGGATCTCAGTGCAGCATTTGACACAGTTGACCACAACATATTACTCAAACGACTGGAGAACTGGGCAGGTTTTTCAGGAACTGTACTATACTCGTTAAAAAACATACTTGAAGACTCACCTGTTCTCAGCTGCATTTGAATAAAGCACCAAATCCACACTTTTAAGCTTAAATTTCAAAACTAACATTTTAACTACTGATTTTATCTATTTCTGATTTTATTTGTTTGCTTGTTTAAATCACTTTTAAATCATGCTTTTTATTTGTTTTTGTTTCTAATGTCTCTGTAAAGCACTTTGAATCACCTTGTTGTTGAATTGTCTGTGAAGGTTCTCAGTCATCCAGGTCATCGTAGTCAATGGAGCTTGCAAAGAAAAGCGTCTGGACTTCTTTAAGTTGCTTGAAGACGTTTCACTTCACAGCAGGGGCCCTTGACTCCAGGGACAGGTCACTGTAGGCGCAGGGGCCCTTGACTCCAGCAGGGGCCCTTGACAAAAGCAGGGGCCCTTGACTCCAGTAAGGGCCCTTGACTCCAGCAGGGGCCCCATGACTCAACCAGGGGCCCTTGACTCCAGGGACGCGTCATTTGAGATGCAGGGGCCCTTCACTCCAGCAGGGGCCCTTCACTCCAGCAGGGGCCCTTGAGTAAAGCAGGGGCCCTTGACCCAAGCAGTGTCCCTTGACCCAAGCAGGGGCCCTTGACTCCAGGGATGCGTCACTGGAGGCGCAGGGGCCCTTGACTCCAGCAGGGGCCCTTGAGTAAAGCAGGGGCCCTTGACTCCAGCAGGGGCGCTTGACTCCAGGGACTCGTCACTGGAGGCGCAGGGGCCCTTGACTCCAGCAGGGGCCCTTGACTCAAGCAGGGGCCCTTGACTCCAGCAGGGGCCCTTGACTCCAGCAGGGGCCCTTGACTAAAGAAGGGGCCCTTGACTCAAGCAGGGGCCCTTGACTCCAGGGACGCATCACTGGAGGCGCCGGGGCCCTTGACTACATCAGGGGCCCTTGACCCATGCAGGGGCCCTTGACCCAAGCAGGGGCCCTTGACTCCCGGGACGCGTCACTGGAGGCGCAGGGGCCCTTGACTACAGCAGGGGCCCTTGACTCCAGCAGGGGCCCTTGACTCCAGGGACGCGTCATTGGAGGCGTCTCTATCAGTCTTAGTTTCAATGGATCTCAGTGCAGCATTTGACACAGTTGACCACAACATATTACTCAAACGACTGGAGAACTGGGCAGGTTTTTCAGGAACTGTACTATACTCGTTAAAAAACATACTTGAAGACTCACCTGTTCTCAGCTGCATTTGAATAAAGCACCAAATCCACACTTTTAAGCTTAAATTTCAAAACTAACATTTTAACTACTGATTTTATCTATTTCTGATTTTATTTGTTTGCTTGTTTAAATCACTTTTAAATCATGCTTTTTATTTGTTTTTGTTTCTAATGTCTCTGTAAAGCACTTTGAATCACCTTGTTGTTGAATTGTCTGTGAAGGTTCTCAGTCATCCAGGTCATCGTAGTCAATGGAGCTTGCAAAGAAAAGCGTCTGGACTTCTTTAAGTTGCTTGAAGACGTTTCACTTCACAGCAGGGGCCCTTGACTCCATCAGGGGCCCTTGACTCCAGCAGGGGCCCCATGACTCAAGCAGGGGCCCTTGACTCCAACAGGGGCCCTTGACTCCAGGGATGCGTCATTCTTGAGGTGCAGGGACCCTTCACTCCAGACGGGGCCCTTCACTCCAGCAGGGGCCCTTGACTCAAGCAGGGGCCATTGACTCCAGCAGGGGCCCTTGACTCCAGCAGGGGCCCTTGACTCCAGCAGGGGCCCTTGACTCCAGGGACGCGTCATTGGAGGCGTCTCTATCAGTCTTAGTTTCAATGGATCTCAGTGCAGCATTTGACACAGTTGATCACAACATATTACTCAAACGACTGGAGAACTGGGCAGGTTTTTCAGGAACTGTACTATACTCGTTAAAAAACATACTTGAAGACTCACCTGTTCTCAGCTGCATTTGAATAAAGCACCAAATCCACACTTTTAAGCTTAAATTTCAAAACTAACATTTTAACTACTGATTTTATCTATTTCTGATTTTATTTGTTTTGATTTTATATACTGTTTTTGTTTGTTTGTTTTTTTGCTTGTTAATTAGTTAGTTACTTTGTTTGCTTGTTTAAATCAATTTTAAATCATGCTTTTTATTTGTTTTTGTTTCTAATGTCTCTGTAAAGCACTTTGAATCACCTTGTTGTTGAATTGTCTGTGAAGGTTCTCAGTCATCCAGGTCATCGTAGTCAATGGAGCTTGCAAAGAAAAGCGTCTGGACTTCTTTAAGTTGCTTGAAGACGTTTCACTTCACAGCAGGGGCCCTTGACTCCATCAGGGGCCCTTGACTCCAGCAGGGGCCCCATGACTCAAGCAGGGGCCCTTGACTCCAACAGGGGCCCTTGACTCCAGGGATGCGTCATTCTTGAGGTGCAGGGACCCTTCACTCCAGCAGGGGCCCTTGAGTCAAGCAGGGGCCCTTGACTCAAGCAGGGGCCATTGACTCCAGCAGGGGCCCTTGACTCCAGCAGGGGCCCTTGACTCCAGGGACGCGTCATTGGAGGCGTCTCTATCAGTCTTAGTTTCAATGGATCTCAGTGCAGCATTTGACACAGTTGACCACAACATATTACTCAAACGACTGGAGAACTGGGCAGGTTTTTCAGGAACTGTACTATACTCGTTAAAAAACATACTTGAAGACTCACCTGTTCTCAGCTGCATTTGAATAAAGCACCAAATCCACACTTTTAAGCTTAAATTTCAAAACTAACATTTTAACTACTGATTTTATCTATTTCTGATTTTATTTGTTTGCTTGTTTAAATCACTTTTAAATCATGCTTTTTATTTGTTTTTGTTTCTAATGTCTCTGTAAAGCACTTTGAATCACCTTGTTGTTGAATTGTCTGTGAAGGTTCTCAGTCATCCAGGTCATCGTAGTCAATGGAGCTTGCAAAGAAAAGCGTCTGGACTTCTTTAAGTTGCTTGAAGATGTTTCACTTCACAGCAGGGGCCCTTGACTCCAGGGACAGGTCACTGTAGGCGCAGGGGCCCTTGACTCCAGCAGGGGCCCTTGACTCCAGCAGGGGCCCTTGACAAAAGCAGGGGCCCTTGACTCCAGTAAGGGCCCTTGACTCCAGCAGGGGCCCCATGACTCAACCAGGGGCCCTTGACTCCAGGGACGCGTCATTTGAGATGCAGGGGCCCTTCACTCCAGCAGGGGCCCTTCACTCCAGCAGGGGCCCTTGAGTAAAGCAGGGGCCCTTGACCCAAGCAGTGTCCCTTGACCCAAGCAGGGGCCCTTGACTCCAGGGATGCGTCACTGGAGGCGCAGGGGCCCTTGACTCCAGCAGGGGCCCTTGAGTAAAGCAGGGGCCCTTGACTCCAGCAGGGGCGCTTGACTCCAGGGACTCGTCACTGGAGGCGCAGGGGCCCTTGACTCCAGCAGGGGCCCTTGACTCAAGCAGGGGCCCTTGACTCCAGCAGGGGCCCTTGACTCCAGCAGGGGCCCTTGACTAAAGAAGGGGCCCTTGACTCAAGCAGGGGCCCTTGACTCCAGGGACGCATCACTGGAGGCGCCGGGGCCCTTGACTACATCAGGGGCCCTTGACCCATGCAGGGGCCCTTGACCCAAGCAGGGGCCCTTGACTCCCGGGACGCGTCACTGGAGGCGCAGGGGCCCTTGACTACAGCAGGGGCCCTTGACTCCAGCAGGGGCCCTTGACTCCAGGGACGCGTCATTGGAGGCGTCTCTATCAGTCTTAGTTTCAATGGATCTCAGTGCAGCATTTGACACAGTTGACCACAACATATTACTCAAACGACTGGAGAACTGGGCAGGTTTTTCAGGAACTGTACTATACTCGTTAAAAAACATACTTGAAGACTCACCTGTTCTCAGCTGCATTTGAATAAAGCACCAAATCCACACTTTTAAGCTTAAATTTCAAAACTAACATTTTAACTACTGATTTTATCTATTTATGATTTTATTTGTTTGCTTGTTTAAATCACTTTTAAATCATGCTTTTTATTTGTTTTTGTTTCTAATGTCTCTGTAAAGCACTTTGAATCACCTTGTTGTTGAATTGTCTGTGAAGGTTCTCAGTCATCCAGGTCATCGTAGTCAATGGAGCTTGCAAAGAAAAGCGTCTGGACTTCTTTAAGTTGCTTGAAGACGTTTCACTTCACAGCAGGGGCCCTTGACTCCAGGGACAGGTCACTGTAGGCGCAGGGGCCCTTGACTCCAGCAGGGGCCCTTGACTCCAGCAGGGGCCCTTGACAAAAGCAGGGGCCCTTGACTCCAGTAAGGGCCCTTGAATCAAGCAGGGGCCCTTGACTCCAGCAGGTGCCCATGACTCCAGGGATGCGTCACTGGAGGCGCAGGGGCCCTTGACTCCATCGGGGGCCCTTGTCTCCAGCAGGGGCCCCATGACTCAACCAGGGGCCCTTGACTCCAGCAGGGGCCCTTGACTCCAGGGACGCGTCATTTGAGGTGCAGGGGCCCTTGACTCCAGCAGGGGCCCTTGAGTAAAGCAGGGGCCCTTGACCCAAGCAGGGGCCCTTGACTCCAGGGACGCGTCATTGGAGGCGTCTCTATCAGTCTTAGTTTCAATGGATCTCAGTGCAGCATTTGACACAGTTGATCACAACATATTACTCAAACGACTGGAGAACTGGGCAGGTTTTTCAGGAACTGTACTATACTCGTTAAAAAACATACTTGAAGACTCACCTGTTCTCAGCTGCATTTGAATAAAGCACCAAATCCACACTTTTAAGCTTAAATTTCAAAACTAACATTTTAACTACTGATTTTATCTATTTCTGATTTTATTTGTTTTGATTTTATATACTGTTTTTGTTTGTTTGTTTTTTTGCTTGTTAATTAGTTAGTTACTTTGTTTGCTTGTTTAAATCAATTTTAAATCATGCTTTTTATTTGTTTTTGTTTCTAATGTCTCTGTAAAGCACTTTGAATCACCTTGTTGTTGAATTGTCTGTGAAGGTTCTCAGTCATCCAGGTCATCGAAGTCAATGGAGCTTGCAAAGAAAAGCGTCTGGACTTCTTTAAGTTGCTTGAAGACGTTTCACTTCACAGCAGGGGCCCTTGACTCCATCAGGGGCCCTTGACTCCAGCAGGGGCCCCATGACTCAAGCAGGGGCCCTTGACTCCAACAGGGGCCCTTGACTCCAGGGATGCGTCATTCTTGAGGTGCAGGGACCCTTCACTCCAGAAGGGGCCCTTCACTCCAGCAGGGGCCCTTGACTCCAGGGACGCGTCATTTGAGGTGCAGGGGCCCTTCACTCCAGCAGGGGCCCTTCACTCCAGCAGGGGCCCTTGAGTAAAGCAGGGGCCCTTGACCCAAGCAGTGTCCCTTGACCCAAGCAGGGGCCCTTGACTCCAGGGATGCGTCACTGGAGGCGCAGGGGCCCTTGACTCCAGCAGGGGCCCTTGACTCCAGGGATGCGTCACTGGAGGCGCAGGGGCCCTTGACTCCAGCAGGGGCCCTTGAGTAAAGCAGGGGCCCTTGACTCCAGCCGGGGCGCTTGACTCCAGGGACTCGTCACTGGAGGCGCAGGGGCCCTTGACTCCAGCAGGGGCCCTTGACTCCAGCAGGGGCCCTTGACTAAAGAAGGGGCCCTTGACTCAAGCAGGGGCCCTTGACTCCAGGGACGCATCACTGGAGGCGCCGGGGCCCTTGACTACATCAGGGGCCCTTGACCCATGCAGGGGCCCTTGACCCAAGCAGGGGCCCTTGACTCCCGGGACGCGTCACTGGAGGCGCAGGGGCCCTTGACTCCAGCAGGGGCCCTTGACTCCAGCAGGGGCCCTTGATTCCAGGGACGCGTCATTGGAGGCGTCTCTATCAGTCTTAGTTTCAATGGATCTCAGTGCAGCATTTGACACAGTTGACCACAACATATTACTCAAACGACTGGAGAACTGGGCAGGTTTTTCAGGAACTGTACTATACTCGTTAAAAAACATACTTGAAGACTCACCTGTTCTCAGCTGCATTTGAATAAAGCACCAAATCCACACTTTTAAGCTTAAATTTCAAAACTAACATTTTAACTACTGATTTTATCTATTTCTGATTTTATTTGTTTGCTTGTTTAAATCACTTTTAAATCATGCTTTTTATTTGTTTTTGTTTCTAATGTCTCTGTAAAGCACTTTGAATCACCTTGTTGTTGAATTGTCTGTGAAGGTTCTCAGTCATCCAGGTCATCGTAGTCAATGGAGCTTGCAAAGAAAAGCGTCTGGACTTCTTTAAGTTGCTTGAAGACGTTTCACTTCACAGCAGGGGCCCTTGACTCCAGGGACAGGTCACTGTAGGCGCAGGGGCCCTTGACTCCAGGGACGCATCACTGGAGGCGCCGGGGCCCTTGACTACATCAGGGGCCCTTGACCCATGCAGGGGCCCTTGACCCAAGCAGGGGCCCTTGACTCCCGGGACGCGTCACTGGAGGCGCAGGGGCCCTTGACTCCAGCAGGGGCCCTTGACTCCAGGGATGCGTCACTGGAGGCGCAGGGGCCCTTGACTCCATCGGGGGCCCTTGTCTCCAGCAGGGGCCCCATGACTCAACCAGGGGCCCTTGACTCCAGCAGGGGCCCTTGACTCCAGGGACGCGTCATTTGAGGTGCAGGGGCCCTTGACTCCAGCAGGGGCCCTTGAGTAAAGCAGGGGCCCTTGACCCAAGCAGGGGCCCTTGACTCCAGGGACGCGTCATTGGAGGCGTCTCTATCAGTCTTAGTTTCAATGGATCTCAGTGCAGCATTTGACACAGTTGATCACAACATATTACTCAAACGACTGGAGAACTGGGCAGGTTTTTCAGGAACTGTACTATACTCGTTAAAAAACATACTTGAAGACTCACCTGTTCTCAGCTGCATTTGAATAAAGCACCAAATCCACACTTTTAAGCTTAAATTTCAAAACTAACATTTTAACTACTGATTTTATCTATTTCTGATTTTATTTGTTTTGATTTTATATACTGTTTTTGTTTGTTTGTTTTTTTGCTTGTTAATTAGTTAGTTACTTTGTTTGCTTGTTTAAATCAATTTTAAATCATGCTTTTTATTTGTTTTTGTTTCTAATGTCTCTGTAAAGCACTTTGAATCACCTTGTTGTTGAATTGTCTGTGAAGGTTCTCAGTCATCCAGGTCATCGTAGTCAATGGAGCTTGCAAAGAAAAGCGTCTGGACTTCTTTAAGTTGCTTGAAGACGTTTCACTTCACAGCAGGGGCCCTTGACTCCATCAGGGGCCCTTGACTCCAGCAGGGGCCCCATGACTCAAGCAGGGGCCCTTGACTCCAACAGGGGCCCTTGACTCCAGGGATGCGTCATTCTTGAGGTGCAGGGACCCTTCACTCCAGAAGGGGCCCTTCACTCCAGCAGGGGCCCTTGACTCAAGCAGGGGCCATTGACTCCAGCAGGGGCCCTTGACTCCAGCAGGGGCCCTTGACTCCAGCAGGGGCCCTTGACTCCAGGGACGCGTCATTGGAGGCGTCTCTATCAGTCTTAGTTTCAATGGATCTCAGTGCAGCATTTGACACAGTTGACCACAACATATTACTCAAACGACTGGAGAACTGGGCAGGTTTTTCAGGAACTGTACTATACTCGTTAAAAAACATACTTGAAGACTCACCTGTTCTCAGCTGCATTTGAATAAAGCACCAAATCCACACTTTTAAGCTTAAATTTCAAAACTAACATTTTAACTACTGATTTTATCTATTTCTGATTTTATTTGTTTTGATTTTATATACTGTTTTTGTTTGTTTGTTTTTTTGCTTGTTAATTAGTTAGTTACTTTGTTTGCTTGTTTAAATCAATTTTAAATCATGCTTTTTATTTGTTTTTGTTTCTAATGTCTCTGTAAAGCACTTTGAATCACCTTGTTGTTGAATTGTCTGTGAATGTTCTCAGTCATCCAGGTCATCGTAGTCAATGGAGCTTGCAAAGAAAAGCGTCTGGACTTCTTTAAGTTGCTTGAAGACGTTTCACTTCACAGCAGGGGCCCTTGACTCCAGGGACAGGTCACTGTAGTCGCAGGGGCCCTTGACTCCAGCAGGGGCCCTTGACAAAAGCAGGGGCCCTTGACAAAAGCAGGGGCCCTTGACTCCAGTGAGGGCCCTTGAATCAAGCAGGGGCCCTTGACTCCAGCAGGTGCCCATGACTCCAGGGATGCGTCACTGGAGGCGCAGGGGCCCTTGACTCCAGCAGGGGCCCTTGACTCAAGCAGGGGCCCTTGACTCCAGCAGGGGCCCTTGACTCCAGCAGGGGCCCCATGACTCCAGGGATGCGTCACTGGAGGCGCAGGGGCCCTTGACTCCAGCAGGGGCCGTTGACTAAAGAAGGGGCCCTTGATTCAATCAGGGGCCCTTGACTCCAGCAGGGGCCCATGACTCCAGGGATGCGTCACTGGAGGCGCAGGGGCCTTTGACTCCAGCAGGGGCCCTTGACTCCAGGAACGCTTCACTTGAGGCGCAGGGGCCCTTGACTCCAGCAGGGGCCCTTGACTCCAGGGACCTGTCACTGGAGGCGCAGGGGCCCTTGACTCCAGCAGGGGCCCTTGACTCAAGCAGGGGCCCTTGACTCAAGCAGGGGCCTTTGACTCCAGCAGGGGCCCTTTACTCCAGGGACGCGTCATTGGAGGCGCAGGGCCCCTTGACTCAAGCAGGGGCCCTTGACTCCAGCAGGGGCCCATGACTCGAGGGACGCGTCACTGGAGGCGCAGGGGCCCTTGACTCCAGCAGGGGCCCTTGACTCCAGGGACGCGTCATTTGAGGTGCAGGGGCCCTTCACTCCAGCAGGGGCCCTTGACCCAAGCAGTGTCCCTTGACCCAAGCAGGGGCCCTTGACTCCAGGGATGCGTCACTGGAGGCGCAGGGGCCCTTGACTCCAGCAGGGGCCCTTGACTCCAGGGACGCGTCATTTGAGGTGCAGGGGCCCTTCACTCCAGCAGGGGCCCTTCACTCCAGCAGGGGCCCTTGAGTAAAGCAGGGGCCCTTGACCCAAGCAGTGTCCCTTGACCCAAGCAGGGGCCCTTGACTCCAGGGATGCGTCACTGGAGGCGCAGGGGCCCTTGACTCCAGCAGGGGCCCTTGACTCCAGGGATGCGTCACTGGAGGCGCAGGGGCCCTTGACTCCAGCAGGGGCCCTTGAGTAAAGCAGGGGCCCTTGACTCCAGCAGGGGCGCTTGACTCCAGGGACTCGTCACTGGAGGCGCAGGGGCCCTTGACTCCAGCAGGGGCCCTTGACTCCAGCAGGGGCCCTTGACTAAAGAAGGGGCCCTTGACTCAAGCAGGGGCCCTTGACTCCAGGGACGCATCACTGGAGGCGCCGGGGCCCTTGACTACATCAGGGGCCCTTGACCCATGCAGGGGCCCTTGACCCAAGCAGGGGCCCTTGACTCCCGGGACGCGTCACTGGAGGCGCAGGGGCCCTTGACTCCAGCAGGGGCCCTTGACTCCAGCAGGGGCCCTTGACTCCAGGGACGCGTCATTGGAGGCGTCTCTATCAGTCTTAGTTTCAATGGATCTCAGTGCAGCATTTGACACAGTTGACCACAACATATTACTCAAACGACTGGAGAACTGGGCAGGTTTTTCAGGAACTGTACTATACTCGTTAAAAAACATACTTGAAGACTCACCTGTTCTCAGCTGCATTTGAATAAAGCACCAAATCCACACTTTTAAGCTTAAATTTCAAAACTAACATTTTAACTACTGATTTTATCTATTTCTGATTTTATTTGTTTGCTTGTTTAAATCACTTTTAAATCATGCTTTTTATTTGTTTTTGTTTCTAATGTCTCTGTAAAGCACTTTGAATCACCTTGTTGTTGAATTGTCTGTGAAGGTTCTCAGTCATCCAGGTCATCGTAGTCAATGGAGCTTGCAAAGAAAAGCGTCTGGACTTCTTTAAGTTGCTTGAAGACGTTTCACTTCACAGCAGGGGCCCTTGACTCCAGGGACAGGTCACTGTAGGCGCAGGGGCCCTTGACTCCAGGGACGCATCACTGGAGGCGCCGGGGCCCTTGACTACATCAGGGGCCCTTGACCCATGCAGGGGCCCTTGACCCAAGCAGGGGCCCTTGACTCCCGGGACGCGTCACTGGAGGCGCAGGGGCCCTTGACTCCAGCAGGGGCCCTTGACTCCAGGGATGCGTCACTGGAGGCGCAGGGGCCCTTGACTCCATCGGGGGCCCTTGTCTCCAGCAGGGGCCCCATGACTCAACCAGGGGCCCTTGACTCCAGCAGGGGCCCTTGACTCCAGGGACGCGTCATTTGAGGTGCAGGGGCCCTTGACTCCAGCAGGGGCCCTTGAGTAAAGCAGGGGCCCTTGACCCAAGCAGGGGCCCTTGACTCCAGGGACGCGTCATTGGAGGCGTCTCTATCAGTCTTAGTTTCAATGGATCTCAGTGCAGCATTTGACACAGTTGATCACAACATATTACTCAAACGACTGGAGAACTGGGCAGGTTTTTCAGGAACTGTACTATACTCGTTAAAAAACATACTTGAAGACTCACCTGTTCTCAGCTGCATTTGAATAAAGCACCAAATCCACACTTTTAAGCTTAAATTTCAAAACTAACATTTTAACTACTGATTTTATCTATTTCTGATTTTATTTGTTTTGATTTTATATACTGTTTTTGTTTGTTTGTTTTTTTGCTTGTTAATTAGTTAGTTACTTTGTTTGCTTGTTTAAATCAATTTTAAATCATGCTTTTTATTTGTTTTTGTTTCTAATGTCTCTGTAAAGCACTTTGAATCACCTTGTTGTTGAATTGTCTGTGAAGGTTCTCAGTCATCCAGGTCATCGTAGTCAATGGAGCTTGCAAAGAAAAGCGTCTGGACTTCTTTAAGTTGCTTGAAGACGTTTCACTTCACAGCAGGGGCCCTTGACTCCATCAGGGGCCCTTGACTCCAGCAGGGGCCCCATGACTCAAGCAGGGGCCCTTGACTCCAACAGGGGCCCTTGACTCCAGGGATGCGTCATTCTTGAGGTGCAGGGACCCTTCACTCCAGAAGGGGCCCTTCACTCCAGCAGGGGCCCTTGACTCAAGCAGGGGCCATTGACTCCAGCAGGGGCCCTTGACTCCAGCAGGGGCCCTTGACTCCAGCAGGGGCCCTTGACTCCAGGGACGCGTCATTGGAGGCGTCTCTATCAGTCTTAGTTTCAATGGATCTCAGTGCAGCATTTGACACAGTTGACCACAACATATTACTCAAACGACTGGAGAACTGGGCAGGTTTTTCAGGAACTGTACTATACTCGTTAAAAAACATACTTGAAGACTCACCTGTTCTCAGCTGCATTTGAATAAAGCACCAAATCCACACTTTTAAGCTTAAATTTCAAAACTAACATTTTAACTACTGATTTTATCTATTTATGATTTTATTTGTTTTGATTTTATATACTGTTTTTGTTTGTTTGTTTTTTTGCTTGTTAATTAGTTAGTTACTTTGTTTGCTTGTTTAAATCAATTTTAAATCATGCTTTTTATTTGTTTTTGTTTCTAATGTCTCTGTAAAGCACTTTGAATCACCTTGTTGTTGAATTGTCTGTGAATGTTCTCAGTCATCCAGGTCATCGTAGTCAATGGAGCTTGCAAAGAAAAGCGTCTGGACTTCTTTAAGTTGCTTGAAGACGTTTCACTTCACAGCAGGGGCCCTTGACTCCAGGGACAGGTCACTGTAGTCGCAGGGGCCCTTGACTCCAGCAGGGGCCCTTGACAAAAGCAGGGGCCCTTGACAAAAGCAGGGGCCCTTGACTCCAGTGAGGGCACTTGAATCAAGCAGGGGCCCTTGACTCCAGCAGGTGCCCATGACTCCAGGGATGCGTCACTGGAGGCGCAGGGGCCCTTGACTCCAGCAGGGGCCCTTGACTCAAGCAGGGGCCCTTGACTCCAGCAGGGGCCCTTGACTCCAGCAGGGGCCCCATGACTCCAGGGATGCGTCACTGGAGGCGCAGGGGCCCTTGACTCCAGCAGGGGCCGTTGACTAAAGAAGGGGCCCTTGATTCAATCAGGGGCCCTTGACTCCAGCAGGGGCCCATGACTCCAGGGATGCGTCACTGGAGGCGCAGGGGCCTTTGACTCCAGCAGGGGCCCTTGACTCCAGGAACGCTTCACTTGAGGCGCAGGGGCCCTTGACTCCAGCAGGGGCCCTTGACTCCAGGGACCTGTCACTGGAGGCGCAGGGGCCCTTGACTCCAGCAGGGGCCCTTGACTCAAGCAGGGGCCCTTGACTCAAGCAGGGGCCTTTGACTCCAGCAGGGGCCCTTTACTCCAGGGACGCGTCATTGGAGGCGCAGGGCCCCTTGACTCAAGCAGGGGCCCTTGACTCCAGCAGGGGCCCATGACTCGAGGGACGCGTCACTGGAGGCGCAGGGGCCCTTGACTCCAGCAGGGGCCCTTGACTCCAGGGACGCGTCATTTGAGGTGCAGGGGCCCTTCACTCCAGCAGGGGCCCTTGACCCAAGCAGTGTCCCTTGACCCAAGCAGGGGCCCTTGACTCCAGGGATGCGTCACTGGAGGCGCAGGGGCCCTTGACTCCAGCAGGGGCCCTTGACTCCAGGGACGCGTCATTTGAGGTGCAGGGGCCCTTCACTCCAGCAGGGGCCCTTCACTCCAGCAGGGGCCCTTGAGTAAAGCAGGGGCCCTTGACCCAAGCAGTGTCCCTTGACCCAAGCAGGGGCCCTTGACTCCAGGGATGCGTCACTGGAGGCGCAGGGGCCCTTGACTCCAGCAGGGGCCCTTGACTCCAGGGATGCGTCACTGGAGGCGCAGGGGCCCTTGACTCCAGCAGGGGCCCTTGAGTAAAGCAGGGGCCCTTGACTCCAGCAGGGGCGCTTGACTCCAGGGACTCGTCACTGGAGGCGCAGGGGCCCTTGACTCCAGCAGGGGCCCTTGACTCCAGCAGGGGCCCTTGACTCCAGCAGGGGCCCTTGACTAAAGAAGGGGCCCTTGACTCAAGCAGGGGCCCTTGACTCCAGGGACGCATCACTGGAGGCGCCGGGGCCCTTGACTACATCAGGGGCCCTTGACCCATGCAGGGGCCCTTGACCCAAGCAGGGGCCCTTGACTCCCGGGACGCGTCACTGGAGGCGCAGGGGCCCTTGACTCCAGCAGGGGCCCTTGACTCCAGCAGGGGCCCTTGACTCCAGGGACGCGTCATTGGAGGCGTCTCTATCAGTCTTAGTTTCAATGGATCTCAGTGCAGCATTTGACACAGTTGACCACAACATATTACTCAAACGACTGGAGAACTGGGCAGGTTTTTCAGGAACTGTACTATACTCGTTAAAAAACATACTTGAAGACTCACCTGTTCTCAGCTGCATTTGAATAAAGCACCAAATCCACACTTTTAAGCTTAAATTTCAAAACTAACATTTTAACTACTGATTTTATCTATTTCTGATTTTATTTGTTTGCTTGTTTAAATCACTTTTAAATCATGCTTTTTATTTGTTTTTGTTTCTAATGTCTCTGTAAAGCACTTTGAATCACCTTGTTGTTGAATTGTCTGTGAAGGTTCTCAGTCATCCAGGTCATCGTAGTCAATGGAGCTTGCAAAGAAAAGCGTCTGGACTTCTTTAAGTTGCTTGAAGACGTTTCACTTCACAGCAGGGGCCCTTGACTCCAGGGACAGGTCACTGTAGGCGCAGGGGCCCTTGACTCCAGCAGGGGCCCTTGACTCCAGCAGGGGCCCTTGACAAAAGCAGGGGCCCTTGACTCCAGTAAGGGCCCTTGAATCAAGCAGGGGCCCTTGACTCCAGCAGGTGCCCATGACTCCAGGGATGCGTCACTGGAGGCGCAGGGGCCCTTGACTCCATCGGGGGCCCTTGTCTCCAGCAGGGGCCCCATGACTCAACCAGGGGCCCTTGACTCCAGCAGGGGCCCTTGACTCCAGGGACGCGTCATTTGAGGTGCAGGGGCCCTTGACTCCAGCAGGGGCCCTTGAGTAAAGCAGGGGCCCTTGAGTAAAGCAGGGGCCCTTGACCCAAGCAGGGGCCCTTGACTCCAGGGACGCGTCATTGGAGGCGTCTCTATCAGTCTTAGTTTCAATGGATCTCAGTGCAGCATTTGACACAGTTGATCACAACATATTACTCAAACGACTGGAGAACTGGGCAGGTTTTTCAGGAACTGTACTATACTCGTTAAAAAACATACTTGAAGACTCACCTGTTCTCAGCTGCATTTGAATAAAGCACCAAATCCACACTTTTAAGCTTAAATTTCAAAACTAACATTTTAACTACTGATTTTATCTATTTCTGATTTTATTTGTTTTGATTTTATATACTGTTTTTGTTTGTTTGTTTTTTTTGCTTGTTAATTAGTTAGTTACTTTGTTTGCTTGTTTAAATCAATTTTAAATCATGCTTTTTATTTGTTTTTGTTTCTAATGTCTCTGTAAAGCACTTTGAATCACCTTGTTGTTGAATTGTCTGTGAAGGTTCTCAGTCATCCAGGTCATCGTAGTCAATGGAGCTTGCAAAGAAAAGCGTCTGGACTTCTTTAAGTTGCTTGAAGACGTTTCACTTCACAGCAGGGGCCCTTGACTCCATCAGGGGCCCTTGACTCCAGCAGGGGCCCCATGACTCAAGCAGGGGCCCTTGACTCCAACAGGGGCCCTTGACTCCAGGGATGCGTCATTCTTGAGGTGCAGGGACCCTTCACTCCAGAAGGGGCCCTTCACTCCAGCAGGGGCCCTTGACTCAAGCAGGGGCCATTGACTCCAGCAGGGGCCCTTGACTCCAGCAGGGGCCCTTGACTCCAGCAGGGGCCCTTGACTCCAGGGACGCGTCATTGGAGGCGTCTCTATCAGTCTTAGTTTCAATGGATCTCAGTGCAGCATTTGACACAGTTGACCACAACATATTACTCAAACGACTGGAGAACTGGGCAGGTTTTTCAGGAACTGTACTATACTCGTTAAAAAACATACTTGAAGACTCACCTGTTCTCAGCTGCATTTGAATAAAGCACCAAATCCACACTTTTAAGCTTAAATTTCAAAACTAACATTTTAACTACTGATTTTATCTATTTCTGATTTTATTTGTTTTGATTTTATATACTGTTTTTGTTTGTTTGTTTTTTTGCTTGTTAATTAGTTAGTTAC
This sequence comes from Rhamphochromis sp. 'chilingali', assembly GCF_963969265.1. Taxonomy (NCBI): domain Eukaryota; kingdom Metazoa; phylum Chordata; class Actinopteri; order Cichliformes; family Cichlidae; genus Rhamphochromis; species Rhamphochromis sp. 'chilingali'. The sequence continues at coordinate 8,317,334 of NC_137929.1, forward strand.
TTTGTTTGCTTGTTTAAATCAATTTTAAATCATGCTTTTTATTTGTTTTTGTTTCTAATGTCTCTGTAAAGCACTTTGAATCACCTTGTTGTTAAATTGTCTGTGAATGTTCTCAGTCATCCAGGTCATCGTAGTCAATGGAGCTTGCAAAGAAAAGCGTCTGGACTTCTTTAAGTTGCTTGAAGACGTTTCACTTCACAGCAGGGGCCCTTGACTCCAGGGACAGGTCACTGTAGTCGCAGGGGCCCTTGACTCCAGCAGGGGCCCTTGACAAAAGCAGGGGCCCTTGACAAAAGCAGGGGCCCTTGACTCCAGTGAGGGCCCTTGAATCAAGCAGGGGCCCTTGACTCCAGCAGGTGCCCATGACTCCAGGGATGCGTCACTGGAGGCGCAGGGGCCCTTGACTCCATCGGGGGCCCTTGATTCCAGCAGGGGCCCCATGACTCAACCAGGGGCCCTTGACTCCAGCAGGGGCCCTTGACTCCAGGGACGCGTCATTTGAGGTGCAGGGGCCCTTGACTCCAGCAGGGGCCCTTGAGTAAAGCAGTGGCCCTTGACCCAAGCAGTGTCCCTTGACCCAAGCAGGGGCCCTTGACTCCAGGGATGCGTCACTGGAGGCGCAGGGGCCCTTGACTCCAGCAGGGGCCCTTGAGTAAAGCAGGGGCCCTTGACTCCAGCAGGGGCGCTTGACTCCAGGGACTCGTCACTGGAGGCGATGGGGCCCTTGACTCCAGCAGGGGCCCTTGACTCAAGCAGGGGCCCTTGACTCCAGCAGGGGCCCTTGACTCCAGCAGGGGCCCTTGACTAAAGAAGGGGCCCTTGACTCAAGCAGGGGCCCTTGACTCCAGGGACGCATCACTGGAGGCGCCGGGGCCCTTGACTACATCAGGGGCCCTTGACCCATGCAGGGGCCCTTGACCCAAGCAGGGGCCCTTGACTCCCGGGACGCGTCACTGGAGGCGCAGGGGCCCTTGACTCCAGCAGGGGCCCTTGACTCCAGCAGGGGCCCTTGACTCCAGGGACGCGTCATTGGAGGCGTCTCTATCAGTCTTAGTTTCAATGGATCTCAGTGCAGCATTTGACACAGTTGACCACAACATATTACTCAAACGACTGGAGAACTGGGCAGGTTTTTCAGGAACTGTACTATACTCGTTAAAAAACATACTTGAAGACTCACCTGTTCTCAGCTGCATTTGAATAAAGCACCAAATCCACACTTTTAAGCTTAAATTTCAAAACTAACATTTTAACTACTGATTTTATCTATTTATGATTTTATTTGTTTTGATTTTATATACTGTTTTTGTTTGTTTGTTTTTTTGCTTGTTAATTAGTTAGTTACTTTGTTTGCTTGTTTAAATCAATTTTAAATCATGCTTTTTATTTGTTTTTGTTTCTAATGTCTCTGTAAAGCACTTTGAATCACCTTGTTGTTGAATTGTCTGTGAAGGTTCTCAGTCATCCAGGTCATCGTAGTCAATGGAGCTTGCAAAGAAAAGCGTCTGGACTTCTTTAAGTTGCTTGAAGACGTTTCACTTCACAGCAGGGGCCCTTGACTCCATCAGGGGCCCTTGACTCCAGCAGGGGCCCCATGACTCAAGCAGGGGCCCTTGACTCCAACAGGGGCCCTTGACTCCAGGGATGCGTCATTCTTGAGGTGCAGGGACCCTTCACTCCAGCAGGGGCCCTTGAGTCAAGCAGGGGCCCTTGACTCAAGCAGGGGCCATTGACTCCAGCAGGGGCCCTTGACTCCAGCAGGGGCCCTTGACTCCAGGGACGCGTCATTGGAGGCGTCTCTATCAGTCTTAGTTTCAATGGATCTCAGTGCAGCATTTGACACAGTTGACCACAACATATTACTCAAACGACTGGAGAACTGGGCAGGTTTTTCAGGAACTGTACTATACTCGTTAAAAAACATACTTGAAGACTCACCTGTTCTCAGCTGCATTTGAATAAAGCACCAAATCCACACTTTTAAGCTTAAATTTCAAAACTAACATTTTAACTACTGATTTTATCTATTTCTGATTTTATTTGTTTGCTTGTTTAAATCACTTTTAAATCATGCTTTTTATTTGTTTTTGTTTCTAATGTCTCTGTAAAGCACTTTGAATCACCTTGTTGTTGAATTGTCTGTGAAGGTTCTCAGTCATCCAGGTCATCGTAGTCAATGGAGCTTGCAAAGAAAAGCGTCTGGACTTCTTTAAGTTGCTTGAAGATGTTTCACTTCACAGCAGGGGCCCTTGACTCCAGGGACAGGTCACTGTAGGCGCAGGGGCCCTTGACTCCAGCAGGGGCCCTTGACTCCAGCAGGGGCCCTTGACTCCAGCAGGGGCCCTTGACTCCAGTAAGGGCCCTTGACTCCAGCAGGGGCCCCATGACTCAACCAGGGGCCCTTGACTCCAGGGACGCGTCATTTGAGATGCAGGGGCCCTTCACTCCAGCAGGGGCCCTTCACTCCAGCAGGGGCCCTTGAGTAAAGCAGGGGCCCTTGACCCAAGCAGTGTCCCTTGACCCAAGCAGGGGCCCTTGACTCCAGGGATGCGTCACTGGAGGCGCAGGGGCCCTTGACTCCAGCAGGGGCCCTTGAGTAAAGCAGGGGCCCTTGACTCCAGCAGGGGCGCTTGACTCCAGGGACTCGTCACTGGAGGCGCAGGGGCCCTTGACTCCAGCAGGGGCCCTTGACTCAAGCAGGGGCCCTTGACTCCAGCAGGGGCCCTTGACTCCAGCAGGGGCCCTTGACTAAAGAAGGGGCCCTTGACTCAAGCAGGGGCCCTTGACTCCAGGGACGCATCACTGGAGGCGCCGGGGCCCTTGACTACATCAGGGGCCCTTGACCCATGCAGGGGCCCTTGACCCAAGCAGGGGCCCTTGACTCCCGGGACGCGTCACTGGAGGCGCAGGGGCCCTTGACTCCAGCAGGGGCCCTTGACTCCAGCAGGGGCCCTTGACTCCAGGGACGCGTCATTGGAGGCGTCTCTATCAGTCTTAGTTTCAATGGATCTCAGTGCAGCATTTGACACAGTTGACCACAACATATTACTCAAACGACTGGAGAACTGGGCAGGTTTTTCAGGAACTGTACTATACTCGTTAAAAAACATACTTGAAGACTCACCTGTTCTCAGCTGCATTTGAATAAAGCACCAAATCCACACTTTTAAGCTTAAATTTCAAAACTAACATTTTAACTACTGATTTTATCTATTTATGATTTTATTTGTTTGCTTGTTTAAATCACTTTTAAATCATGCTTTTTATTTGTTTTTGTTTCTAATGTCTCTGTAAAGCACTTTGAATCACCTTGTTGTTGAATTGTCTGTGAAGGTTCTCAGTCATCCAGGTCATCGTAGTCAATGGAGCTTGCAAAGAAAAGCGTCTGGACTTCTTTAAGTTGCTTGAAGACGTTTCACTTCACAGCAGGGGCCCTTGACTCCAGGGACAGGTCACTGTAGGCGCAGGGGCCCTTGACTCCAGCAGGGGCCCTTGACAAAAGCAGGGGCCCTTGACAAAAGCAGGGGCCCTTGACTCCAGTAAGGGCCCTTGAATCAAGCAGGGGCCCTTGACTCCAGCAGGTGCCCATGACTCCAGGGATGCGTCACTGGAGGCGCAGGGGCCCTTGACTCCATCGGGGGCCCTTGTCTCCAGCAGGGGCCCCATGACTCAACCAGGGGCCCTTGACTCCAGCAGGGGCCCTTGACTCCAGGGACGCGTCATTTGAGGTGCAGGGGCCCTTGACTCCAGCAGGGGCCCTTGAGTAAAGCAGGGGCCCTTGACCCAAGCAGGGGCCCTTGACTCCAGGGACGCGTCATTGGAGGCGTCTCTATCAGTCTTAGTTTCAATGGATCTCAGTGCAGCATTTGACACAGTTGATCACAACATATTACTCAAACGACTGGAGAACTGGGCAGGTTTTTCAGGAACTGTACTATACTCGTTAAAAAACATACTTGAAGACTCACCTGTTCTCAGCTGCATTTGAATAAAGCACCAAATCCACACTTTTAAGCTTAAATTTCAAAACTAACATTTTAACTACTGATTTTATCTATTACTGATTTTATTTGTTTTGATTTTATATACTGTTTTTGTTTGTTTGTTTTTTTGCTTGTTAATTAGTTAGTTACTTTGTTTGCTTGTTTAAATCAATTTTAAATCATGCTTTTTATTTGTTTTTGTTTCTAATGTCTCTGTAAAGCACTTTGAATCACCTTGTTGTTGAATTGTCTGTGAAGGTTCTCAGTCATCCAGGTCATCGTAGTCAATGGAGCTTGCAAAGAAAAGCGTCTGGACTTCTTTAAGTTGCTTGAAGACGTTTCACTTCACAGCAGGGGCCCTTGACTCCATCAGGGGCCCTTGACTCCAGCAGGGGCCCCATGACTCAAGCAGGGGCCCTTGACTCCAACAGGGGCCCTTGACTCCAGGGATGCGTCATTCTTGAGGTGCAGGGACCCTTCACTCCAGAAGGGGCCCTTCACTCCAGCAGGGGCCCTTGACTCAAGCAGGGGCCATTGACTCCAGCAGGGGCCCTTGACTCCAGCAGGGGCCCTTGACTCCAGCAGGGGCCCTTGACTCCAGGGACGCGTCATTGGAGGCGTCTCTATCAGTCTTAGTTTCAATGGATCTCAGTGCAGCATTTGACACAGTTGACCACAACATATTACTCAAACGACTGGAGAACTGGGCAGGTTTTTCAGGAACTGTACTATACTCGTTAAAAAACATACTTGAAGACTCACCTGTTCTCAGCTGCATTTGAATAAAGCACCAAATCCACACTTTTAAGCTTAAATTTCAAAACTAACATTTTAACTACTGATTTTATCTATTTATGATTTTATTTGTTTTGATTTTATATACTGTTTTTGTTTGTTTGTTTTTTTGCTTGTTAATTAGTTAGTTACTTTGTTTGCTTGTTTAAATCAATTTTAAATCATGCTTTTTATTTGTTTTTGTTTCTAATGTCTCTGTAAAGCACTTTGAATCACCTTGTTGTTAAATTGTCTGTGAATGTTCTCAGTCATCCAGGTCATCGTAGTCAATGGAGCTTGCAAAGAAAAGCGTCTGGACTTCTTTAAGTTGCTTGAAGACGTTTCACTTCACAGCAGGGGCCCTTGACTCCAGGGACAGGTCACTGTAGTCGCAGGGGCCCTTGACTCCAGCAGGGGCCCTTGACAAAAGCAGGGGCCCTTGACAAAAGCAGGGGCCCTTGACTCCAGTGAGGGCCCTTGAATCAAGCAGGGGCCCTTGACTCCAGCAGGTGCCCATGACTCCAGGGATGCGTCACTGGAGGCGCAGGGGCCCTTGACTCCATCGGGGGCCCTTGATTCCAGCAGGGGCCCCATGACTCAACCAGGGGCCCTTGACTCCAGCAGGGGCCCTTGACTCCAGGGACGCGTCATTTGAGGTGCAGGGGCCCTTGACTCCAGCAGGGGCCCTTGAGTAAAGCAGTGGCCCTTGACCCAAGCAGTGTCCCTTGACCCAAGCAGGGGCCCTTGACTCCAGGGATGCGTCACTGGAGGCGCAGGGGCCCTTGACTCCAGCAGGGGCCCTTGAGTAAAGCAGGGGCCCTTGACTCCAGCAGGGGCGCTTGACTCCAGGGACTCGTCACTGGAGGCGATGGGGCCCTTGACTCCAGCAGGGGCCCTTGACTCAAGCAGGGGCCCTTGACTCCAGCAGGGGCCCTTGACTCCAGCAGGGGCCCTTGACTAAAGAAGGGGCCCTTGACTCAAGCAGGGGCCCTTGACTCCAGGGACGCATCACTGGAGGCGCCGGGGCCCTTGACTACATCAGGGGCCCTTGACCCATGCAGGGGCCCTTGACCCAAGCAGGGGCCCTTGACTCCCGGGACGCGTCACTGGAGGCGCAGGGGCCCTTGACTCCAGCAGGGGCCCTTGACTCCAGCAGGGGCCCTTGACTCCAGGGACGCGTCATTGGAGGCGTCTCTATCAGTCTTAGTTTCAATGGATCTCAGTGCAGCATTTGACACAGTTGACCACAACATATTACTCAAACGACTGGAGAACTGGGCAGGTTTTTCAGGAACTGTACTATACTCGTTAAAAAACATACTTGAAGACTCACCTGTTCTCAGCTGCATTTGAATAAAGCACCAAATCCACACTTTTAAGCTTAAATTTCAAAACTAACATTTTAACTACTGATTTTATCTATTTATGATTTTATTTGTTTTGATTTTATATACTGTTTTTGTTTGTTTGTTTTTTTGCTTGTTAATTAGTTAGTTACTTTGTTTGCTTGTTTAAATCAATTTTAAATCATGCTTTTTATTTGTTTTTGTTTCTAATGTCTCTGTAAAGCACTTTGAATCACCTTGTTGTTGAATTGTCTGTGAAGGTTCTCAGTCATCCAGGTCATCGTAGTCAATGGAGCTTGCAAAGAAAAGCGTCTGGACTTCTTTAAGTTGCTTGAAGACGTTTCACTTCACAGCAGGGGCCCTTGACTCCATCAGGGGCCCTTGACTCCAGCAGGGGCCCCATGACTCAAGCAGGGGCCCTTGACTCCAACAGGGGCCCTTGACTCCAGGGATGCGTCATTCTTGAGGTGCAGGGACCCTTCACTCCAGCAGGGGCCCTTGAGTCAAGCAGGGGCCCTTGACTCAAGCAGGGGCCATTGACTCCAGCAGGGGCCCTTGACTCCAGCAGGGGCCCTTGACTCCAGGGACGCGTCATTGGAGGCGTCTCTATCAGTCTTAGTTTCAATGGATCTCAGTGCAGCATTTGACACAGTTGATCACAACATATTACTCAAACGACTGGAGAACTGGGCAGGTTTTTCAGGAACTGTACTATACTCGTTAAAAAACATACTTGAAGACTCACCTGTTCTCAGCTGCATTTGAATAAAGCACCAAATCCACACTTTTAAGCTTAAATTTCAAAACTAACATTTTAACTACTGATTTTATCTATTACTGATTTTATTTGTTTTGATTTTATATACTGTTTTTGTTTGTTTGTTTTTTTGCTTGTTAATTAGTTAGTTACTTTGTTTGCTTGTTTAAATCAATTTTAAATCATGCTTTTTATTTGTTTTTGTTTCTAATGTCTCTGTAAAGCACTTTGAATCACCTTGTTGTTGAATTGTCTGTGAAGGTTCTCAGTCATCCAGGTCATCGTAGTCAATGGAGCTTGCAAAGAAAAGCGTCTGGACTTCTTTAAGTTGCTTGAAGACGTTTCACTTCACAGCAGGGGCCCTTGACTCCATCAGGGGCCCTTGACTCCAGCAGGGGCCCCATGACTCAAGCAGGGGCCCTTGACTCCAACAGGGGCCCTTGACTCCAGGGATGCGTCATTCTTGAGGTGCAGGGACCCTTCACTCCAGAAGGGGCCCTTCACTCCAGCAGGGGCCCTTGACTCAAGCAGGGGCCATTGACTCCAGCAGGGGCCCTTGACTCCAGCAGGGGCCCTTGACTCCAGCAGGGGCCCTTGACTCCAGGGACGCGTCATTGGAGGCGTCTCTATCAGTCTTAGTTTCAATGGATCTCAGTGCAGCATTTGACACAGTTGACCACAACATATTACTCAAACGACTGGAGAACTGGGCAGGTTTTTCAGGAACTGTACTATACTCGTTAAAAAACATACTTGAAGACTCACCTGTTCTCAGCTGCATTTGAATAAAGCACCAAATCCACACTTTTAAGCTTAAATTTCAAAACTAACATTTTAACTACTGATTTTATCTATTTATGATTTTATTTGTTTTGATTTTATATACTGTTTTTGTTTGTTTGTTTTTTTGCTTGTTAATTAGTTAGTTACTTTGTTTGCTTGTTTAAATCAATTTTAAATCATGCTTTTTATTTGTTTTTGTTTCTAATGTCTCTGTAAAGCACTTTGAATCACCTTGTTGTTAAATTGTCTGTGAATGTTCTCAGTCATCCAGGTCATCGTAGTCAATGGAGCTTGCAAAGAAAAGCGTCTGGACTTCTTTAAGTTGCTTGAAGACGTTTCACTTCACAGCAGGGGCCCTTGACTCCAGGGACAGGTCACTGTAGTCGCAGGGGCCCTTGACTCCAGCAGGGGCCCTTGACAAAAGCAGGGGCCCTTGACAAAAGCAGGGGCCCTTGACTCCAGTGAGGGCCCTTGAATCAAGCAGGGGCCCTTGACTCCAGCAGGTGCCCATGACTCCAGGGATGCGTCACTGGAGGCGCAGGGGCCCTTGACTCCATCGGGGGCCCTTGATTCCAGCAGGGGCCCCATGACTCAACCAGGGGCCCTTGACTCCAGCAGGGGCCCTTGACTCCAGGGACGCGTCATTTGAGGTGCAGGGGCCCTTGACTCCAGCAGGGGCCCTTGAGTAAAGCAGTGGCCCTTGACCCAAGCAGTGTCCCTTGACCCAAGCAGGGGCCCTTGACTCCAGGGATGCGTCACTGGAGGCGCAGGGGCCCTTGACTCCAGCAGGGGCCCTTGAGTAAAGCAGGGGCCCTTGACTCCAGCAGGGGCGCTTGACTCCAGGGACTCGTCACTGGAGGCGATGGGGCCCTTGACTCCAGCAGGGGCCCTTGACTCAAGCAGGGGCCCTTGACTCCAGCAGGGGCCCTTGACTCCAGCAGGGGCCCTTGACTAAAGAAGGGGCCCTTGACTCAAGCAGGGGCCCTTGACTCCAGGGACGCATCACTGGAGGCGCCGGGGCCCTTGACTACATCAGGGGCCCTTGACCCATGCAGGGGCCCTTGACCCAAGCAGGGGCCCTTGACTCCCGGGACGCGTCACTGGAGGCGCAGGGGCCCTTGACTCCAGCAGGGGCCCTTGACTCCAGCAGGGGCCCTTGACTCCAGGGACGCGTCATTGGAGGCGTCTCTATCAGTCTTAGTTTCAATGGATCTCAGTGCAGCATTTGACACAGTTGACCACAACATATTACTCAAACGACTGGAGAACTGGGCAGGTTTTTCAGGAACTGTACTATACTCGTTAAAAAACATACTTGAAGACTCACCTGTTCTCAGCTGCATTTGAATAAAGCACCAAATCCACACTTTTAAGCTTAAATTTCAAAACTAACATTTTAACTACTGATTTTATCTATTTATGATTTTATTTGTTTTGATTTTATATACTGTTTTTGTTTGTTTGTTTTTTTGCTTGTTAATTAGTTAGTTACTTTGTTTGCTTGTTTAAATCAATTTTAAATCATGCTTTTTATTTGTTTTTGTTTCTAATGTCTCTGTAAAGCACTTTGAATCACCTTGTTGTTGAATTGTCTGTGAAGGTTCTCAGTCATCCAGGTCATCGTAGTCAATGGAGCTTGCAAAGAAAAGCGTCTGGACTTCTTTAAGTTGCTTGAAGACGTTTCACTTCACAGCAGGGGCCCTTGACTCCATCAGGGGCCCTTGACTCCAGCAGGGGCCCCATGACTCAAGCAGGGGCCCTTGACTCCAACAGGGGCCCTTGACTCCAGGGATGCGTCATTCTTGAGGTGCAGGGACCCTTCACTCCAGCAGGGGCCCTTGAGTCAAGCAGGGGCCCTTGACTCAAGCAGGGGCCATTGACTCCAGCAGGGGCCCTTGACTCCAGCAGGGGCCCTTGACTCCAGGGACGCGTCATTGGAGGCGTCTCTATCAGTCTTAGTTTCAATGGATCTCAGTGCAGCATTTGACACAGTTGACCACAACATATTACTCAAACGACTGGAGAACTGGGCAGGTTTTTCAGGAACTGTACTATACTCGTTAAAAAACATACTTGAAGACTCACCTGTTCTCAGCTGCATTTGAATAAAGCACCAAATCCACACTTTTAAGCTTAAATTTCAAAACTAACATTTTAACTACTGATTTTATCTATTTCTGATTTTATTTGTTTGCTTGTTTAAATCACTTTTAAATCATGCTTTTTATTTGTTTTTGTTTCTAATGTCTCTGTAAAGCACTTTGAATCACCTTGTTGTTGAATTGTCTGTGAAGGTTCTCAGTCATCCAGGTCATCGTAGTCAATGGAGCTTGCAAAGAAAAGCGTCTGGACTTCTTTAAGTTGCTTGAAGATGTTTCACTTCACAGCAGGGGCCCTTGACTCCAGGGACAGGTCACTGTAGGCGCAGGGGCCCTTGACTCCAGCAGGGGCCCTTGACTCCAACAGGGGCCCTTGACTCCAGTAAGGGCCCTTGACTCCAGCAGGGGCCCCATGACTCAACCAGGGGCCCTTGACTCCAGGGACGCGTCATTTGAGATGCAGGGGCCCTTCACTCCAGCAGGGGCCCTTCACTCCAGCAGGGGCCCTTGAGTAAAGCAGGGGCCCTTGACCCAAGCAGTGTCCCTTGACCCAAGCAGGGGCCCTTGACTCCAGGGATGCGTCACTGGAGGCGCAGGGGCCCTTGACTCCAGCAGGGGCCCTTGAGTAAAGCAGGGGCCCTTGACTCCAGCAGGGGCGCTTGACTCCAGGGACTCGTCACTGGAGGCGCAGGGGCCCTTGACTCCAGCAGGGGCCCTTGACTCAAGCAGGGGCCCTTGACTCCAGCAGGGGCCCTTGACTAAAGAAGGGGCCCTTGACTCAAGCAGGGGCCCTTGACTCCAGGGACGCATCACTGGAGGCGCCGGGGCCCTTGACTACATCAGGGGCCCTTGACCCATGCAGGGGCCCTTGACCCAAGCAGGGGCCCTTGACTCCCGGGACGCGTCACTGGAGGCGCAGGGGCCCTTGACTCCAGCAGGGGCCCTTGACTCCAGCAGGGGCCCTTGACTCCAGGGACGCGTCATTGGAGGCGTCTCTATCAGTCTTAGTTTCAATGGATCTCAGTGCAGCATTTGACACAGTTGACCACAACATATTACTCAAACGACTGGAGAACTGGGCAGGTTTTTCAGGAACTGTACTATACTCGTTAAAAAACATACTTGAAGACTCACCTGTTCTCAGCTGCATTTGAATAAAGCACCAAATCCACACTTTTAAGCTTAAATTTCAAAACTAACATTTTAACTACTGATTTTATCTATTTCTGATTTTATTTGTTTGCTTGTTTAAATCACTTTTAAATCATGCTTTTTATTTGTTTTTGTTTCTAATGTCTCTGTAAAGCACTTTGAATCACCTTGTTGTTGAATTGTCTGTGAAGGTTCTCAGTCATCCAGGTCATCGTAGTCAATGGAGCTTGCAAAGAAAAGCGTCTGGACTTCTTTAAGTTGCTTGAAGACGTTTCACTTCACAGCAGGGGCCCTTGACTCCAGGGACAGGTCACTGTAGGCGCAGGGGCCCTTGACTCCAGCAGGGGCCCTTGACAAAAGCAGGGGCCCTTGACAAAAGCAGGGGCCCTTGACTCCAGTAAGGGCCCTTGAATCAAGCAGGGGCCCTTGACTCCAGCAGGTGCCCATGACTCCAGGGATGCGTCACTGGAGGCGCAGGGGCCCTTGACTCCATCGGGGGCCCTTGTCTCCAGCAGGGGCCCCATGACTCAACCAGGGGCCCTTGACTCCAGCAGGGGCCCTTGACTCCAGGGACGCGTCATTTGAGGTGCAGGGGCCCTTGACTCCAGCAGGGGCCCTTGAGTAAAGCAGGGGCCCTTGACCCAAGCAGGGGCCCTTGACTCCAGGGACGCGTCATTGGAGGCGTCTCTATCAGTCTTAGTTTCAATGGATCTCAGTGCAGCATTTGACACAGTTGATCACAACATATTACTCAAACGACTGGAGAACTGGGCAGGTTTTTCAGGAACTGTACTATACTCGTTAAAAAACATACTTGAAGACTCACCTGTTCTCAGCTGCATTTGAATAAAGCACCAAATCCACACTTTTAAGCTTAAATTTCAAAACTAACATTTTAACTACTGATTTTATCTATTACTGATTTTATTTGTTTTGATTTTATATACTGTTTTTGTTTGTTTGTTTTTTTGCTTGTTAATTAGTTAGTTACTTTGTTTGCTTGTTTAAATCAATTTTAAATCATGCTTTTTATTTGTTTTTGTTTCTAATGTCTCTGTAAAGCACTTTGAATCACCTTGTTGTTGAATTGTCTGTGAAGGTTCTCAGTCATCCAGGTCATCGTAGTCAATGGAGCTTGCAAAGAAAAGCGTCTGGACTTCTTTAAGTTGCTTGAAGACGTTTCACTTCACAGCAGGGGCCCTTGACTCCATCAGGGGCCCTTGACTCCAGCAGGGGCCCCATGACTCAAGCAGGGGCCCTTGACTCCAACAGGGGCCCTTGACTCCAGGGATGCGTCATTCTTGAGGTGCAGGGACCCTTCACTCCAGAAGGGGCCCTTCACTCCAGCAGGGGCCCTTGACTCAAGCAGGGGCCATTGACTCCAGCAGGGGCCCTTGACTCCAGCAGGGGCCCTTGACTCCAGCAGGGGCCCTTGACTCCAGGGACGCGTCATTGGAGGCGTCTCTATCAGTCTTAGTTTCAATGGATCTCAGTGCAGCATTTGACACAGTTGACCACAACATATTACTCAAACGACTGGAGAACTGGGCAGGTTTTTCAGGAACTGTACTATACTCGTTAAAAAACATACTTGAAGACTCACCTGTTCTCAGCTGCATTTGAATAAAGCACCAAATCCACACTTTTAAGCTTAAATTTCAAAACTAACATTTTAACTACTGATTTTATCTATTTATGATTTTATTTGTTTTGATTTTATATACTGTTTTTGTTTGTTTGTTTTTTTGCTTGTTAATTAGTTAGTTACTTTGTTTGCTTGTTTAAATCAATTTTAAATCATGCTTTTTATTTGTTTTTGTTTCTAATGTCTCTGTAAAGCACTTTGAATCACCTTGTTGTTAAATTGTCTGTGAATGTTCTCAGTCATCCAGGTCATCGTAGTCAATGGAGCTTGCAAAGAAAAGCGTCTGGACTTCTTTAAGTTGCTTGAAGACGTTTCACTTCACAGCAGGGGCCCTTGACTCCAGGGACAGGTCACTGTAGTCGCAGGGGCCCTTGACTCCAGCAGGGGCCCTTGACAAAAGCAGGGGCCCTTGACAAAAGCAGGGGCCCTTGACTCCAGTGAGGGCCCTTGAATCAAGCAGGGGCCCTTGACTCCAGCAGGTGCCCATGACTCCAGGGATGCGTCACTGGAGGCGCAGGGGCCCTTGACTCCATCGGGGGCCCTTGATTCCAGCAGGGGCCCCATGACTCAACCAGGGGCCCTTGACTCCAGCAGGGGCCCTTGACTCCAGGGACGCGTCATTTGAGGTGCAGGGGCCCTTGACTCCAGCAGGGGCCCTTGAGTAAAGCAGTGGCCCTTGACCCAAGCAGTGTCCCTTGACCCAAGCAGGGGCCCTTGACTCCAGGGATGCGTCACTGGAGGCGCAGGGGCCCTTGACTCCAGCAGGGGCCCTTGAGTAAAGCAGGGGCCCTTGACTCCAGCAGGGGCGCTTGACTCCAGGGACTCGTCACTGGAGGCGATGGGGCCCTTGACTCCAGCAGGGGCCCTTGACTCAAGCAGGGGCCCTTGACTCCAGCAGGGGCCCTTGACTCCAGCAGGGGCCCTTGACTAAAGAAGGGGCCCTTGACTCAAGCAGGGGCCCTTGACTCCAGGGACGCATCACTGGAGGCGCCGGGGCCCTTGACTACATCAGGGGCCCTTGACCCATGCAGGGGCCCTTGACCCAAGCAGGGGCCCTTGACTCCCGGGACGCGTCACTGGAGGCGCAGGGGCCCTTGACTCCAGCAGGGGCCCTTGACTCCAGCAGGGGCCCTTGACTCCAGGGACGCGTCATTGGAGGCGTCTCTATCAGTCTTAGTTTCAATGGATCTCAGTGCAGCATTTGACACAGTTGACCACAACATATTACTCAAACGACTGGAGAACTGGGCAGGTTTTTCAGGAACTGTACTATACTCGTTAAAAAACATACTTGAAGACTCACCTGTTCTCAGCTGCATTTGAATAAAGCACCAAATCCACACTTTTAAGCTTAAATTTCAAAACTAACATTTTAACTACTGATTTTATCTATTTATGATTTTATTTGTTTTGATTTTATATACTGTTTTTGTTTGTTTGTTTTTTTGCTTGTTAATTAGTTAGTTACTTTGTTTGCTTGTTTAAATCAATTTTAAATCATGCTTTTTATTTGTTTTTGTTTCTAATGTCTCTGTAAAGCACTTTGAATCACCTTGTTGTTGAATTGTCTGTGAAGGTTCTCAGTCATCCAGGTCATCGTAGTCAATGGAGCTTGCAAAGAAAAGCGTCTGGACTTCTTTAAGTTGCTTGAAGACGTTTCACTTCACAGCAGGGGCCCTTGACTCCATCAGGGGCCCTTGACTCCAGCAGGGGCCCCATGACTCAAGCAGGGGCCCTTGACTCCAACAGGGGCCCTTGACTCCAGCAGGGGCCCTTGACTCCAGGGACGCGTCATTGGAGGCGTCTCTATCAGTCTTAGTTTCAATGGATCTCAGTGCAGCATTTGACACAGTTGACCACAACATATTACTCAAACGACTGGAGAACTGGGCAGGTTTTTCAGGAACTGTACTATACTCGTTAAAAAACATACTTGAAGACTCACCTGTTCTCAGCTGCATTTGAATAAAGCACCAAATCCACACTTTTAAGCTTAAATTTCAAAACTAACATTTTAACTACTGATTTTATCTATTTCTGATTTTATTTGTTTGCTTGTTTAAATCACTTTTAAATCATGCTTTTTATTTGTTTTTGTTTCTAATGTCTCTGTAAAGCACTTTGAATCACCTTGTTGTTGAATTGTCTGTGAAGGTTCTCAGTCATCCAGGTCATCGTAGTCAATGGAGCTTGCAAAGAAAAGCGTCTGGACTTCTTTAAGTTGCTTGAAGATGTTTCACTTCACAGCAGGGGCCCTTGACTCCAGGGACAGGTCACTGTAGGCGCAGGGGCCCTTGACTCCAGCAGGGGCCCTTGACTCCAGCAGGGGCCCTTGACAAAAGCAGGGGCCCTTGACTCCAGTAAGGGCCCTTGACTCCAGCAGGGGCCCCATGACTCAACCAGGGGCCCTTGACTCCAGGGACGCATCATTTGAGATGCAGGGGCCCTTCACTCCAGCAGGGGCCCTTCACTCCAGCAGGGGCCCTTGAGTAAAGCAGGGGCCCTTGACCCAAGCAGTGTCCCTTGACCCAAGCAGGGGCCCTTGACTCCAGGGATGCGTCACTGGAGGCGCAGGGGCCCTTGACTCCAGCAGGGGCCCTTGAGTAAAGCAGGGGCCCTTGACTCCAGCAGGGGCGCTTGACTCCAGGGACTCGTCACTGGAGGCGATGGGGCCCTTGACTCCAGCAGGGGCCCTTGACTCAAGCAGGGGCCCTTGACTCCAGCAGGGGCCCTTGACTCCAGCAGGGGCCCTTGACTAAAGAAGGGGCCCTTGACTCAAGCAGGGGCCCTTGACTCCAGGGACGCATCACTGGAGGCGCCGGGGCCCTTGACTACATCAGGGGCCCTTGACCCATGCAGGGGCCCTTGACCCAAGCAGGGGCCCTTGACTCCCGGGACGCGTCACTGGAGGCGCAGGGGCCCTTGACTCCAGCAGGGGCCCTTGACTCCAGCAGGGGCCCTTGACTCCAGGGACGCGTCATTGGAGGCGTCTCTATCAGTCTTAGTTTCAATGGATCTCAGTGCAGCATTTGACACAGTTGACCACAACATATTACTCAAACGACTGGAGAACTGGGCAGGTTTTTCAGGAACTGTACTATACTCGTTAAAAAACATACTTGAAGACTCACCTGTTCTCAGCTGCATTTGAATAAAGCACCAAATCCACACTTTTAAGCTTAAATTTCAAAACTAACATTTTAACTACTGATTTTATCTATTTATGATTTTATTTGTTTTGATTTTATATACTGTTTTTGTTTGTTTGTTTTTTTGCTTGTTAATTAGTTAGTTACTTTGTTTGCTTGTTTAAATCAATTTTAAATCATGCTTTTTATTTGTTTTTGTTTCTAATGTCTCTGTAAAGCACTTTGAATCACCTTGTTGTTGAATTGTCTGTGAAGGTTCTCAGTCATCCAGGTCATCGTAGTCAATGGAGCTTGCAAAGAAAAGCGTCTGGACTTCTTTAAGTTGCTTGAAGACGTTTCACTTCACAGCAGGGGCCCTTGACTCCATCAGGGGCCCTTGACTCCAGCAGGGGCCCCATGACTCAAGCAGGGGCCCTTGACTCCAACAGGGGCCCTTGACTCCAGCAGGGGCCCTTGACTCCAGGGACGCGTCATTGGAGGCGTCTCTATCAGTCTTAGTTTCAATGGATCTCAGTGCAGCATTTGACACAGTTGACCACAACATATTACTCAAACGACTGGAGAACTGGGCAGGTTTTTCAGGAACTGTACTATACTCGTTAAAAAACATACTTGAAGACTCACCTGTTCTCAGCTGCATTTGAATAAAGCACCAAATCCACACTTTTAAGCTTAAATTTCAAAACTAACATTTTAACTACTGATTTTATCTATTTCTGATTTTATTTGTTTGCTTGTTTAAATCACTTTTAAATCATGCTTTTTATTTGTTTTTGTTTCTAATGTCTCTGTAAAGCACTTTGAATCACCTTGTTGTTGAATTGTCTGTGAAGGTTCTCAGTCATCCAGGTCATCGTAGTCAATGGAGCTTGCAAAGAAAAGCGTCTGGACTTCTTTAAGTTGCTTGAAGATGTTTCACTTCACAGCAGGGGCCCTTGACTCCAGGGACAGGTCACTGTAGGCGCAGGGGCCCTTGACTCCAGCAGGGGCCCTTGACTCCAGCAGGGGCCCTTGACAAAAGCAGGGGCCCTTGACTCCAGTAAGGGCCCTTGACTCCAGCAGGGGCCCCATGACTCAACCAGGGGCCCTTGACTCCAGGGACGCATCATTTGAGATGCAGGGGCCCTTCACTCCAGCAGGGGCCCTTCACTCCAGCAGGGGCCCTTGAGTAAAGCAGGGGCCCTTGACCCAAGCAGTGTCCCTTGACCCAAGCAGGGGCCCTTGACTCCAGGGATGCGTCACTGGAGGCGCAGGGGCCCTTGACTCCAGCAGGGGCCCTTGAGTAAAGCAGGGGCCCTTGACTCCAGCAGGGGCGCTTGACTCCAGGGACTCGTCACTGGAGGCGCAGGGGCCCTTGACTCCAGCAGGGGCCCTTGACTCAAGCAGGGGCCCTTGACTCCAGCAGGGGCCCTTGACTCCAGCAGGGGCCCTTGACTAAAGAAGGGGCCCTTGACTCAAGCAGGGGCCCTTGACTCCAGGGACGCATCACTGGAGGCGCCGGGGCCCTTGACTACATCAGGGGCCCTTGACCCATGCAGGGGCCCTTGACCCAAGCAGGGGCCCTTGACTCCCGGGACGCGTCACTGGAGGCGCAGGGGCCCTTGACTCCAGCAGGGGCCCTTGACTCCAGCAGGGGCCCTTGACTCCAGGGACGCGTCATTGGAGGCGTCTCTATCAGTCTTAGTTTCAATGGATCTCAGTGCAGCATTTGACACAGTTGACCACAACATATTACTCAAACGACTGGAGAACTGGGCAGGTTTTTCAGGAACTGTACTATACTCGTTAAAAAACATACTTGAAGACTCACCTGTTCTCAGCTGCATTTGAATAAAGCACCAAATCCACACTTTTAAGCTTAAATTTCAAAACTAACATTTTAACTACTGATTTTATCTATTTCTGATTTTATTTGTTTGCTTGTTTAAATCACTTTTAAATCATGCTTTTTATTTGTTTTTGTTTCTAATGTCTCTGTAAAGCACTTTGAATCACCTTGTTGTTGAATTGTCTGTGAAGGTTCTCAGTCATCCAGGTCATCGTAGTCAATGGAGCTTGCAAAGAAAAGCGTCTGGACTTCTTTAAGTTGCTTGAAGACGTTTCACTTCACAGCAGGGGCCCTTGACTCCAGGGACAGGTCACTGTAGGCGCAGGGGCCCTTGACTCCAGCAGGGGCCCTTGACTCCAGCAGGGGCCCTTGACAAAAGCAGGGGCCCTTGACTCCAGTAAGGGCCCTTGAATCAAGCAGGGGCCCTTGACTCCAGCAGGTGCCCATGACTCCAGGGATGCGTCACTGGAGGCGCAGGGGCCCTTGACTCCATCGGGGGCCCTTGTCTCCAGCAGGGGCCCCATGACTCAACCAGGGGCCCTTGACTCCAGCAGGGGCCCTTGACTCCAGGGACGCGTCATTTGAGGTGCAGGGGCCCTTGACTCCAGCAGGGGCCCTTGAGTAAAGCAGGGGCCCTTGACCCAAGCAGGGGCCCTTGACTCCAGGGACGCGTCATTGGAGGCGTCTCTATCAGTCTTAGTTTCAATGGATCTCAGTGCAGCATTTGACACAGTTGATCACAACATATTACTCAAACGACTGGAGAACTGGGCAGGTTTTTCAGGAACTGTACTATACTCGTTAAAAAACATACTTGAAGACTCACCTGTTCTCAGCTGCATTTGAATAAAGCACCAAATCCACACTTTTAAGCTTAAATTTCAAAACTAACATTTTAACTACTGATTTTATCTATTTCTGATTTTATTTGTTTTGATTTTATATACTGTTTTTGTTTGTTTGTTTTTTTGCTTGTTAATTAGTTAGTTACTTTGTTTGCTTGTTTAAATCAATTTTAAATCATGCTTTTTATTTGTTTTTGTTTCTAATGTCTCTGTAAAGCACTTTGAATCACCTTGTTGTTGAATTGTCTGTGAATGTTCTCAGTCATCCAGGTCATCGTAGTCAATGGAGCTTGCAAAGAAAAGCGTCTGGACTTCTTTAAGTTGCTTGAAGACGTTTCACTTCACAGCAGGGGCCCTTGACTCCAGGGACAGGTCACTGTAGTCGCAGGGGCCCTTGACTCCAGCAGGGGCCCTTGACAAAAGCAGGGGCCCTTGACAAAAGCAGGGGCCCTTGACTCCAGTGAGGGCCCTTGAATCAAGCAGGGGCCCTTGACTCCAGCAGGTGCCCATGACTCCAGGGATGCGTCACTGGAGGCGCAGGGGCCCTTGACTCCATCGGGGGCCCTTGATTCCAGCAGGGGCCCCATGACTCAACCAGGGGCCCTTGACTCAAGCAGCGGCCCTTGACTCCAGGGACGCGTCATTTGAGGTGCAGGGGCCCTTGACTCCAGCAGGGGCCCTTGAGTAAAGCAGTGGCCCTTGACCCAAGCAGTGTCCCTTGACCCAAGCAGGGGCCCTTGACTCCAGGGATGCGTCACTGGAGGCGCAGGGGCCCTTGACTCCAGCAGGGGCCCTTGAGTAAAGCAGGGGCCCTTGACTCCAGCAGGGGCGCTTGACTCCAGGGACTCGTCACTGGAGGCGATGGGGCCCTTGACTCCAGCAGGGGCCCTTGACTCAAGCAGGGGCCCTTGACTCCAGCAGGGGCCCTTGACTCCAGCAGGGGCCCTTGACTAAAGAAGGGGCCCTTGACTCAAGCAGGGGCCCTTGACTCCAGCGACGCATCACTGGAGGCGCCGGGGCCCTTGACTACATCAGGGGCCCTTGACCCATGCAGGGGCCCTTGACCCAAGCAGGGGCCCTTGACTCCCGGGACGCGTCACTGGAGGCGCAGGGGCCCTTGACTCCAGCAGGGGCCCTTGACTCCAGCAGGGGCCCTTGACTCCAGGGACGCGTCATTGGAGGCGTCTCTATCAGTCTTAGTTTCAATGGATCTCAGTGCAGCATTTGACACAGTTGACCACAACATATTACTCAAACGACTGGAGAACTGGGCAGGTTTTTCAGGAACTGTACTATACTCGTTAAAAAACATACTTGAAGACTCACCTGTTCTCAGCTGCATTTGAATAAAGCACCAAATCCACACTTTTAAGCTTAAATTTCAAAACTAACATTTTAACTACTGATTTTATCTATTTATGATTTTATTTGTTTTGATTTTATATACTGTTTTTGTTTGTTTGTTTTTTTGCTTGTTAATTAGTTAGTTACTTTGTTTGCTTGTTTAAATCAATTTTAAATCATGCTTTTTATTTGTTTTTGTTTCTAATGTCTCTGTAAAGCACTTTGAATCACCTTGTTGTTGAATTGTCTGTGAAGGTTCTCAGTCATCCAGGTCATCGTAGTCAATGGAGCTTGCAAAGAAAAGCGTCTGGACTTCTTTAAGTTGCTTGAAGACGTTTCACTTCACAGCAGGGGCCCTTGACTCCATCAGGGGCCCTTGACTCCAGCAGGGGCCCCATGACTCAAGCAGGGGCCCTTGACTCCAACAGGGGCCCTTGACTCCAGGGATGCGTCATTCTTGAGGTGCAGGGACCCTTCACTCCAGCAGGGGCCCTTGAGTCAAGCAGGGGCCCTTGACTCAAGCAGGGGCCATTGACTCCAGCAGGGGCCCTTGACTCCAGCAGGGGCCCTTGACTCCAGGGACGCGTCATTGGAGGCGTCTCTATCAGTCTTAGTTTCAATGGATCTCAGTGCAGCATTTGACACAGTTGACCACAACATATTACTCAAACGACTGGAGAACTGGGCAGGTTTTTCAGGAACTGTACTATACTCGTTAAAAAACATACTTGAAGACTCACCTGTTCTCAGCTGCATTTGAATAAAGCACCAAATCCACACTTTTAAGCTTAAATTTCAAAACTAACATTTTAACTACTGATTTTATCTATTTCTGATTTTATTTGTTTGCTTGTTTAAATCACTTTTAAATCATGCTTTTTATTTGTTTTTGTTTCTAATGTCTCTGTAAAGCACTTTGAATCACCTTGTTGTTGAATTGTCTGTGAAGGTTCTCAGTCATCCAGGTCATCGTAGTCAATGGAGCTTGCAAAGAAAAGCGTCTGGACTTCTTTAAGTTGCTTGAAGACGTTTCACTTCACAGCAGGGGCCCTTGACTCCAGGGACAGGTCACTGTAGGCGCAGGGGCCCTTGACTCCAGCAGGGGCCCTTGACTCCAGCAGGGGCCCTTGACTCCAGCAGGGGCCCTTGACTCCAGTAAGGGCCCTTGACTCCAGCAGGGGCCCCATGACTCAACCAGGGGCCCTTGACTCCAGGGACGCGTCATTTGAGATGCAGGGGCCCTTCACTCCAGCAGGGGCCCTTCACTCCAGCAGGGGCCCTTGAGTAAAGCAGGGGCCCTTGACCCAAGCAGTGTCCCTTGACCCAAGCAGGGGCCCTTGACTCCAGGGATGCGTCACTGGAGGCGCAGGGGCCCTTGACTCCAGCAGGGGCCCTTGAGTAAAGCAGGGGCCCTTGACTCCAGCAGGGGCGCTTGACTCCAGGGACTCGTCACTGGAGGCGCAGGGGCCCTTGACTCCCGGGACGCGTCACTGGAGGCGCAGGGGCCCTTGACTCCAGCAGGGGCCCTTGACTCCAGCAGGGGCCCTTGACTCCAGCAGGGGCCCTTGACTCCAGGGACGCGTCATTGGAGGCGTCTCTATCAGTCTTAGTTTCAATGGATCTCAGTGCAGCATTTGACACAGTTGACCACAACATATTACTCAAACGACTGGAGAACTGGGCAGGTTTTTCAGGAACTGTACTATACTCGTTAAAAAACATACTTGAAGACTCACCTGTTCTCAGCTGCATTTGAATAAAGCACCAAATCCACACTTTTAAGCTTAAATTTCAAAACTAACATTTTAACTACTGATTTTATCTATTTCTGATTTTATTTGTTTTGATTTTATATACTGTTTTTGTTTGTTTGTTTTTTTGCTTGTTAATTAGTTAGTTACTTTGTTTGCTTGTTTAAATCAATTTTAAATCATGCTTTTTATTTGTTTTTGTTTCTAATGTCTCTGTAAAGCACTTTGAATCACCTTGTTGTTGAATTGTCTGTGAATGTTCTCAGTCATCCAGGTCATCGTAGTCAATGGAGCTTGCAAAGAAAAGCGTCTGGACTTCTTTAAGTTGCTTGAAGACGTTTCACTTCACAGCAGGGGCCCTTGACTCCAGGGACAGGTCACTGTAGTCGCAGGGGCCCTTGACTCCAGCAGGGGCCCTTGACAAAAGCAGGGGCCCTTGACAAAAGCAGGGGCCCTTGACTCCAGTGAGGGCCCTTGAATCAAGCAGGGGCCCTTGACTCCAGCAGGTGCCCATGACTCCAGGGATGCGTCACTGGAGGCGCAGGGGCCCTTGACTCCATCGGGGGCCCTTGATTCCAGCAGGGGCCCCATGACTCAACCAGGGGCCCTTGAATCAAGCAGCGGCCCTTGACTCCAGGGACGCGTCATTTGAGGTGCAGGGGCCCTTGACTCCAGCAGGGGCCCTTGAGTAAAGCAGTGGCCCTTGACCCAAGCAGTGTCCCTTGACCCAAGCAGGGGCCCTTGACTCCAGGGATGCGTCACTGGAGGCGCAGGGGCCCTTGACTCCAGCAGGGGCCCTTGAGTAAAGCAGGGGCCCTTGACTCCAGCAGGGGCGCTTGACTCCAGGGACTCGTCACTGGAGGCGATGGGGCCCTTGACTCCAGCAGGGGCCCTTGACTCAAGCAGGGGCCCTTGACTCCAGCAGGGGCCCTTGACTCCAGCAGGGGCCCTTGACTAAAGAAGGGGCCCTTGACTCAAGCAGGGGCCCTTGACTCCAGCGACGCATCACTGGAGGCGCCGGGGCCCTTGACTACATCAGGGGCCCTTGACCCATGCAGGGGCCCTTGACCCAAGCAGGGGCCCTTGACTCCCGGGACGCGTCACTGGAGGCGCAGGGGCCCTTGACTCCAGCAGGGGCCCTTGACTCCAGCAGGGGCCCTTGACTCCAGGGACGCGTCATTGGAGGCGTCTCTATCAGTCTTAGTTTCAATGGATCTCAGTGCAGCATTTGACACAGTTGACCACAACATATTACTCAAACGACTGGAGAACTGGGCAGGTTTTTCAGGAACTGTACTATACTCGTTAAAAAACATACTTGAAGACTCACCTGTTCTCAGCTGCATTTGAATAAAGCACCAAATCCACACTTTTAAGCTTAAATTTCAAAACTAACATTTTAACTACTGATTTTATCTATTTATGATTTTATTTGTTTTGATTTTATATACTGTTTTTGTTTGTTTGTTTTTTTGCTTGTTAATTAGTTAGTTACTTTGTTTGCTTGTTTAAATCAATTTTAAATCATGCTTTTTATTTGTTTTTGTTTCTAATGTCTCTGTAAAGCACTTTGAATCACCTTGTTGTTGAATTGTCTGTGAAGGTTCTCAGTCATCCAGGTCATCGTAGTCAATGGAGCTTGCAAAGAAAAGCGTCTGGACTTCTTTAAGTTGCTTGAAGACGTTTCACTTCACAGCAGGGGCCCTTGACTCCATCAGGGGCCCTTGACTCCAGCAGGGGCCCCATGACTCAAGCAGGGGCCCTTGACTCCAACAGGGGCCCTTGACTCCAGGGATGCGTCATTCTTGAGGTGCAGGGACCCTTCACTCCAGCAGGGGCCCTTGAGTCAAGCAGGGGCCCTTGACTCAAGCAGGGGCCATTGACTCCAGCAGGGGCCCTTGACTCCAGCAGGGGCCCTTGACTCCAGGGACGCGTCATTGGAGGCGTCTCTATCAGTCTTAGTTTCAATGGATCTCAGTGCAGCATTTGACACAGTTGACCACAACATATTACTCAAACGACTGGAGAACTGGGCAGGTTTTTCAGGAACTGTACTATACTCGTTAAAAAACATACTTGAAGACTCACCTGTTCTCAGCTGCATTTGAATAAAGCACCAAATCCACACTTTTAAGCTTAAATTTCAAAACTAACATTTTAACTACTGATTTTATCTATTTCTGATTTTATTTGTTTTGATTTTATATACTGTTTTTGTTTGTTTGTTTTTTTGCTTGTTAATTAGTTAGTTACTTTGTTTGCTTGTTTAAATCAATTTTAAATCATGCTTTTTATTTGTTTTTGTTTCTAATGTCTCTGTAAAGCACTTTGAATCACCTTGTTGTTGAATTGTCTGTGAAGGTTCTCAGTCATCCAGGTCATCGTAGTCAATGGAGCTTGCAAAGAAAAGCGTCTGGACTTCTTTAAGTTGCTTGAAGACGTTTCACTTCACAGCAGGGGCCCTTGACTCCAGGGACAGGTCACTGTAGGCGCAGGGGCCCTTGACTCCAGCAGGGGCCCTTGACTCCAGCAGGGGCCCTTGACTCCAGCAGGGGCCCTTGACTCCAGTAAGGGCCCTTGACTCCAGCAGGGGCCCCATGACTCAACCAGGGGCCCTTGACTCCAGGGACGCGTCATTTGAGATGCAGGGGCCCTTCACTCCAGCAGGGGCCCTTCACTCCAGCAGGGGCCCTTGAGTAAAGCAGGGGCCCTTGACCCAAGCAGTGTCCCTTGACCCAAGCAGGGGCCCTTGACTCCAGGGATGCGTCACTGGAGGCGCAGGGGCCCTTGACTCCAGCAGGGGCCCTTGAGTAAAGCAGGGGCCCTTGACTCCAGCAGGGGCGCTTGACTCCAGGGACTCGTCACTGGAGGCGCAGGGGCCCTTGACTCCAGCAGGGGCCCTTGACTCAAGCAGGGGCCCTTGACTCCAGCAGGGGCCCTTGACTCCAGCAGGGGCCCTTGACTAAAGAAGGGGCCCTTGACTCAAGCAGGGGCCCTTGACTCCAGGGACGCATCACTGGAGGCGCCGGGGCCCTTGACTACATCAGGGGCCCTTGACCCATGCAGGGGCCCTTGACCCAAGCAGGGGCCCTTGACTACAGCAGGGGCCCTTGACTCCAGCAGGGGCCCTTGACTCCAGGGACGCGTCATTGGAGGCGTCTCTATCAGTCTTAGTTTCAATGGATCTCAGTGCAGCATTTGACACAGTTGACCACAACATATTACTCAAACGACTGGAGAACTGGGCAGGTTTTTCAGGAACTGTACTATACTCGTTAAAAAACATACTTGAAGACTCACCTGTTCTCAGCTGCATTTGAATAAAGCACCAAATCCACACTTTTAAGCTTAAATTTCAAAACTAACATTTTAACTACTGATTTTATCTATTTCTGATTTTATTTGTTTGCTTGTTTAAATCACTTTTAAATCATGCTTTTTATTTGTTTTTGTTTCTAATGTCTCTGTAAAGCACTTTGAATCACCTTGTTGTTGAATTGTCTGTGAAGGTTCTCAGTCATCCAGGTCATCGTAGTCAATGGAGCTTGCAAAGAAAAGCGTCTGGACTTCTTTAAGTTGCTTGAAGACGTTTCACTTCACAGCAGGGGCCCTTGACTCCATCAGGGGCCCTTGACTCCAGCAGGGGCCCCATGACTCAAGCAGGGGCCCTTGACTCCAACAGGGGCCCTTGACTCCAGGGATGCGTCATTCTTGAGGTGCAGGGACCCTTCACTCCAGCAGGGGCCCTTCACTCTAGCAGGGGCCCTTGAGTCAAGCAGGGGCCCTTGACTCAAGCAGGGGCCCTTGACTCCAGCAGGGGCCCTTGACTCCAGCAGGGGCCCTTGACTCCAGGGACGCGTCATTGGAGGCGTCTCTATCAGTCTTAGTTTCAATGGATCTCAGTGCAGCATTTGACACAGTTGACCACAACATATTACTCAAACGACTGGAGAACTGGGCAGGTTTTTCAGGAACTGTACTATACTCGTTAAAAAACATACTTGAAGACTCACCTGTTCTCAGCTGCATTTGAATAAAGCACCAAATCCACACTTTTAAGCTTAAATTTCAAAACTAACATTTTAACTACTGATTTTATCTATTTATGATTTTATTTGTTTTGATTTTATATACTGTTTTTGTTTGTTTGTTTTTTTGCTTGTTAATTAGTTAGTTACTTTGTTTGCTTGTTTAAATCAATTTTAAATCATGCTTTTTATTTGTTTTTGTTTCTAATGTCTCTGTAAAGCACTTTGAATCACCTTGTTGTTGAATTGTCTGTGAAGGTTCTCAGTCATCCAGGTCATCGTAGTCAATGGAGCTTGCAAAGAAAAGCGTCTGGACTTCTTTAAGTTGCTTGAAGACGTTTCACTTCACAGCAGGGGCCCTTGACTCCATCAGGGGCCCTTGACTCCAGCAGGGGCCCCATGACTCAAGCAGGGGCCCTTGACTTCAACAGGGGCCCTTGACTCCAGGGATGCGTCATTCTTGAGGTGCAGGGACCCTTCACTCCAGCAGGGGCCCTTGAGTCAAGCAGGGGCCCTTGACTCAAGCAGGGGCCATTGACTCCAGCAGGGGCCCTTGACTCCAGCAGGGGCCCTTGACTCCAGGGACGCGTCATTGGAGGCGTCTCTATCAGTCTTAGTTTCAATGGATCTCAGTGCAGCATTTGACACAGTTGACCACAACATATTACTCAAACGACTGGAGAACTGGGCAGGTTTTTCAGGAACTGTACTATACTCGTTAAAAAACATACTTGAAGACTCACCTGTTCTCAGCTGCATTTGAATAAAGCACCAAATCCACACTTTTAAGCTTAAATTTCAAAACTAACATTTTAACTACTGATTTTATCTATTTCTGATTTTATTTGTTTGCTTGTTTAAATCACTTTTAAATCATGCTTTTTATTTGTTTTTGTTTCTAATGTCTCTGTAAAGCACTTTGAATCACCTTGTTGTTGAATTGTCTGTGAAGGTTCTCAGTCATCCAGGTCATCGTAGTCAATGGAGCTTGCAAAGAAAAGCGTCTGGACTTCTTTAAGTTGCTTGAAGACGTTTCACTTCACAGCAGGGGCCCTTGACTCCAGGGACAGGTCACTGTAGGCGCAGGGGCCCTTGACTCCAGCAGGGGCCCTTGACTCCAGCAGGGGCCCTTGACTCCAGCAGGGGCCCTTGACTCCAGTAAGGGCCCTTGACTCCAGCAGGGGCCCCATGACTCAACCAGGGGCCCTTGACTCCAGGGACGCGTCATTTGAGATGCAGGGGCCCTTCACTCCAGCAGGGGCCCTTCACTCCAGCAGGGGCCCTTGAGTAAAGCAGGGGCCCTTGACCCAAGCAGTGTCCCTTGACCCAAGCAGGGGCCCTTGACTCCAGGGATGCGTCACTGGAGGCGCAGGGGCCCTTGACTCCAGCAGGGGCCCTTGAGTAAAGCAGGGGCCCTTGACTCCAGCAGGGGCGCTTGACTCCAGGGACTCGTCACTGGAGGCGCAGGGGCCCTTGACTCCCGGGACGCGTCACTGGAGGCGCAGGGGCCCTTGACTCCAGCAGGGGCCCTTGACTCCAGCAGGGGCCCTTGACTCCAGGGACGCGTCATTGGAGGCGTCTCTATCAGTCTTAGTTTCAATGGATCTCAGTGCAGCATTTGACACAGTTGACCACAACATATTACTCAAACGACTGGAGAACTGGGCAGGTTTTTCAGGAACTGTACTATACTCGTTAAAAAACATACTTGAAGACTCACCTGTTCTCAGCTGCATTTGAATAAAGCACCAAATCCACACTTTTAAGCTTAAATTTCAAAACTAACATTTTAACTACTGATTTTATCTATTTCTGATTTTATTTGTTTTGATTTTATATACTGTTTTTGTTTGTTTGTTTTTTTGCTTGTTAATTAGTTAGTTACTTTGTTTGCTTGTTTAAATCAATTTTAAATCATGCTTTTTATTTGTTTTTGTTTCTAATGTCTCTGTAAAGCACTTTGAATCACCTTGTTGTTGAATTGTCTGTGAATGTTCTCAGTCATCCAGGTCATCGTAGTCAATGGAGCTTGCAAAGAAAAGCGTCTGGACTTCTTTAAGTTGCTTGAAGACGTTTCACTTCACAGCAGGGGCCCTTGACTCCAGGGACAGGTCACTGTAGTCGCAGGGGCCCTTGACTCCAGCAGGGGCCCTTGACAAAAGCAGGGGCCCTTGACAAAAGCAGGGGCCCTTGACTCCAGTGAGGGCCCTTGAATCAAGCAGGGGCCCTTGACTCCAGCAGGTGCCCATGACTCCAGGGATGCGTCACTGGAGGCGCAGGGGCCCTTGACTCCATCGGGGGCCCTTGATTCCAGCAGGGGCCCCATGACTCAACCAGGGGCCCTTGACTCAAGCAGCGGCCCTTGACTCCAGGGACGCGTCATTTGAGGTGCAGGGGCCCTTGACTCCAGCAGGGGCCCTTGAGTAAAGCAGTGGCCCTTGACCCAAGCAGTGTCCCTTGACCCAAGCAGGGGCCCTTGACTCCAGGGATGCGTCACTGGAGGCGCAGGGGCCCTTGACTCCAGCAGGGGCCCTTGAGTAAAGCAGGGGCCCTTGACTCCAGCAGGGGCGCTTGACTCCAGGGACTCGTCACTGGAGGCGATGGGGCCCTTGACTCCAGCAGGGGCCCTTGACTCAAGCAGGGGCCCTTGACTCCAGCAGGGGCCCTTGACTCCAGCAGGGGCCCTTGACTAAAGAAGGGGCCCTTGACTCAAGCAGGGGCCCTTGACTCCAGCGACGCATCACTGGAGGCGCCGGGGCCCTTGACTACATCAGGGGCCCTTGACCCATGCAGGGGCCCTTGACCCAAGCAGGGGCCCTTGACTCCCGGGACGCGTCACTGGAGGCGCAGGGGCCCTTGACTCCAGCAGGGGCCCTTGACTCCAGCAGGGGCCCTTGACTCCAGGGACGCGTCATTGGAGGCGTCTCTATCAGTCTTAGTTTCAATGGATCTCAGTGCAGCATTTGACACAGTTGACCACAACATATTACTCAAACGACTGGAGAACTGGGCAGGTTTTTCAGGAACTGTACTATACTCGTTAAAAAACATACTTGAAGACTCACCTGTTCTCAGCTGCATTTGAATAAAGCACCAAATCCACACTTTTAAGCTTAAATTTCAAAACTAACATTTTAACTACTGATTTTATCTATTTATGATTTTATTTGTTTTGATTTTATATACTGTTTTTGTTTGTTTGTTTTTTTGCTTGTTAATTAGTTAGTTACTTTGTTTGCTTGTTTAAATCAATTTTAAATCATGCTTTTTATTTGTTTTTGTTTCTAATGTCTCTGTAAAGCACTTTGAATCACCTTGTTGTTGAATTGTCTGTGAAGGTTCTCAGTCATCCAGGTCATCGTAGTCAATGGAGCTTGCAAAGAAAAGCGTCTGGACTTCTTTAAGTTGCTTGAAGACGTTTCACTTCACAGCAGGGGCCCTTGACTCCATCAGGGGCCCTTGACTCCAGCAGGGGCCCCATGACTCAAGCAGGGGCCCTTGACTCCAACAGGGGCCCTTGACTCCAGGGATGCGTCATTCTTGAGGTGCAGGGACCCTTCACTCCAGCAGGGGCCCTTGAGTCAAGCAGGGGCCCTTGACTCAAGCAGGGGCCATTGACTCCAGCAGGGGCCCTTGACTCCAGCAGGGGCCCTTGACTCCAGGGACGCGTCATTGGAGGCGTCTCTATCAGTCTTAGTTTCAATGGATCTCAGTGCAGCATTTGACACAGTTGACCACAACATATTACTCAAACGACTGGAGAACTGGGCAGGTTTTTCAGGAACTGTACTATACTCGTTAAAAAACATACTTGAAGACTCACCTGTTCTCAGCTGCATTTGAATAAAGCACCAAATCCACACTTTTAAGCTTAAATTTCAAAACTAACATTTTAACTACTGATTTTATCTATTTCTGATTTTATTTGTTTTGATTTTATATACTGTTTTTGTTTGTTTGTTTTTTTGCTTGTTAATTAGTTAGTTACTTTGTTTGCTTGTTTAAATCAATTTTAAATCATGCTTTTTATTTGTTTTTGTTTCTAATGTCTCTGTAAAGCACTTTGAATCACCTTGTTGTTGAATTGTCTGTGAAGGTTCTCAGTCATCCAGGTCATCGTAGTCAATGGAGCTTGCAAAGAAAAGCGTCTGGACTTCTTTAAGTTGCTTGAAGACGTTTCACTTCACAGCAGGGGCCCTTGACTCCATCAGGGGCCCTTGACTCCAGCAGGGGCCCCATGACTCAAGCAGGGGCCCTTGACTCCAACAGGGGCCCTTGACTCCAGGGATGCGTCATTCTTGAGGTGCAGGGACCCTTCACTCCAGCAGGGGCCCTTGAGTCAAGCAGGGGCCCTTGACTCAAGCAGGGGCCATTGACTCCAGCAGGGGCCCTTGACTCCAGCAGGGGCCCTTGACTCCAGGGACGCGTCATTGGAGGCGTCTCTATCAGTCTTAGTTTCAATGGATCTCAGTGCAGCATTTGACACAGTTGACCACAACATATTACTCAAACGACTGGAGAACTGGGCAGGTTTTTCAGGAACTGTACTATACTCGTTAAAAAACATACTTGAAGACTCACCTGTTCTCAGCTGCATTTGAATAAAGCACCAAATCCACACTTTTAAGCTTAAATTTCAAAACTAACATTTTAACTACTGATTTTATCTATTTCTGATTTTATTTGTTTGCTTGTTTAAATCACTTTTAAATCATGCTTTTTATTTGTTTTTGTTTCTAATGTCTCTGTAAAGCACTTTGAATCACCTTGTTGTTGAATTGTCTGTGAAGGTTCTCAGTCATCCAGGTCATCGTAGTCAATGGAGCTTGCAAAGAAAAGCGTCTGGACTTCTTTAAGTTGCTTGAAGACGTTTCACTTCACAGCAGGGGCCCTTGACTCCAGGGACAGGTCACTGTAGGCGCAGGGGCCCTTGACTCCAGCAGGGGCCCTTGACTCCAGCAGGGGCCCTTGACTCCAGTAAGGGCCCTTGACTCCAGCAGGGGCCCCATGACTCAACCAGGGGCCCTTGACTCCAGGGACGCGTCATTTGAGATGCAGGGGCCCTTCACTCCAGCAGGGGCCCTTCACTCCAGCAGGGGCCCTTGAGTAAAGCAGGGGCCCTTGACCCAAGCAGTGTCCCTTGACCCAAGCAGGGGCCCTTGACTCCAGGGATGCGTCACTGGAGGCGCAGGGGCCCTTGACTCCAGCAGGGGCCCTTGAGTAAAGCAGGGGCCCTTGACTCCAGCAGGGGCGCTTGACTCCAGGGACTCGTCACTGGAGGCGCAGGGGCCCTTGACTCCCGGGACGCGTCACTGGAGGCGCAGGGGCCCTTGACTCCAGCAGGGGCCCTTGACTCCAGCAGGGGCCCTTGACTCCAGGGACGCGTCATTGGAGGCGTCTCTATCAGTCTTAGTTTCAATGGATCTCAGTGCAGCATTTGACACAGTTGACCACAACATATTACTCAAACGACTGGAGAACTGGGCAGGTTTTTCAGGAACTGTACTATACTCGTTAAAAAACATACTTGAAGACTCACCTGTTCTCAGCTGCATTTGAATAAAGCACCAAATCCACACTTTTAAGCTTAAATTTCAAAACTAACATTTTAACTACTGATTTTATCTATTTCTGATTTTATTTGTTTTGATTTTATATACTGTTTTTGTTTGTTTGTTTTTTTGCTTGTTAATTAGTTAGTTACTTTGTTTGCTTGTTTAAATCAATTTTAAATCATGCTTTTTATTTGTTTTTGTTTCTAATGTCTCTGTAAAGCACTTTGAATCACCTTGTTGTTGAATTGTCTGTGAATGTTCTCAGTCATCCAGGTCATCGTAGTCAATGGAGCTTGCAAAGAAAAGCGTCTGGACTTCTTTAAGTTGCTTGAAGACGTTTCACTTCACAGCAGGGGCCCTTGACTCCAGGGACAGGTCACTGTAGGCGCAGGGGCCCTTGACTCCAGCAGGGGCCCTTGACAAAAGCAGGGGCCCTTGACAAAAGCAGGGGCCCTTGACTCCAGTGAGGGCCCTTGAATCAAGCAGGGGCCCTTGACTCCAGCAGGTGCCCATGACTCCAGGGATGCGTCACTGGAGGCGCAGGGGCCCTTGACTCCATCGGGGGCCCTTGATTCCAGCAGGGGCCCCATGACTCAACCAGGGGCCCTTGACTCAAGCAGCGGCCCTTGACTCCAGGGACGCGTCATTTGAGGTGCAGGGGCCCTTGACTCCAGCAGGGGCCCTTGAGTAAAGCAGTGGCCCTTGACCCAAGCAGTGTCCCTTGACCCAAGCAGGGGCCCTTGACTCCAGGGATGCGTCACTGGAGGCGCAGGGGCCCTTGACTCCAGCAGGGGCCCTTGAGTAAAGCAGGGGCCCTTGACTCCAGCAGGGGCGCTTGACTCCAGGGACTCGTCACTGGAGGCGATGGGGCCCTTGACTCCAGCAGGGGCCCTTGACTCAAGCAGGGGCACTTGACTCCAGCAGGGGCCCTTGACTCCAGCAGGGGCCCTTGACTAAAGAAGGGGCCCTTGACTCAAGCAGGGGCCCTTGACTCCAGCGACGCATCACTGGAGGCGCCGGGGCCCTTGACTACATCAGGGGCCCTTGACCCATGCAGGGGCCCTTGACCCAAGCAGGGGCCCTTGACTCCCGGGACGCGTCACTGGAGGCGCAGGGGCCCTTGACTCCAGCAGGGGCCCTTGACTCCAGCAGGGGCCCTTGACTCCAGGGACGCGTCATTGGAGGCGTCTCTATCAGTCTTAGTTTCAATGGATCTCAGTGCAGCATTTGACACAGTTGACCACAACATATTACTCAAACGACTGGAGAACTGGGCAGGTTTTTCAGGAACTGTACTATACTCGTTAAAAAACATACTTGAAGACTCACCTGTTCTCAGCTGCATTTGAATAAAGCACCAAATCCACACTTTTAAGCTTAAATTTCAAAACTAACATTTTAACTACTGATTTTATCTATTTATGATTTTATTTGTTTTGATTTTATATACTGTTTTTGTTTGTTTGTTTTTTTGCTTGTTAATTAGTTAGTTACTTTGTTTGCTTGTTTAAATCAATTTTAAATCATGCTTTTTATTTGTTTTTGTTTCTAATGTCTCTGTAAAGCACTTTGAATCACCTTGTTGTTGAATTGTCTGTGAAGGTTCTCAGTCATCCAGGTCATCGTAGTCAATGGAGCTTGCAAAGAAAAGCGTCTGGACTTCTTTAAGTTGCTTGAAGACGTTTCACTTCACAGCAGGGGCCCTTGACTCCATCAGGGGCCCTTGACTCCAGCAGGGGCCCCATGACTCAAGCAGGGGCCCTTGACTCCAACAGGGGCCCTTGACTCCAGGGATGCGTCATTCTTGAGGTGCAGGGACCCTTCACTCCAGCAGGGGCCCTTGAGTCAAGCAGGGGCCCTTGACTCAAGCAGGGGCCATTGACTCCAGCAGGGGCCCTTGACTCCAGCAGGGGCCCTTGACTCCAGGGACGCGTCATTGGAGGCGTCTCTATCAGTCTTAGTTTCAATGGATCTCAGTGCAGCATTTGACACAGTTGACCACAACATATTACTCAAACGACTGGAGAACTGGGCAGGTTTTTCAGGAACTGTACTATACTCGTTAAAAAACATACTTGAAGACTCACCTGTTCTCAGCTGCATTTGAATAAAGCACCAAATCCACACTTTTAAGCTTAAATTTCAAAACTAACATTTTAACTACTGATTTTATCTATTTCTGATTTTATTTGTTTGCTTGTTTAAATCACTTTTAAATCATGCTTTTTATTTGTTTTTGTTTCTAATGTCTCTGTAAAGCACTTTGAATCACCTTGTTGTTGAATTGTCTGTGAAGGTTCTCAGTCATCCAGGTCATCGTAGTCAATGGAGCTTGCAAAGAAAAGCGTCTGGACTTCTTTAAGTTGCTTGAAGACGTTTCACTTCACAGCAGGGGCCCTTGACTCCAGGGACAGGTCACTGTAGGCGCAGGGGCCCTTGACTCCAGCAGGGGCCCTTGACTCCAGCAGGGGCCCTTGACTCCAGTAAGGGCCCTTGACTCCAGCAGGGGCCCCATGACTCAACCAGGGGCCCTTGACTCCAGGGACGCGTCATTTGAGATGCAGGGGCCCTTCACTCCAGCAGGGGCCCTTCACTCCAGCAGGGGCCCTTGAGTAAAGCAGGGGCCCTTGACCCAAGCAGTGTCCCTTGACCCAAGCAGGGGCCCTTGACTCCAGGGATGCGTCACTGGAGGCGCAGGGGCCCTTGACTCCAGCAGGGGCCCTTGAGTAAAGCAGGGGCCCTTGACTCCAGCAGGGGCGCTTGACTCCAGGGACTCGTCACTGGAGGCGCAGGGGCCCTTGACTCCCGGGACGCGTCACTGGAGGCGCAGGGGCCCTTGACTCCAGCAGGGGCCCTTGACTCCAGCAGGGGCCCTTGACTCCAGGGACGCGTCATTGGAGGCGTCTCTATCAGTCTTAGTTTCAATGGATCTCAGTGCAGCATTTGACACAGTTGACCACAACATATTACTCAAACGACTGGAGAACTGGGCAGGTTTTTCAGGAACTGTACTATACTCGTTAAAAAACATACTTGAAGACTCACCTGTTCTCAGCTGCATTTGAATAAAGCACCAAATCCACACTTTTAAGCTTAAATTTCAAAACTAACATTTTAACTACTGATTTTATCTATTTCTGATTTTATTTGTTTTGATTTTATATACTGTTTTTGTTTGTTTGTTTTTTTGCTTGTTAATTAGTTAGTTACTTTGTTTGCTTGTTTAAATCAATTTTAAATCATGCTTTTTATTTGTTTTTGTTTCTAATGTCTCTGTAAAGCACTTTGAATCACCTTGTTGTTGAATTGTCTGTGAATGTTCTCAGTCATCCAGGTCATCGTAGTCAATGGAGCTTGCAAAGAAAAGCGTCTGGACTTCTTTAAGTTGCTTGAAGACGTTTCACTTCACAGCAGGGGCCCTTGACTCCAGGGACAGGTCACTGTAGGCGCAGGGGCCCTTGACTCCAGCAGGGGCCCTTGACAAAAGCAGGGGCCCTTGACAAAAGCAGGGGCCCTTGACTCCAGTGAGGGCCCTTGAATCAAGCAGGGGCCCTTGACTCCAGCAGGTGCCCATGACTCCAGGGATGCGTCACTGGAGGCGCAGGGGCCCTTGACTCCATCGGGGGCCCTTGATTCCAGCAGGGGCCCCATGACTCAACCAGGGGCCCTTGACTCAAGCAGCGGCCCTTGACTCCAGGGACGCGTCATTTGAGGTGCAGGGGCCCTTGACTCCAGCAGGGGCCCTTGAGTAAAGCAGTGGCCCTTGACCCAAGCAGTGTCCCTTGACCCAAGCAGGGGCCCTTGACTCCAGGGATGCGTCACTGGAGGCGCAGGGGCCCTTGACTCCAGCAGGGGCCCTTGAGTAAAGCAGGGGCCCTTGACTCCAGCAGGGGCGCTTGACTCCAGGGACTCGTCACTGGAGGCGATGGGGCCCTTGACTCCAGCAGGGGCCCTTGACTCAAGCAGGGGCACTTGACTCCAGCAGGGGCCCTTGACTCCAGCAGGGGCCCTTGACTAAAGAAGGGGCCCTTGACTCAAGCAGGGGCCCTTGACTCCAGCGACGCATCACTGGAGGCGCCGGGGCCCTTGACTACATCAGGGGCCCTTGACCCATGCAGGGGCCCTTGACCCAAGCAGGGGCCCTTGACTCCCGGGACGCGTCACTGGAGGCGCAGGGGCCCTTGACTCCAGCAGGGGCCCTTGACTCCAGCAGGGGCCCTTGACTCCAGGGACGCGTCATTGGAGGCGTCTCTATCAGTCTTAGTTTCAATGGATCTCAGTGCAGCATTTGACACAGTTGACCACAACATATTACTCAAACGACTGGAGAACTGGGCAGGTTTTTCAGGAACTGTACTATACTCGTTAAAAAACATACTTGAAGACTCACCTGTTCTCAGCTGCATTTGAATAAAGCACCAAATCCACACTTTTAAGCTTAAATT
This sequence comes from Rhamphochromis sp. 'chilingali', assembly GCF_963969265.1. Taxonomy (NCBI): domain Eukaryota; kingdom Metazoa; phylum Chordata; class Actinopteri; order Cichliformes; family Cichlidae; genus Rhamphochromis; species Rhamphochromis sp. 'chilingali'. The sequence continues at coordinate 8,352,818 of NC_137929.1, forward strand.
TCAAAACTAACATTTTAACTACTGATTTTATCTATTTATGATTTTATTTGTTTTGATTTTATATACTGTTTTTGTTTGTTTGTTTTTTTGCTTGTTAATTAGTTAGTTACTTTGTTTGCTTGTTTAAATCAATTTTAAATCATGCTTTTTATTTGTTTTTGTTTCTAATGTCTCTGTAAAGCACTTTGAATCACCTTGTTGTTGAATTGTCTGTGAAGGTTCTCAGTCATCCAGGTCATCGTAGTCAATGGAGCTTGCAAAGAAAAGCGTCTGGACTTCTTTAAGTTGCTTGAAGACGTTTCACTTCACAGCAGGGGCCCTTGACTCCATCAGGGGCCCTTGACTCCAGCAGGGGCCCCATGACTCAAGCAGGGGCCCTTGACTCCAACAGGGGCCCTTGACTCCAGGGATGCGTCATTCTTGAGGTGCAGGGACCCTTCACTCCAGCAGGGGCCCTTGAGTCAAGCAGGGGCCCTTGACTCAAGCAGGGGCCATTGACTCCAGCAGGGGCCCTTGACTCCAGCAGGGGCCCTTGACTCCAGGGACGCGTCATTGGAGGCGTCTCTATCAGTCTTAGTTTCAATGGATCTCAGTGCAGCATTTGACACAGTTGACCACAACATATTACTCAAACGACTGGAGAACTGGGCAGGTTTTTCAGGAACTGTACTATACTCGTTAAAAAACATACTTGAAGACTCACCTGTTCTCAGCTGCATTTGAATAAAGCACCAAATCCACACTTTTAAGCTTAAATTTCAAAACTAACATTTTAACTACTGATTTTATCTATTTCTGATTTTATTTGTTTGCTTGTTTAAATCACTTTTAAATCATGCTTTTTATTTGTTTTTGTTTCTAATGTCTCTGTAAAGCACTTTGAATCACCTTGTTGTTGAATTGTCTGTGAAGGTTCTCAGTCATCCAGGTCATCGTAGTCAATGGAGCTTGCAAAGAAAAGCGTCTGGACTTCTTTAAGTTGCTTGAAGACGTTTCACTTCACAGCAGGGGCCCTTGACTCCAGGGACAGGTCACTGTAGGCGCAGGGGCCCTTGACTCCAGCAGGGGCCCTTGACTCCAGCAGGGGCCCTTGACTCCAGCAGGGGCCCTTGACTCCAGTAAGGGCCCTTGACTCCAGCAGGGGCCCCATGACTCAACCAGGGGCCCTTGACTCCAGGGACGCGTCATTTGAGATGCAGGGGCCCTTCACTCCAGCAGGGGCCCTTCACTCCAGCAGGGGCCCTTGAGTAAAGCAGGGGCCCTTGACCCAAGCAGTGTCCCTTGACCCAAGCAGGGGCCCTTGACTCCAGGGATGCGTCACTGGAGGCGCAGGGGCCCTTGACTCCAGCAGGGGCCCTTGACTCAAGCAGGGGCCCTTGACTCCAGCAGGGGCCCTTGACTCAAGCAGGGGCCCTTGACTCCAGCAGGGGCCCTTGACTCCAGCAGGGGCCCTTGACTAAAGAAGGGGCCCTTGACTCAAGCAGGGGCCCTTGACTCCAGGGACGCATCACTGGAGGCGCCGGGGCCCTTGACTACATCAGGGGCCCTTGACCCATGCAGGGGCCCTTGACCCAAGCAGGGGCCCTTGACTACAGCAGGGGCCCTTGACTCCAGCAGGGGCCCTTGACTCCAGGGACGCGTCATTGGAGGCGTCTCTATCAGTCTTAGTTTCAATGGATCTCAGTGCAGCATTTGACACAGTTGACCACAACATATTACTCAAACGACTGGAGAACTGGGCAGGTTTTTCAGGAACTGTACTATACTCGTTAAAAAACATACTTGAAGACTCACCTGTTCTCAGCTGCATTTGAATAAAGCACCAAATCCACACTTTTAAGCTTAAATTTCAAAACTAACATTTTAACTACTGATTTTATCTATTTCTGATTTTATTTGTTTGCTTGTTTAAATCACTTTTAAATCATGCTTTTTATTTGTTTTTGTTTCTAATGTCTCTGTAAAGCACTTTGAATCACCTTGTTGTTGAATTGTCTGTGAAGGTTCTCAGTCATCCAGGTCATCGTAGTCAATGGAGCTTGCAAAGAAAAGCGTCTGGACTTCTTTAAGTTGCTTGAAGACGTTTCACTTCACAGCAGGGGCCCTTGACTCCATCAGGGGCCCTTGACTCCAGCAGGGGCCCCATGACTCAAGCAGGGGCCCTTGACTCCAACAGGGGCCCTTGACTCCAGGGATGCGTCATTCTTGAGGTGCAGGGACCCTTCACTCCAGCAGGGGCCCTTCACTCCAGCAGGGGCCCTTGAGTCAAGCAGGGGCCCTTGACTCAAGCAGGGGCCATTGACTCCAGCAGGGGCCCTTGACTCCAGCAGGGGCCCTTGACTCCAGGGACGCGTCATTGGAGGCGTCTCTATCAGTCTTAGTTTCAATGGATCTCAGTGCAGCATTTGACACAGTTGACCACAACATATTACTCAAACGACTGGAGAACTGGGCAGGTTTTTCAGGAACTGTACTATACTCGTTAAAAAACATACTTGAAGACTCACCTGTTCTCAGCTGCATTTGAATAAAGCACCAAATCCACACTTTTAAGCTTAAATTTCAAAACTAACATTTTAACTACTGATTTTATCTATTTCTGATTTTATTTGTTTGCTTGTTTAAATCACTTTTAAATCATGCTTTTTATTTGTTTTTGTTTCTAATGTCTCTGTAAAGCACTTTGAATCACCTTGTTGTTGAATTGTCTGTGAAGGTTCTCAGTCATCCAGGTCATCGTAGTCAATGGAGCTTGCAAAGAAAAGCGTCTGGACTTCTTTAAGTTGCTTGAAGACGTTTCACTTCACAGCAGGGGCCCTTGACTCCAGGGACAGGTCACTGTAGGCGCAGGGGCCCTTGACTCCAGCAGGGGCCCTTGACTCCAGCAGGGGCCCTTGACCCAGCAGGGGCCCTTGACTCCAGTAAGGGCCCTTGACTCCAGCAGGGGCCCCATGACTCAACCAGGGGCCCTTGACTCCAGGGACGCGTCATTTGAGATGCAGGGACCCTTCACTCCAGCAGGGGCCCTTCACTCCAGCAGGGGCCCTTGAGTAAAGCAGGGGCCCTTGACCCAAGCAGTGTCCCTTGACCCAAGCAGGGGCCCTTGACTCCAGGGATGCGTCACTGGAGGCGCAGGGGCCCTTGACTCCAGCAGGGGCCCTTGAGTAAAGCAGGGGCCCTTGACTCCAGCAGGGGCGCTTGACTCCAGGGACTCGTCACTGGAGGCGCAGGGGCCCTTGACTCCAGCAGGGGCCCTTGACTCAAGCAGGGGCCCTTGACTCCAGCAGGGGCCCTTGACTCCAGCAGGGGCCCTTGACTAAAGAAGGGGCCCTTGACTCAAGCAGGGGCCCTTGACTCCAGGGACGCATCACTGGAGGCGCCGGGGCCCTTGACTACATCAGGGGCCCTTGACCCATGCAGGGGCCCTTGACCCAAGCAGGGGCCCTTGACTACAGCAGGGGCCCTTGACTCCAGCAGGGGCCCTTGACTCCAGGGACGCGTCATTGGAGGCGTCTCTATCAGTCTTAGTTTCAATGGATCTCAGTGCAGCATTTGACACAGTTGACCACAACATATTACTCAAACGACTGGAGAACTGGGCAGGTTTTTCAGGAACTGTACTATACTCGTTAAAAAACATACTTGAAGACTCACCTGTTCTCAGCTGCATTTGAATAAAGCACCAAATCCACACTTTTAAGCTTAAATTTCAAAACTAACATTTTAACTACTGATTTTATCTATTTCTGATTTTATTTGTTTGCTTGTTTAAATCACTTTTAAATCATGCTTTTTATTTGTTTTTGTTTCTAATGTCTCTGTAAAGCACTTTGAATCACCTTGTTGTTGAATTGTCTGTGAAGGTTCTCAGTCATCCAGGTCATCGTAGTCAATGGAGCTTGCAAAGAAAAGCGTCTGGACTTCTTTAAGTTGCTTGAAGACGTTTCACTTCACAGCAGGGGCCCTTGACTCCAGGGACAGGTCACTGTAGGCGCAGGGGCCCTTGACTCCAGCAGGGGCCCTTGACTCCAGCAGGGGCCCTTGACAAAAGCAGGGGCCCTTGACTCCAGTAAGGGCCCTTGAATCAAGCAGGGGCCCTTGACTCCAGCAGGTGCCCATGACTCCAGGGATGCGTCACTGGAGGCGCAGGGGCCCTTGACTCCATCGGGGGCCCTTGTCTCCAGCAGGGGCCCCATGACTCAACCAGGGGCCCTTGACTCCAGCAGGGGCCCTTGACTCCAGGGACGCGTCATTTGAGGTGCAGGGGCCCTTGACTCCAGCAGGGGCCCTTGACTCCAGGGATGCGTCACTGGAGGCGCAGGGGCCCTTGACTCCATCGGGGGCCCTTGTCTCCAGCAGGGGCCCCATGACTCAACCAGGGGCCCTTGACTCCAGCAGGGGCCCTTGACTCCAGGGACGCGTCATTTGAGGTGCAGGGGCCCTTGACTCCAGCAGGGGCCCTTGAGTAAAGCAGGGGCCCTTGACCCAAGCAGGGGCCCTTGACTCCAGGGACGCGTCATTGGAGGCGTCTCTATCAGTCTTAGTTTCAATGGATCTCAGTGCAGCATTTGACACAGTTGATCACAACATATTACTCAAACGACTGGAGAACTGGGCAGGTTTTTCAGGAACTGTACTATACTCGTTAAAAAACATACTTGAAGACTCACCTGTTCTCAGCTGCATTTGAATAAAGCACCAAATCCACACTTTTAAGCTTAAATTTCAAAACTAACATTTTAACTACTGATTTTATCTATTTCTGATTTTATTTGTTTTGATTTTATATACTGTTTTTGTTTGTTTGTTTTTTTGCTTGTTAATTAGTTAGTTACTTTGTTTGCTTGTTTAAATCAATTTTAAATCATGCTTTTTATTTGTTTTTGTTTCTAATGTCTCTGTAAAGCACTTTGAATCACCTTGTTGTTGAATTGTCTGTGAAGGTTCTCAGTCATCCAGGTCATCGTAGTCAATGGAGCTTGCAAAGAAAAGCGTCTGGACTTCTTTAAGTTGCTTGAAGACGTTTCACTTCACAGCAGGGGCCCTTGACTCCATCAGGGGCCCTTGACTCCAGCAGGGGCCCCATGACTCAAGCAGGGGCCCTTGACTCCAACAGGGGCCCTTGACTCCAGGGATGCGTCATTCTTGAGGTGCAGGGACCCTTCACTCCAGAAGGGGCCCTTCACTCCAGCAGGGGCCCTTGACTCAAGCAGGGGCCATTGACTCCAGCAGGGGCCCTTGACTCCAGCAGGGGCCCTTGACTCCAGCAGGGGCCCTTGACTCCAGGGACGCGTCATTGGAGGCGTCTCTATCAGTCTTAGTTTCAATGGATCTCAGTGCAGCATTTGACACAGTTGACCACAACATATTACTCAAACGACTGGAGAACTGGGCAGGTTTTTCAGGAACTGTACTATACTCGTTAAAAAACATACTTGAAGACTCACCTGTTCTCAGCTGCATTTGAATAAAGCACCAAATCCACACTTTTAAGCTTAAATTTCAAAACTAACATTTTAACTACTGATTTTATCTATTTCTGATTTTATTTGTTTTGATTTTATATACTGTTTTTGTTTGTTTGTTTTTTTGCTTGTTAATTAGTTAGTTACTTTGTTTGCTTGTTTAAATCAATTTTAAATCATGCTTTTTATTTGTTTTTGTTTCTAATGTCTCTGTAAAGCACTTTGAATCACCTTGTTGTTGAATTGTCTGTGAATGTTCTCAGTCATCCAGGTCATCGTAGTCAATGGAGCTTGCAAAGAAAAGCGTCTGGACTTCTTTAAGTTGCTTGAAGACGTTTCACTTCACAGCAGGGGCCCTTGACTCCAGGGACAGGTCACTGTAGTCGCAGGGGCCCTTGACTCCAGCAGGGGCCCTTGACAAAAGCAGGGGCCCTTGACAAAAGCAGGGGCCCTTGACTCCAGTGAGGGCCCTTGAATCAAGCAGGGGCCCTTGACTCCAGCAGGTGCCCATGACTCCAGGGATGCGTCACTGGAGGCGCAGGGGCCCTTGACTCCATCGGGGGCCCTTGATTCCAGCAGGGGCCCCATGACTCAACCAGGGGCCCTTGACTCCAGCAGGGGCCCTTGACTCCAGGGACGCGTCATTTGAGGTGCAGGGGCCCTTGACTCCAGCAGGGGCCCTTGAGTAAAGCAGTGGCCCTTGACCCAAGCAGTGTCCCTTGACCCAAGCAGGGGCCCTTGACTCCAGGGATGTGTCACTGGAGGCGCAGGGGCCCTTGACTCCAGCAGGGGCCCTTGAGTAAAGCAGGGGCCCTTGACTCCAGCAGGGGCGCTTGACTCCAGGGACTCGTCACTGGAGGCGATGGGGCCCTTGACTCCAGCAGGGGCCCTTGACTCAAGCAGGGGCCCTTGACTCCAGCAGGGGCCCTTGACTCCAGCAGGGGCCCTTGACTAAAGAAGGGGCCCTTGACTCAAGCAGGGGCCCTTGACTCCAGGGACGCATCACTGGAGGCGCCGGGGCCCTTGACTACATCAGGGGCCCTTGACCCATGCAGGGGCCCTTGACCCAAGCAGGGGCCCTTGACTCCCGGGACGCGTCACTGGAGGCGCAGGGGCCCTTGACTCCAGCAGGGGCCCTTGACTCCAGCAGGGGCCCTTGACTCCAGGGACGCGTCATTGGAGGCGTCTCTATCAGTCTTAGTTTCAATGGATCTCAGTGCAGCATTTGACACAGTTGACCACAACATATTACTCAAACGACTGGAGAACTGGGCAGGTTTTTCAGGAACTGTACTATACTCGTTAAAAAACATACTTGAAGACTCACCTGTTCTCAGCTGCATTTGAATAAAGCACCAAATCCACACTTTTAAGCTTAAATTTCAAAACTAACATTTTAACTACTGATTTTATCTATTTCTGATTTTATTTGTTTGCTTGTTTAAATCACTTTTAAATCATGCTTTTTATTTGTTTTTGTTTCTAATGTCTCTGTAAAGCACTTTGAATCACCTTGTTGTTGAATTGTCTGTGAAGGTTCTCAGTCATCCAGGTCATCGTAGTCAATGGAGCTTGCAAAGAAAAGCGTCTGGACTTCTTTAAGTTGCTTGAAGACGTTTCACTTCACAGCAGGGGCCCTTGACTCCAGGGACAGGTCACTGTAGTCGCAGGGGCCCTTGACTCCAGAAGGGGCCCTTGACAAAAGCAGGGGCCCTTGACTCCAGTAAGGGCCCTTGAATCAAGCAGGGGCCCTTGACTCCAGCAGGTGCCCATGACTCCAGGGATGCGTCACTGGAGGCGCAGGGGCCCTTGACTCCATCGGGGGCCCTTGACTCCAGCAGGGGCCCCATGACTCAACCAGGGGCCCTTGACTCCAGCAGGGGCCCTTGACTCCAGGGACGCGTCATTTGAGGTGCAGGGGCCCTTCACTCCAGCAGGGGCCCTTCACTCCAGCAGGGGCCCTTGAGTAAAGCAGGGGCCCTTGACCCAAGCAGTGTCCCTTGACCCAAGCAGGGGCCCTTGACTCCAGGGATGCGTCACTGGAGGCGCAGGGGCCCTTGACTCCAGCAGGGGCCCTTGAGTAAAGCAGGGGCCCTTGACTCCAGCAGGGGCGCTTGACTCCAGGGACTCGTCACTGGAGGCGCAGGGGCCCTTGACTCCAGCAGGGGCCCTTGACTCAAGCAGGGGCCCTTGACTCCAGCAGGGGCCCTTGACTCCAGCAGGGGCCCTTGACTAAAGAAGGGGCCCTTGACTCAAGCAGGGGCCCTTGACTCCAGGGACGCATCACTGGAGGCGCCGGGGCCCTTGACTACATCAGGGGCCCTTGACCCATGCAGGGGCCCTTGACCCAAGCAGGGGCCCTTGACTACAGCAGGGGCCCTTGACTCCAGCAGGGGCCCTTGACTCCAGGGACGCGTCATTGGAGGCGTCTCTATCAGTCTTAGTTTCAATGGATCTCAGTGCAGCATTTGACACAGTTGACCACAACATATTACTCAAACGACTGGAGAACTGGGCAGGTTTTTCAGGAACTGTACTATACTCGTTAAAAAACATACTTGAAGACTCACCTGTTCTCAGCTGCATTTGAATAAAGCACCAAATCCACACTTTTAAGCTTAAATTTCAAAACTAACATTTTAACTACTGATTTTATCTATTTCTGATTTTATTTGTTTGCTTGTTTAAATCACTTTTAAATCATGCTTTTTATTTGTTTTTGTTTCTAATGTCTCTGTAAAGCACTTTGAATCACCTTGTTGTTGAATTGTCTGTGAAGGTTCTCAGTCATCCAGGTCATCGTAGTCAATGGAGCTTGCAAAGAAAAGCGTCTGGACTTCTTTAAGTTGCTTGAAGACGTTTCACTTCACAGCAGGGGCCCTTGACTCCATCAGGGGCCCTTGACTCCAGCAGGGGCCCCATGACTCAAGCAGGGGCCCTTGACTCCAACAGGGGCCCTTGACTCCAGGGATGCGTCATTCTTGAGGTGCAGGGACCCTTCACTCCAGCAGGGGCCCTTCACTCCAGCAGGGGCCCTTGAGTCAAGCAGGGGCCCTTGACTCAAGCAGGGGCCATTGACTCCAGCAGGGGCCCTTGACTCCAGCAGGGGCCCTTGACTCCAGGGACGCGTCATTGGAGGCGTCTCTATCAGTCTTAGTTTCAATGGATCTCAGTGCAGCATTTGACACAGTTGACCACAACATATTACTCAAACGACTGGAGAACTGGGCAGGTTTTTCAGGAACTGTACTATACTCGTTAAAAAACATACTTGAAGACTCACCTGTTCTCAGCTGCATTTGAATAAAGCACCAAATCCACACTTTTAAGCTTAAATTTCAAAACTAACATTTTAACTACTGATTTTATCTATTTCTGATTTTATTTGTTTGCTTGTTTAAATCACTTTTAAATCATGCTTTTTATTTGTTTTTGTTTCTAATGTCTCTGTAAAGCACTTTGAATCACCTTGTTGTTGAATTGTCTGTGAAGGTTCTCAGTCATCCAGGTCATCGTAGTCAATGGAGCTTGCAAAGAAAAGCGTCTGGACTTCTTTAAGTTGCTTGAAGACGTTTCACTTCACAGCAGGGGCCCTTGACTCCAGGGACAGGTCACTGTAGGCGCAGGGGCCCTTGACTCCAGCAGGGGCCCTTGACTCCAGCAGGGGCCCTTGACCCAGCAGGGGCCCTTGACTCCAGTAAGGGCCCTTGACTCCAGCAGGGGCCCCATGACTCAACCAGGGGCCCTTGACTCCAGGGACGCGTCATTTGAGATGCAGGGACCCTTCACTCCAGCAGGGGCCCTTCACTCCAGCAGGGGCCCTTGAGTAAAGCAGGGGCCCTTGACCCAAGCAGTGTCCCTTGACCCAAGCAGGGGCCCTTGACTCCAGGGATGCGTCACTGGAGGCGCAGGGGCCCTTGACTCCAGCAGGGGCCCTTGAGTAAAGCAGGGGCCCTTGACTCCAGCAGGGGCGCTTGACTCCAGGGACTCGTCACTGGAGGCGCAGGGGCCCTTGACTCCAGCAGGGGCCCTTGACTCAAGCAGGGGCCCTTGACTCCAGCAGGGGCCCTTGACTCCAGCAGGGGCCCTTGACTAAAGAAGGGGCCCTTGACTCAAGCAGGGGCCCTTGACTCCAGGGACGCATCACTGGAGGCGCCGGGGCCCTTGACTACATCAGGGGCCCTTGACCCATGCAGGGGCCCTTGACCCAAGCAGGGGCCCTTGACTACAGCAGGGGCCCTTGACTCCAGCAGGGGCCCTTGACTCCAGGGACGCGTCATTGGAGGCGTCTCTATCAGTCTTAGTTTCAATGGATCTCAGTGCAGCATTTGACACAGTTGACCACAACATATTACTCAAACGACTGGAGAACTGGGCAGGTTTTTCAGGAACTGTACTATACTCGTTAAAAAACATACTTGAAGACTCACCTGTTCTCAGCTGCATTTGAATAAAGCACCAAATCCACACTTTTAAGCTTAAATTTCAAAACTAACATTTTAACTACTGATTTTATCTATTTATGATTTTATTTGTTTGCTTGTTTAAATCACTTTTAAATCATGCTTTTTATTTGTTTTTGTTTCTAATGTCTCTGTAAAGCACTTTGAATCACCTTGTTGTTGAATTGTCTGTGAAGGTTCTCAGTCATCCAGGTCATCGTAGTCAATGGAGCTTGCAAAGAAAAGCGTCTGGACTTCTTTAAGTTGCTTGAAGACGTTTCACTTCACAGCAGGGGCCCTTGACTCCAGGGACAGGTCACTGTAGGCGCAGGGGCCCTTGACTCCAGCAGGGGCCCTTGACTCCAGCAGGGGCCCTTGACAAAAGCAGGGGCCCTTGACTCCAGTAAGGGCCCTTGAATCAAGCAGGGGCCCTTGACTCCAGCAGGTGCCCATGACTCCAGGGATGCGTCACTGGAGGCGCAGGGGCCCTTGACTCCATCGGGGGCCCTTGTCTCCAGCAGGGGCCCCATGACTCAACCAGGGGCCCTTGACTCCAGCAGGGGCCCTTGACTCCAGGGACGCGTCATTTGAGGTGCAGGGGCCCTTGACTCCAGCAGGGGCCCTTGACTCCAGGGATGCGTCACTGGAGGCGCAGGGGCCCTTGACTCCATCGGGGGCCCTTGTCTCCAGCAGGGGCCCCATGACTCAACCAGGGGCCCTTGACTCCAGCAGGGGCCCTTGACTCCAGGGACGCGTCATTTGAGGTGCAGGGGCCCTTGACTCCAGCAGGGGCCCTTGAGTAAAGCAGGGGCCCTTGACCCAAGCAGGGGCCCTTGACTCCAGGGACGCGTCATTGGAGGCGTCTCTATCAGTCTTAGTTTCAATGGATCTCAGTGCAGCATTTGACACAGTTGATCACAACATATTACTCAAACGACTGGAGAACTGGGCAGGTTTTTCAGGAACTGTACTATACTCGTTAAAAAACATACTTGAAGACTCACCTGTTCTCAGCTGCATTTGAATAAAGCACCAAATCCACACTTTTAAGCTTAAATTTCAAAACTAACATTTTAACTACTGATTTTATCTATTTCTGATTTTATTTGTTTTGATTTTATATACTGTTTTTGTTTGTTTGTTTTTTTGCTTGTTAATTAGTTAGTTACTTTGTTTGCTTGTTTAAATCAATTTTAAATCATGCTTTTTATTTGTTTTTGTTTCTAATGTCTCTGTAAAGCACTTTGAATCACCTTGTTGTTGAATTGTCTGTGAAGGTTCTCAGTCATCCAGGTCATCGTAGTCAATGGAGCTTGCAAAGAAAAGCGTCTGGACTTCTTTAAGTTGCTTGAAGACGTTTCACTTCACAGCAGGGGCCCTTGACTCCATCAGGGGCCCTTGACTCCAGCAGGGGCCCCATGACTCAAGCAGGGGCCCTTGACTCCAACAGGGGCCCTTGACTCCAGGGATGCGTCATTCTTGAGGTGCAGGGACCCTTCACTCCAGAAGGGGCCCTTCACTCCAGCAGGGGCCCTTGACTCAAGCAGGGGCCATTGACTCCAGCAGGGGCCCTTGACTCCAGCAGGGGCCCTTGACTCCAGGGACGCGTCATTGGAGGCGTCTCTATCAGTCTTAGTTTCAATGGATCTCAGTGCAGCATTTGACACAGTTGACCACAACATATTACTCAAACGACTGGAGAACTGGGCAGGTTTTTCAGGAACTGTACTATACTCGTTAAAAAACATACTTGAAGACTCACCTGTTCTCAGCTGCATTTGAATAAAGCACCAAATCCACACTTTTAAGCTTAAATTTCAAAACTAACATTTTAACTACTGATTTTATCTATTTCTGATTTTATTTGTTTTGATTTTATATACTGTTTTTGTTTGTTTGTTTTTTTGCTTGTTAATTAGTTAGTTACTTTGTTTGCTTGTTTAAATCAATTTTAAATCATGCTTTTTATTTGTTTTTGTTTCTAATGTCTCTGTAAAGCACTTTGAATCACCTTGTTGTTGAATTGTCTGTGAATGTTCTCAGTCATCCAGGTCATCGTAGTCAATGGAGCTTGCAAAGAAAAGCGTCTGGACTTCTTTAAGTTGCTTGAAGACGTTTCACTTCACAGCAGGGGCCCTTGACTCCAGGGACAGGTCACTGTAGTCGCAGGGGCCCTTGACTCCAGCAGGGGCCCTTGACAAAAGCAGGGGCCCTTGACAAAAGCAGGGGCCCTTGACTCCAGTGAGGGCCCTTGAATCAAGCAGGGGCCCTTGACTCCAGCAGGTGCCCATGACTCCAGGGATGCGTCACTGGAGGCGCAGGGGCCCTTGACTCCATCGGGGGCCCTTGATTCCAGCAGGGGCCCCATGACTCAACCAGGGGCTCTTGACTCCAGCAGGGGCCCTTGACTCCAGGGACGCGTCATTTGAGGTGCAGGGGCCCTTGACTCCAGCAGGGGCCCTTGAGTAAAGCAGTGGCCCTTGACCCAAGCAGTGTCCCTTGACCCAAGCAGGGGCCCTTGACTCCAGGGATGTGTCACTGGAGGCGCAGGGGCCCTTGACTCCAGCAGGGGCCCTTGAGTAAAGCAGGGGCCCTTGACTCCAGCAGGGGCGCTTGACTCCAGGGACTCGTCACTGGAGGCGATGGGGCCCTTGACTCCAGCAGGGGCCCTTGACTCAAGCAGGGGCCCTTGACTCCAGCAGGGGCCCTTGACTCCAGCAGGGGCCCTTGACTAAAGAAGGGGCCCTTGACTCAAGCAGGGGCCCTTGACTCCAGGGACGCATCACTGGAGGCGCCGGGGCCCTTGACTACATCAGGGGCCCTTGACCCATGCAGGGGCCCTTGACCCAAGCAGGGGCCCTTGACTCCCGGGACGCGTCACTGGAGGCGCAGGGGCCCTTGACTCCAGCAGGGGCCCTTGACTCCAGCAGGGGCCCTTGACTCCAGGGACGCGTCATTGGAGGCGTCTCTATCAGTCTTAGTTTCAATGGATCTCAGTGCAGCATTTGACACAGTTGACCACAACATATTACTCAAACGACTGGAGAACTGGGCAGGTTTTTCAGGAACTGTACTATACTCGTTAAAAAACATACTTGAAGACTCACCTGTTCTCAGCTGCATTTGAATAAAGCACCAAATCCACACTTTTAAGCTTAAATTTCAAAACTAACATTTTAACTACTGATTTTATCTATTTCTGATTTTATTTGTTTGCTTGTTTAAATCACTTTTAAATCATGCTTTTTATTTGTTTTTGTTTCTAATGTCTCTGTAAAGCACTTTGAATCACCTTGTTGTTGAATTGTCTGTGAAGGTTCTCAGTCATCCAGGTCATCGTAGTCAATGGAGCTTGCAAAGAAAAGCGTCTGGACTTCTTTAAGTTGCTTGAAGACGTTTCACTTCACAGCAGGGGCCCTTGACTCCAGGGACAGGTCACTGTAGTCGCAGGGGCCCTTGACTCCAGAAGGGGCCCTTGACAAAAGCAGGGGCCCTTGACTCCAGTAAGGGCCCTTGAATCAAGCAGGGGCCCTTGACTCCAGCAGGTGCCCATGACTCCAGGGATGCGTCACTGGAGGCGCAGGGGCCCTTGACTCCATCGGGGGCCCTTGACTCCAGCAGGGGCCCCATGACTCAACCAGGGGCCCTTGACTCCAGCAGGGGCCCTTGACTCCAGGGACGCGTCATTTGAGGTGCAGGGGCCCTTCACTCCAGCAGGGGCCCTTCACTCCAGCAGGGGCCCTTGAGTAAAGCAGGGGCCCTTGACCCAAGCAGTGTCCCTTGACCCAAGCAGGGGCCCTTGACTCCAGGGATGCGTCACTGGAGGCGCAGGGGCCCTTCACTCCAGCAGGGGCCCTTGAGTAAAGCAGGGGCCCTTGACTCCAGCAGGGGCGCTTGACTCCAGGGACTCGTCACTGGAGGCGATGGGGCCCTTGACTCCAGCAGGGCCCTTGACTCAAGCAGGGGCCCTTGACTCCAGTAAGGGCCCTTGACTCCAGCAGGGGCCCCATGACTCAACCAGGGGCCCTTGACTCCAGGGACGCGTCATTTGAGGTGCAGGGGCCCTTCACTCCAGCAGGGGCCCTTCACTCCAGCAGGGGCCCTTGAGTAAAGCAGGGGCCCTTGACCCAAGCAGGGGCCCTTGACTCCAGGGATGCGTCACTGGAGGCGCAGGGGCCCTTGACTCCAGCAGGGGCCCTTGAGTAAAGCAGGGGCCCTTGACTCCAGCAGGGGCGCTTCACTCCAGGGACTCGTCACTGGAGGCGCAGGGGCCCTTGACTCCAGCAGGGGCCCTTGACTCAAGCAGGGGCCCTTGACTCCAGCAGGGGCCCTTGACTCCAGCAGGGGCCCTTGACTAAAGAAGGGGCCCTTGACTCAAGCAGGGGCCCTTGACTCCAGGGACGCATCACTGGAGGCGCCGGGGCCCTTGACTACATCAGGGGCCCTTGACCCATGCAGGGGCCCTTGACCCAAGCAGGGGCCCTTGACTCCCGGGACGCGTCACTGGAGGCGCAGGGGCCCTTGACTACAGCAGGGGCCCTTGACTCCAGCAGGGGCCCTTGACTCCAGGGACGCGTCATTGGAGGCGTCTCTATCAGTCTTAGTTTCAATGGATCTCAGTGCAGCATTTGACACAGTTGACCACAACATATTACTCAAACGACTGGAGAACTGGGCAGGTTTTTCAGGAACTGTACTATACTCGTTAAAAAACATACTTGAAGACTCACCTGTTCTCAGCTGCATTTGAATAAAGCACCAAATCCACACTTATAAGCTTAAATTTCAAAACTAACATTTTAACTACTGATTTTATCTATTTATGATTTTATTTGTTTGCTTGTTTAAATCACTTTTAAATCATGCTTTTTATTTGTTTTTGTTTCTAATGTCTCTGTAAAGCACTTTGAATCACCTTGTTGTTGAATTGTCTGTGAAGGTTCTCAGTCATCCAGGTCATCGTAGTCAATGGAGCTTGCAAAGAAAAGCGTCTGGACTTCTTTAAGTTGCTTGAAGACGTTTCACTTCACAGCAGGGGCCCTTGACTCCAGGGACAGGTCACTGTAGGCGCAGGGGCCCTTGACTCCAGCAGCGGCCCTTGACTCCAGCAGGGGCCCTTGACAAAAGCAGGGGCCCTTGACTCCAGTAAGGGCCCTTGACTCCAGCAGGGGCCCCATGACTCAACCAGGGGCCCTTGACTCCAGGGACGCGTCATTTGAGATGCAGGGGCCCTTCACTCCAGCAGGGGCCCTTCACTCCAGCAGGGGCCCTTGAGTAAAGCAGGGGCCCTTGACCCAAGCAGTGTCCCTTGACCCAAGCAGGGGCCCTTGACTCCAGGGATGCGTCACTGGAGGCGCAGGGGCCCTAGACTCCAGCAGGGGCCCTTGAGTAAAGCAGGGGCCCTTGACTCCAGCAGGGGCGCTTGACTCCAGGGACTCGTCACTGGAGGCGCAGGGGCCCTTGACTCCAGCAGGGGCCCTTGACTCCATCAGGGGCCCTTGACTCCAGCAGGGGCCCCATGACTCAACCAGGGGCCCTTGACTCCAGCAGGGGCCCTTGACTCCAGGGACGCGTCATTTGAGGTGCAGGGGCCCTTGACTCCAGCAGGGGCCCTTGAGTAAAGCAGTGGCCCTTGACCCAAGCAGTGTCCCTTGACCCAAGCAGGGGCCCTTGACTCCAGGGATGCGTCACTGGAGGCGCAGGGGCCCTTGACAAAAGCAGGGGCCCTTGACTCCAGTAAGGGCCCTTGAATCAAGCAGGGGCCCTTGACTCCAGCAGGTGCCCATGACTCCAGGGATGCGTCACTGGAGGCGCAGGGGCCCTTGACTCCATCGGGGGCCCTTGACTCCAGCAGGGGCCCCATGACTCAACCAGGGGCCCTTGACTCCAGCAGGGGCCCTTGACTCCAGGGACGCGTCATATGAGGTGCAGGGGCCCTTCACTCCAGCAGGGGCCCTTCACTCCAGCAGGGGCCCTTGAGTAAAGCAGGGGCCCTTGACCCAAGCAGTGTCCCTTGACCCAAGCAGGGGCCCTTGACTCCAGGGATGCGTCACTGGAGGCGCAGGGGCCCTTCACTCCAGCAGGGGCCCTTGAGTAAAGCAGGGGCCCTTGACTCCAGCAGGGGCGCTTGACTCCAGGGACTCGTCACTGGAGGCGATGGGGCCCTTGACTCCAGCAGGGCCCTTGACTCAAGCAGGGGCCCTTGACTCCAGCAGGGGCCCTTGACAAAAGCAGGGGCCCTTGACTCCAGTAAGGGCCCTTGACTCCAGCAGGGGCCCCATGACTCAACCAGGGGCCCTTGACTCCAGGGACGCGTCATTTGAGGTGCAGGGGCCCTTCACTCCAGCAGGGGCCCTTCACTCCAGCAGGGGCCCTTGAGTAAAGCAGGGGCCCTTGACCCAAGCAGGGGCCCTTGACTCCCGGGACGCGTCACTGGAGGCGCAGGGGCCCTTGACTCCAGCAGGGGCCCTTGACTCCAGGGACGCGTCATTGGAGGCGTCTCTATCAGTCTTAGTTTCAATGGATCTCAGTGCAGCATTTGACACAGTTGACCACAACATATTACTCAAATGACTGGAGAACTGGGCAGGTTTTTCAGGAACTGTACTATACTCGTTAAAAAACATACTTGAAGACTCACCTGTTCTCAGCTGCATTTGAATAAAGCACCAAATCCACACTTTTAAGCTTAAATTTCAAAACTAACATTTTAACTACTGATTTTATCTATTTCTGATTTTATTTGTTTGCTTGTTTAAATCACTTTTAAATCATGCTTTTTATTTGTTTTTGTTTCTAATGTCTCTGTAAAGCACTTTGAATCACCTTGTTGTTGAATTGTCTGTGAAGGTTCTCAGTCATCCAGGTCATCGTAGTCAATGGAGCTTGCAAAGAAAAGCGTCTGGACTTCTTTAAGTTGCTTGAAGACGTTTCACTTCACAGCAGGGGCCCTTGACTCCAGCAGGGGCCCTTGACTCAAGCAGGGGCCCTTGACTCCAGCAGGGGCCCTTGACTCCAGCAGGGGCCCTTGACTAAAGAAAGGGCCCTTGACTCAAGCAGGGGCCCTTGACTCCAGGGACGCATCACTGGAGGCGCCTGGGCCCTTGACTCCAGCAGGGGCCCTTGACCCATGCAGGGGCCCTTGACCCAAGCAGGGGCCCTTGACTCCCGGGACGCGTCACTGGAGGCGTCTCTATCAGTCTTAGTTTCACTGGATCTCAGTGCAGCATTTGACACAGTTTACCACAACATATTACTCAAACGACTGGAGAACTGGGCAGGTTTTTCAGGAACTGTACTAAACTCGTTAAAAAACATACTTGAAGACTCACCTGTTCTCAGCTGCATTTGAATAAAGCACCAAATCCACACTTTTAAGCTTAAATTTCAAAACTAACATTTTAACTACTGATTTTATCTATTTCTGATTTTATTTGTTTGCTTGTTTAAATCACTTTTAAATCATGCTTTTTATTTGTTTTTGTTTCTAATGTCTCTGTAAAGCACTTTGAATCACCTTGTTGTTGAATTGTCTGTGAAGGTTCTCAGTCATCCAGGTCATCGTAGTCAATGGAGCTTGCAAAGAAAAGCGTCTGGACTTCTTTAAGTTGCTTGAAGACGTTTCACTTCACAGCAGGGGCCCTTGACTCCAGGGACAGGTCACTGTAGGCGCAGGGGCCCTTGACTCCAGCAGGGGCCCTTGACAAAAGTAGGGGCCCTTGACTCCAGTAAGGGCCCTTGACTCCAGCAGGGGCCCCATGACTCAACCAGGGGCCCTTGACTCCAGGGACGCGTCATTTGAGGTGCAGGGGCCCTTCACTCCAGCAGGGGCCCTTCACTCCAGCAGGGGCCCTTGAGTAAAGCAGGGGCCCTTGACCCAAGCAGTGTCCCTTGACCCAAGCAGGGGCCCTTGACTCCAGGGATGCGTCACTGGAGACGCAGGGGCCCTTGACTCCAGCAGGGGCCCTTGAGTAAAGCAGGGGCCCTTGACTCCAGCAGGGGCGCTTGAGTCCAGGGACTCGTCACTGGAGGCGCAGGGACCCTTGACTCCAGCAGGGGCCCTTGACTCAAGCAGGGGCCCTTGACTCCAGCAGGGGCCCTTGACTCCAGCAGGGGCCCTTGACTAAAGAAGGGGCCCTTGACTCAAGCAGGGGCCCTTGACTCCAGGGACGCATCACTGGAGGCGCCGGGGCCCTTGACTACATCAGGGGCCCTTGACCCATGCAGGGGCCCTTGACCCAAGCAGGGGCCCTTGACTCCCGGGACGCGTCACTGGAGGCGCAGGGGCCCTTGACTCCAGCAGGGGCCCTTGACTCCAGCAGGGGCCCTTGACTCCAGGGACGCGTCATTGGAGGCGTCTCTATTAGTCTTAGTTTCAATGGATCTCAGTGCAGCATTTGACACAGTTGACCACAACATATTACTCAAACGACTGGAGAACTGGGCAGGTTTTTCAGGAACTGTACTATACTCGTTAAAAAACATACTTGAAGACTCACCTGTTCTCAGCTGCATTTGAATAAAGCACCAAATCCACACTTTTAAGCTTAAATTTCAAAACTAACATTTTAACTACTGATTTTATCTATTTCTGATTTTATTTGTTTGCTTGTTTAAATCACTTTTAAATCATGCTTTTTATTTGTTTTTGTTTCTAATGTCTCTGTAAAGCACTTTGAATCACCTTGTTGTTGAATTGTCTGTGAAGGTTCTCAGTCATCCAGGTCATCGTAGTCAATGGAGCTTGCAAAGAAAAGCGTCTGGACTTCTTTAAGTTGCTTGAAGACGTTTCACTTCACAGCAGGGGCCCTTGACTCCAGCAGGTGCCCATGACTCCAGGGATGCGTCATTGGAGGCGCAGGGGCCCTTGACTAAAGCAGGGGCTCTTCACTCCAGTAATTGCCCTTGACTCAAGCAGGGGCCCTTGACTCCAGCAGGGGCCCTTTACTCCAGGGACGCGTCATTGGAGGCGCAGGCACCCCTTGACTCAAGCAGGGGCCCTTGACTCCAGCAGGGGCCCATGACTCGAGGGACGCGTCACTGGAGGCGCAGGGGCCCTTGACTCCAGCAGGGGCTCTTGACTCAAGTTGGTGCCCATGACTCCAGGTATGCGTCACTGGAGGCGCAGGGGCCCTTGACTCACGCAGGGGCCCTTGACTCCAGCAGGGGCCCTTAACTCCAGCAGGGGCGCTTGACTCAAGCAGGGGCCCTTGACTCCAGCAGGGGCCCTTGAGTAAAGCAGGGGCCCTTGGCTCACGCAGGGGCCCTTGACTCCAGCAGGGGCCCTTGACTAAAGCAGGGGCCATTGACTCCAGCAGGGGCCCTTCACTCCAGCAGGGGCCCCATGACTCCAGGGATGCGTCACTGGAGGCGCAGGGGCCCTTGACTCCAGCAGGGGCCCTTGACCCAAGCAGGGGCCCTTGACTCCCGGGACGCGTCACTGGAGGCGTCTCTATCAGTCTTAGTTTCACTGGATCTCAGTGCAGCATTTGACACAGTTGACCACAACATATTACTCAAACGACTGGAGAACTGGGCAGGTTTTTCAGGAACTGGACTAAACTCGTTAAAAAACATACTTGAAGACTCACCTGTTCTCAGTTGCATTTGAATAAAGCACCAAATCCACACTTTTAAGCTTAAATTTCAAAACTAACATTTTAACTACTGATTTTATCTATTTCTGATTTTATTTGTTTTGATTTTATATACTGTTTTTGTTTGTTTGTTTTTTTGCTTGTTAATTAGTTAGTTACTTTGTTTGCTTGTTTAAATCAATTTTAAATCATGCTTTTTATTTGTTTTTGTTTCTAATGTCTCTGTAAAGCACTTTGAATCACCTTGTTGTTGAATTGTCTGTGAAGGTTCTCAGTCATCCAGGTCATCGTAGTCAATGGAGCTTGCAAAGAAAAGCGTCTGGACTTCTTTAAGTTGCTTGAAGACGTTTCACTTCACAGCAGGGGCCCTTGACTCCAGGGACAGGTCACTGGAGGCGCAGGGGCCCTTGACTCCAGCAGGGGCCCTTGACAAAAGCAGGGGCCCTTGACTCCAGTAAGGGCCCTTGAATCAAGCAGGGGCCCTTGACTCCAGCAGGTGCCCATGACTCCAGGGATGCGTCACTGGAGGCGCAGGGGCCCTTGACTCCATCAGGGGCCCTTGACTCCAGCAGGGGCCCTTGACTCCAGCAGGGGCCCTTGACTCCAGCAGGGGCCCTTGACTAAAGAAGGGGCCCTTGACTCCAGCAGGGGCCCTTGACTCCAGGGACGCATCACTGGAGGCGCCTGGGCCCTTGACTCCAGCAGGGGCCCTTGACCCATGCAGGGGCCCTTGACCCAAGCAGGGGCCCTTGACTCCCGCGACGCGTCACTGGAGGCGCAGGGGCCCTTGACTCCAGCAGGGGCCCTTGAATCCAGGGACGCGTCATTGGAGGCGTCTCTATCAGTCTTAGTTTCACTGGATCTCAGTGCAGCATTTGACACAGTTGACCACAACATATTACTCAAACGACTGGAGAACTGGGCAGGTTTTTCAGGAACTGTACTATACTCGTTAAAAAACATACTTGAAGACTCACCTGTTCTCAGCTGCATTTGAATAAAGCACCAAATCCACACTTTTAAGCTTAAATTTCAAAAGTAACATTTTAACTACTGATTTTATCTATTTATGATTTTATTTGTTTGCTTGTTTAAATCACTTTTAAATCATGCTTTTTATTTGTTTTTGTTTCTAATGTCTCTGTAAAGCACTTTGAATCACCTTGTTGTTGAATTGTCTGTGAAGGTTCTCAGTCATCCAGGTCATCGTAGTCAATGGAGCTTGCAAAGAAAAGCGTCTGGACTTCTTTAAGTTGCTTGAAGACGTTTCACTTCACAGCAGGGGCCCTTGACTCCAGCAGGTGCCCATGACTCCAGGGATGCGTCATTGGAGGCGCAGGGGCCCTTGACTAAAGCAGGGGCCCTTGACTCCAGTAAGGGCCCTTAACTCAAGCAGGGGCCCTTGACTCCAGCAGGTGCCCATGACTCCAGGGATGCGTCATTGGAGGCGCAGGGGCCCTTGACTCAAGCAGGGGCCATTGACTCCAGCAGGGGCCCTTGACCCCAGGGACGCGTCATTTGAGGCGCAGGGGCCCTTGACTCCAGCAGGGGCCCTTGACTCAAGCAGGGGCCATTGACTCCAGCAGGGGCCCTTGACTCCAGCAGGGGCCCTTGACTCCAGCAGGGGCCCCATGACTCCAGGGATGCGTCACTGGAGGCGCAGGGGCCCTTGACTCCAGCAGGGGCCGTTGACTAAAGAAGGGGCCCTTGATTCAATCAGGGGCCCTTGACTCCAGCAGGGGCCCATGACTCCAGGGATGCGTCACTGGAGGCGCAGGGGCCTTTGACTCCAGCAGGGGCCCTTGACTCCAGGAACGCTTCACTTGAGGCGCAGGGGCCCTTGACTCCAGCAGGGGCCCTTGACTCCAGGGACGCGTCACTGGAGGCGCAGGGGCCCTTGACTCCAGCAGGGGCCCTTGACTCAAGCAGGGGCCCTTGACTCAAGCAGGGGCCTTTGACTCCAGCAGGGGCCCTTTACTCCAGGGACGCGTCATTGGAGGCGCAGGGCCCCTTGACTCAAGCAGGGGCCCTTGACTCAAACAGGGGCCCATGACTCGAGGGACGCGTCACTGGAGGCGCAGGGGCCCTTGACTCCAGCAGGGGCCCTTGACTCCAGGGACACGTCATTTGAGGTGCAGGGGCCCTTCACTCCAGCAGGGGCCCTTCACTCCAGCAGGGGCCCTTGAGTAAAGCAGAGGCCCTTGACCCAAGCAGTGTCCCTTGACCCAAGCAGGGGCCCTTGACTCCAGGGACGCGTCACTGGAGGCGCAGGGGCCCTTGACTCCAGCAGGGGCCCTTGAGTAAAGCAGGGGCCCTTGACTCCAGCAGGGGCCCTTGACTCAAGCAGGGGCCCTTGACTCCAGCAGGGGCCCTTGACTCCAGCAGGGGCCCTTGACTAAAGAAGGGGCCCTTGACTCAAGCAGGGGCCCTTGACTCCAGGGACGCATCACTCGAGGCGCCGGGGCCCTTGACTACATCAGGGGCCCTTGACCCATGCAGGGGCCCTTGACCCAAGCAGGGGCCCTTGACTCCCGGGACGCGTCACTGGAGGCGCAGGGGCCCTTGACTCCAGCAGGGGCCCTTGACTCCAGCAGGGGCCCTTGACTCCAGGGATGCGTCATTGGAGGCGTCTCTATCAGTCTTAGTTTCAATGGATCTCAGTGCAGCATTTGACACAGTTGACCACAACATATTACTCAAACGACTGGAGAACTGGGCAGGTTTTTCAGGAACTGTACTATACTCGTTAAAAAACATACTTGAAGACTCACCTGTTCTCAGCTGCATTTGAATAAAGCACCAAATCCACACTTTTAAGCTTAAATTTCAAAACTAACATTTTAACTACTGATTTTATCTATTTATGATTTTATTTGTTTGCTTGTTTAAATCACTTTTAAATCATGCTTTTTATTTGTTTTTGTTTCTAATGTCTCTGTAAAGCACTTTGAATCACCTTGTTGTTGAATTGTCTGTGAAGGTTCTCAGTCATCCAGGTCATCGTAGTCAATGCAGCTTGCAAAGAAAAGCGTCTGGACTTCTTTAAGTTGCTTGAAGACGTTTCACTTCACAGCAGGGGCCCTTGACTCCAGCAGGTGCCCATGACTCCAGGGATGCGTCATTGGAGGCGCAGGGGCCCTTGACTAAAGCAGGGGCCCTTGACTCCAGTAAGGGCCCTTAACTCAAGCAGGGGCCCTTGACTCCAGCAGGTGCCCATGACTCCAGGGATGCGTCATTGGAGGCGCAGGGGCCCTTGACTCAAGCAGGGGCCATTGACTCCAGCAGGGGCCCTTGACCCCAGGGACGCGTCATTTGAGGCGCAGGGGCCCTTGACTCCAGCAGGGGCCCTTGACTCAAGCAGGGGCCATTGACTAGAGCAGGGGCCCTTGACTCCAGCAGGGGCCCTTGACTCCAGCAGGGGCCCCATGACTCCAGGGATGCGTCACTGGAGGCGCAGGGGCCCTTGACTCCAGCAGGGGCCGTTGACTAAAGAAGGGGCCCTTGATTCAATCAGGGGCCCTTGACTCCAGCAGGGGCCCATGACTCCAGGGATGCGTCACTGGAGGCGCAGGGGCCTTTGACTCCAGCAGGGGCCCTTGACTCCAGGAACGCTTCACTTGAGGCGCAGGGGCCCTTGACTCCAGCAGGGGCCCTTGACTCCAGGGACGCATCACTGGAGGCGCAGGGGCCCTTCACTCCAGCAGGGGCCCTTGACTCAAGCAGGGGCCCTTGACTCAAGCAGGGGCCCTTGACTCCAGCAGGGGCCCTTTACTCCAGGGACGCGTCATTGGAGGCGCAGGGCCCCTTGACTCAAGCAGGGGCCCTTGACTCCAGCAGGGGCCCATGACTCGAGGGACGCGTCACTGGAGGCGCAGGGGCCCTTGACTCCAGCAGGGGCCCTTGACTCCAGGGACGCGTCATTTGAGGTGCAGGGGCCCTTCACTCCAGAAGGGGGCCCTTCACTCCAGCAGGGGCCCTTGAGTAAAGCAGAGGCCCTTGACCCAAGCAGTGTCCCTTGACCCAAGCAGGGGCCCTTGACTCCAGGGATGCGTCACTGGAGGCGCAGGGGCCCTTGACTCCAGCAGGGGCCCTTGAGTAAAGCAGGGGCCCTTGACTCCAGCAGGGGCCCTTGACTCCAGCAGGGGCCCTTGACTCCAGCAGGGGCCCTTGACTCAAGCAGGGGCCCTTGACTCCAGGGACGCATCACTGGAGGCGCCGGGGCCCTTGACTACATCAGGGGCCCTTGACCCATGCAGGGGCCCTTGACCCAAGCAGGGGCCCTTGACTCCCGGGACGCGTCACTGGAGGCGCAGGGGCCCTTGACTCCAGCAGGGGCCCTTGACTCCAGCAGGGGCCCTTGACTCCAGGGATGCGTCATTGGAGGCGTCTCTATCAGTCTTAGTTTCAATGGATCTCAGTGCAGCATTTGACACAGTTGACCACAACATATTACTCAAACGACTGGAGAACTGGGCAGGTTTTTCAGGAACTGTACTATACTCGTTAAAAAACATACTTGAAGACTCACCTGTTCTCAGCTGCATTTGAATAAAGCACCAAATCCACACTTTTAAGCTTAAATTTCAAAACTAACATTTTAACTACTGATTTTATCTATTTATGATTTTATTTGTTTGCTTGTTTAAATCACTTTTAAATCATGCTTTTTATTTGTTTTTGTTTCTAATGTCTCTGTAAAGCACTTTGAATCACCTTGTTGTTGAATTGTCTGTGAAGGTTCTCAGTCATCCAGGTCATCGTAGTCAATGCAGCTTGCAAAGAAAAGCGTCTGGACTTCTTTAAGTTGCTTGAAGACGTTTCACTTCACAGCAGGGGCCCTTGACTCCAGCAGGGGCCCTTGACTCAAGCAGGGGCCCTTGACTCCAGCAGGGGCCCGTGACTAAAGAAGGGGCCCTTGACTCAAGCAGGGGCCCTTGACTCCAGGGACGCATCACTGGAGGCGCCGGGGCCCTTGACTACATCAGGGGCCCTTGACCCAAGCAGGGGCCCTTGACTCCAGCAGGGGCCCTTGACTCCAGCAGGGGCCCTTGACTCCAGGGACGCGTCATTTTTGAGGTGCAGGGACCCTTCACTCCAGCAGGGGCCCTTGACTCCAGCAGGGGCCCCATGACTCCAGGGATACGTCACTGGAGGCGCAGGGGCCCTTGACTCCAGCAGGGGCCCTTGACTAAAGAAGGGGCCCTTGATTCAATCAGGGGCCCTTGATTCCAGCAGAGGCCCATGACTCCAGGGATGCGTCACTGGAGGCGCAGGGGCCTTTGAATCCAGCAGGGGCCCTTGACTCCAGGAACGCTTCACTTGAGGCGCAGGGGCCCTTGACTCCAGCAGGGGCCCTTGACTCCAGGGACGCGTCACTGGAGGCGCAGGGGCCCTTGACTCAAGCAGGGGCCCTTGACTCCAGCCGGGGCCCTTTACTCCAGGGACGCGTCATTGGAGGCGCAGGGCCCCTTGACTCAAGCAGGGGCCCTTGACTCCAGCAGGGGCCCCATGACTCGAGGGACGCGTCACTGGAGGCGCAGGGGCCCTTGACTCCAGCAGGGGCCCTTGACTCCAGGGACGCGTCACTGGAGGCGCAGGGGCCCTTGACTCCAGCAGGGGCTCTTGACTCAAGTTGGTGCCCATGACTCCAGGTATGCGTCACTGGAGGCGCAGGGGCCCTTGACTCACGCAGGGGCCCTTGACTCCAGCAGGGGCCCTTGACTCAAGAAGGGGCCCTTGACTAAAGAAGGGGCCCTTGACTCAAGCAGGGGCCCTTAACTCCAGCAGGGGCGCTTGACTCAAGCAGGGGCCCTTGACTCCAGCAGGGGCCCTTGAGTAAAGCAGGGGCCCTTGACTCCAGCCGGGGCCCTTGACTCACGCAGGGGCCCTTGACTCCAGCAGGGGCCCTTGACTAAAGCAGGGGCCATTGACTCCAGCAGGGGCCCTTGACTCCAGCAGGGGCCCCATGACTCAAGCAGGGGCCCTTCACTCCAGCAGGGGCCCTTCACTCCAGCAGGGGCCCCATGACTCCAGGGATGCGTCACTGGAGGCGCAGGGGCCCTTGACTCCAGCAGGGGCCCTTGACCCAAGCAGGGGCCCTTGACTCCCGGGACGCGTCACTGGAGGCGTCTCTATCAGTCTTAGTTTCACTGGATCTCAGTGCAGCATTTGACACAGTTGACCACAACATATTACTCAAACGACTGGAGAACTGGGCAGGTTTTTCAGGAACTGTACTAAACTCGTTAAAAAACATACTTGAAGACTCACCTGTTCTCAGCTGCATTTGAATAAAGCACCAAATCCACACTTTTAAGCTTAAATTTCAAAAGTAACATTTTAACTACTGATTTTATCTATTTCTGATTTTATTTGTTTGCTTGTTTAAATCACTTTTAAATCATGCTTTTTATTTGTTTTTGTTTCTAATGTCTCTGTAAAGCACTTTGAATCACCTTGTTGTTGAATTGTCTGTGAAGGTTCTCAGTCATCCAGGTCATCGTAGTCAATGGAGCTTGCAAAGAAAAGCGTCTGGACTTCTTTAAGTTGTTTGAAGACGTTTCACTTCACAGCAGGGGCCCTTGAGTCAAGCAGGGGCCCTTGACTGAAGAAGGGGCCCTTGACTACATCAGGGGCCCTTGACTCCAGCAGGGGCCCTTTACTCCAAGGACGCGTCATTGTAGGCGCAGGGGCCCTTAACTCCAGCAGGGGCCCTTGACTCCAGAGACGCTTCACTTGAGGCGCAGGGGCCCTTGACTCCAGGGACGTGTCACTGGAGGCGCAGGGGCCCTTGACTCCAGCAGGGGCCCTTGACTCCAGGGACGCGTCACTGGAGGCGCAGGGGCCCTTGACTCCAGCAGGGGCCCTGAACTAAAGAAGGGGCCCTTGACTCCAGCAGGGGCCCTTGACTCCAGGGACGTGTCACTGGAGGCGCAGGGGCCCTTGACTCCAGCAGGGGCCCTTGACTCCAGGGACGCGTCACTGGAGGCGCAGGGGCCCTTGACTCCAGCAGGGGCCCTTGACTCCAGCAGGGGCCCTTGACTCCAGCAGGGGCCCTTGACTCCAGGGACGCGTCACTGGAGGCGCAGGGGCCCTTGACTCCAGCAGGGGCTCTTGACTCAAGTTGGTGCCCATGACTCCAGCGATGCGTCACTGGAGGCGCAGGGGACCTTGACTCCAGCAGGGGCCCTTGACTCCAGCAGGGGCCCTTGACTAAAGAAGGGGCCCTTGACTAAAGAAGGGGCCCTTAACTCCAGCAGGGGCGCTTGACTCCAGCAGGGGCCCTTGACTCCAGCAGGGGCCCTTGACTCCAGCCGGGGCCCATGACTCCAGGGATGCGTCACTGGAGGCGCAGGGGCCCTTGACTCAAGCAGGGGCCATTGACTCCAGCAGGGGCCCTTGACCCCAGGGACGCGTCATTTGAGGCGCAGGGACCCTTGACTCCAGCAGGGGCCCTTGACTAAAGCAGGGGCCCTTGACTCAAGCAGGTGCCCTTGACTCCAGCAGGGGCCCTTGACTAAAGAAGGGGCTCTTGACCCAAGCAGGGGCCCTTGACTTCAGGGACACTTCACTGGAGGCGCAGGGGCCCTTGACTCCAGCAGGGGCCCTTGACTCCAGTAAGGGCCCTTGACTCAAGCAGGGGCCCTTGACTCCAGCAGGGGCCCATGACTCAAGCAGGGGCACTTGACCCAAGCAGGGGCCCTTGACTCCCGGGACGCGTCACAGGAGGCGCAGGGGCCCTTGACTCCAGCAGGGGCCCTTGACTCAAACAGGGGCCCTTGACTCCAGCAGGGGCCCTTGACTCAAGCAGGGGCCCTTGACCCAAGCAGGGGCCCTTGACTCCCGGGACGTGTCACTGGAGGCGCATGGTCCCTTGACTCCAGCAGGGGCCCTTGACTCCAGCAGGGGCCCTTGACTCCAGCAGGGGCCCTTGACCCAAGCAGGGGCCCTTGACTCCCGGGACGTGTCACTGGAGGCGCAGGGGCCCTTGACTCCAGCAGGGGCCCTTGACTCCAGCAGGGGCCCTTGACTCCAGGGACGCGTCATTGGAGGCGTCTCTATCAGTCTGTCATGAATCGCTGTGCGGCAGGCGGGAGTTGGACCCAAAATGCAGGACTCACAGACTCGAGGGAATGAACTCAAAACACAGCTTTATTTGCTGGTAAAACAAACATACAAACTAAACTAAACTGGGAAGCCACAAACTAAGAACTACAGCGAGACACAGGGAGATCCACACACAGCATGAGGGATGACGTCACACCGACTCAGAGAAACACAGGGTTTAAATACACTGGGGAGTAACGAGGGGAATGAGACACAGAAGGAGGGCACAGCTGGAAGAAATCAGGACTGACGAGACAAGCAAAGCAGGACACATTCACATAAGAAACGGACCTTCAAAGTAAAACAGGAAGTATCACACAGAGACGCGAACTTGACACAGTGGAGACAGCAACTAAGAAATACAGAGACATAAACCATAAGGCAGAGGTCTAAGAACCAAAATACACAGGGAAATACTCAGCTGGGAACACAAGAGACTAGACTAGAGAGAGTAACAAAAAACCAACCATGAGAACATAATGCACAATGCCGAGTGACAGAAAACAAGAAACTCAAACATGCAAAGACACAATTACACAGAACAGAGGGGACACAGAGAGACATGAAGGGCAAGGGATCAAAACTAGAAGCCATAGAATAAATCACACACAAGTACAATAATACGAAAATCACAAAGAACTAAAAACGCTGGGTCAGGAGACCCAGGACCGTGACACAGTCTTAGTTTCACTGGATCTCAGTGCAGCATTTGACACAGTTGACCACAACATATTACTCAAACGACTGGAGAACTGGGCAGGTTTTTCAGGAACTGTACTATACTCGTTAAAAAACATACTTGAAGACTCACCTGTTCTCAGCTGCATTTGAATAAAGCACCAAATCCACACTTTTAAGCTTAAATTTCAAAACTAACATTTTAACTACTGATTTTATCTATTTCTGATTTTATTTGTTTTGATTTTATATACTGTTTTTGTTTGTTTGTTTGTTTGCTTGTTAATTAGTTAGTTACTTTGTTTGTTTGTTTAAATCAATTTTAAATCATGCCTTTTATTTGTTTTTATTTCTAATGTCTCTGTAAAGCACTTTGAATCACCTTGTTGTTGAATTGTCAGTGAAGGTTCTCAGTCATTCAGGTCATCGTAGTCAATGGAGCTTGCAAAGAAAAGCGTCTGGACTTCTTTAAGTTGCTTGAAGACGTTTCACTTCACAGCAGGGGCCCTTGACCCCAGGGACGCGTCATTTGAGGCGCAGGGGCCCTTGACTCCAGCAGGGGCCCTTGACTAAAGCAGGGGCCCTTGACTCAAGCAGGGGCCCTTGACTCCAGCAGGGGCCCTTGACCCCAGGGACGCGTCATTTGAGGCGCAGGGGCCCTTTACTCCAGCAGGGGCCCTTGACTCCAGCAGGGGCCCTTGACTCCAGGGATTTTTCACTGGAGGCGCAGGGGCCCTTGACTCCAGCAGGGGCCCTTGACTCCAGCAGGAGCCCTTGACTCCAGGGATTTTTCACTGGAGGCGCAGGGGCCCTTGACTCCAGCAGGGGCCCTTGACTCCAGCAGGCTCCCTTGACTCCAGCAGGGGCCCTTGACTCGGGAAGGGGCCCTTGACTAAAGCAGGGGCCCTTGACTCCAGCAGGGGCCCTTGAATCCAGGGATGCGTCACTCGAGGCGCAGGGGCCCTTGACTCCAGCAGGGGCCCTGCACCTCCAGCAGGGGCCACATGACTCCAGGGATGCGTCACTGGAGGCGCAGGGGCCCTTGACTCCAGCAGGGGCCCTTGACTAAAGAAGGGGCCCTTGACTCAAGCAGGGTCCCTTGAATCCAGCAGGGGCCCATGACTCCAGGGATGCGTCACTGGAGGCACAGGGGCCCTTGACTCCAGCAGGGGCCCTTGACTCCAGGGACACGTCACTGGAGGCGCAGGGGCCCTTGACTCCAGCAGGGGCCCTTGACTCCAGCAGGGGAGCTTGACTGCAGGGACGCGTCACTGGAGGGGCAGGGGCCTTTGACTCCAGCAGGGGCCCTTGACTCCAGCAGGGGCCCTTGACTCAAGCAGGGGCCCTAGACTCCAGGGACGCGTCACTGGAGGCACAGGGGCCCTTGAGTTCAGCAGGGGCCCTTGACTCCAGCAGGGGCCCTTGACTAAAGAAGGGGCCCTTGACTCAAGCAGGGTCCCTTGAATCCAGCAGGGGCCCCATGACTCCAGGGATGCGTCACTGGAGGCGCAGGGGCCTTTGACTCCAGCAGGGGCCCTTGACTCCAGCAAGGGCCCTTGACTCCAGGGACACGTCATTTGAGGCGCAGGGGCCCTTGACTCCAGCAGGGGCCCTTGACCCCAGGGACGCGTCATTTGAGGCGCAGGGGCCCTTGACTCCAGCAGGGGCCCTTGACTAAAGCAGGGGCCCTTGACTCCAGGGATGCGTCACTGGAGGCACAGGGACCCTTGACTCCAGCAGGGGCCCTTGACTCCAGCAGGGGCCCTTGACTCCAGCAAGGGCCCTTGACTCCAGCGACACGTCATTTGAGGCGCAGGGGCCCTTGACTCCAGCAGGGGCCCCATGACTCCAGGGATGCGTCACTGGAGGCGCAGGGGCCCTTGACTCCAGCAGGGGCCCTTGACTCCAGCAGGGCCCATGACTCCAGGGATGCGTCACTGGAGGCACGGGGACCCTTGACTCCAGCAGGGGCCCTTGACTCCAGCAGGGGCCCTTGACTAAAGCAGGGGCCCTTGACTCCAGCAGGGGCCCTTGACTCCAGCGGGGCCCATGACTCCAGCAGCGGCCCTTGACTCCAGGGACGCGTCACTGGAGGCGCAGGGGCCCTTCACTCCACCAGGGGCCCATGACTCCAGGGACGCGTCACTGGAGGCGCAGGGGCCCATGACTCCAGGGATGCGTCACTGGAGGCGCAGGGGCCCATGACTCCAGGGATGCGTCACTGGAGGTGCAGGGGCCCTTCACTCCACCAGGGGCCCTTGACTCCAGCAGGGGCCCATGACACCAGGGATGGGTCATTGGAGGCGCAGGGGCCCTTGACTCCAGCAGGGGCCCTTGACTCCAGCAAGGGCCTTTGACTCCAGGGACGCGTCATTTGAGGCGCAGGGGCCCTTGACTCCAGCAGGGGCCCTTGACCCCAGGGACGCGTCATTTGAGGCGCAGGGCCCTTGACTCCAGCAGGGGCCCTTGACTTAAGCAGGGGCCCTTGACTCCAGCAGGGGCCCTTGACTCCAGGGACGCGTCACTGGAGCCGTCACTGTCAGTCTTAGTTTTACTGGATCTCAGTGCAGCATTTGACACAGTTGACCACAACATATTACTCAAACGACTGGAGAACTGGGCAGGTTTTTCAGGAACTGTACTAAACTGGTTCAAAACATACTTAGAAAACAGGAAATACTTTGTATCAATAGGTAACTTCACATCTGAGCAGACAAGTATCACATGTGGAGTTCCCCAAGGTTCCATCTTGGGACCCCCTCTGTTTAACATTTACATGCTCCCACTGGCACAGATTATAAAGAACAACAAAATAAACTATCATAGCTAAACAGATGACACACAAATATATATCACAATGTCACCAGGAGACCAAGGCCCTGTACAGGCTCTTGGTAAATGCATTGAGGAAATTAATGACTGGTTGTGCCATAATTTTCTCCAGCTAAACAAAAACAAAACTGAAGTAATACTCTTTGGCGCCAAAGAAAAACGATTACAGGTCACCAGAGAACTTCAATCTATACACCTAAAAACCACAAACCAGGCGAGAAATTTGGGTGTAGTGATGGATGCAGACCTAAACTTAGAAAAACACATTAAGACAATAACAAAATCAGCTTACTATCACCTCAAGAATATATCAAGGATAAAAGATCTGATGTCTCAACAGGACCTGGAAAAACTAGTCCATGCATTCATCTTTAGTAGGCTTGATTATTGTAACAGCATCTTTACAGGTCTACCTAAAAAATCAGTCAGACAACTACAGCTCATTCAGAACTCTGCTGCTCGAGTCCTCACTAAGACCAAAAAAGTGGACCACATCAGTCCAGCTCTGAGGTCTTTACACTGGCTGCCTGTCCGTCAGAGGATAGACTTTAAAGTTCTGATGCTGGTCTATAAAGCTCAGAATGGTTTAGGACCAAAATATATCAGTGACCTCCTGACCCAGTATGAACCTTCCAGATCCCTCAGGTCATCTGGATCCGGTCTTTTATCAGTTCCCAGAGTCAGAACCAGACATGGAGAAGCTGCATTCAGCTTTTATGCTCCTTATATCTGGAACAAACTCCCAGAAAGCCTCAGATCAGCTGAAACACTCAGTTTATTTAAATCCAGGTTGAAGACTCACCTATTCTCAGCTGCATTTGAATAAAGCACCAAATCCACACTTTTAAACTTAAATTTCAAAACTAACATTTTAACTACTGATTTTATCTATTTCTGATTTTATCTGTTTTGATTTTATATACTGTTTTGTTTGTTTGTTTGTTTGTTTGTTAATTAGTTAGTTAGTTTGCTTGTTTTAATCAATTTTAAATCATGATTTTTATTTGTTTTTGTTTCTAATGTCTCTGTAAAGCACTTTGAATCACCTTGTTGTTGAATTGTGCTATACAAATAAACTTGCCTTGCCTTGACTCCAGCAGGGACCCTTTACTCCAGGAACGCGTCACTGGAGGCACAGGGGCCCTTGACTCCAGCAGGGGCCCTTGTCTAAAGCAGGGGCCCTTGACTCCAGCAGGGGCCCCATGACTCCAGGGTTGCGTCACTGGAGGCGCAGGGGCCCTTGACTCCAGCAAGGGCCCTTGACTCCAGGGACGCGTCATTTGAGGCGCAGGGGCCCTTGACTCCAGCAGGGGCCCTTGACCCCAGGGACGCGTCATTTGAGGCGCAGGGGCCCTTGACTCCAGCAGGGGCCCTTGACTAAAGCAGGGGCCCTTGACTCAAGCAGGGGCCCTTGACTCCAGCAGGGGCCCTTGACCCCAGGGACGCGTCATTTGAGGCGCAGGGGCCCTTGACTCCAGCAGGGGCCCTTGACTCCAGCAGGGGCCCTTGACTCCAGGGATTTTTCACTGGAGGCGCAGGGGCCCTTGACTCCAGCAGGGGCCCTTGACTCCAGCAGGGGCCCTTGACTCCAGGGATTTTTCACTGGAGGCGCAGGGGCCCTTGACTCCAGCAGGGGCCCTTGACTCCAGCAGGCTCCCTTGACTCCAGCAGGGGCCCTTGACTCGGGAAGGGGCCCTTGACTAAAGCAGGGGCCCTTGACTCCAGCAGGGGCCCTTGACTCCAGGGACGCGTCATTGGAGGCGTCTCTATCAGTCTGTCATGAATCGCTGTGCGGCAGGCGGGAGTTGGACCCAAAATGCAGGACTCACAGACTCGAGGGAATGAACTCAAAACACAGCTTTATTTGCTGGTAAAACAAACATACAAACTAAACTAAACTGGGAAGCCACAAACTAAGAACTACAGCGAGACACAGGGAGATCCACACACAGCATGAGGGATGACGTCACACCGACTCAGAGAAACACAGGGTTTAAATACACCGGGGAGTAACGAGGGGAATGAGACACAGAAGGAGGGCACAGCTGGAAGAAATCAGGACTGACGAGACAAGCAAAGCAGGACACATTCACATAAGAAACGGACCTTCAAAGTAAAACAGGAAGTATCACACAGAGACGCGAACTTGACACAGTGGAGACAGCAACTAAGAAATACAGAGACATAAACCATAAGGCAGAGGTCTAAGAACCAAAATACACAGGGAAATACTCAGCTGGGAACACAAGAGACTAGACTAGAGAGAGTAACAAAAAACCAACCATGAGAACATAATGCACAATGCCGAGTGACAGAAAACAAGAAACTCAAACATGCAAAGACACAATTACACAGAACAGAGGGGACACAGAGAGACATGAAGGGCAAGGGATCAAAACTAGAAGCCATAGAATAAATCACACACAAGTACAATAATACGAAAATCACAAAGAACTAAAAACGCTGGGTCAGGAGACCCAGGACCGTGACACAGTCTTAGTTTCACTGGATCTCAGTGCAGCATTTGACACAGTTGACCACAACATATTACTCAAACGACTGGAGAACTGGGCAGGTTTTTCAGGAACTGTACTATACTCGTTAAAAAACATACTTGAAGACTCACCTGTTCTCAGCTGCATTTGAATAAAGCACCAAATCCACACTTTTAAGCTTAAATTTCAAAACTAACATTTTAACTACTGATTTTATCTATTTCTGATTTTATTTGTTTTGATTTTATATACTGTTTTTGTTTGTTTGTTTGTTTGCTTGTTAATTAGTTAGTTACTTTGTTTGTTTGTTTAAATCAATTTTAAATCATGCCTTTTATTTGTTTTTATTTCTAATGTCTCTGTAAAGCACTTTGAATCACCTTGTTGTTGAATTGTCAGTGAAGGTTCTCAGTCATTCAGGTCATCGTAGTCAATGGAGCTTGCAAAGAAAAGCGTCTGGACTTCTTTAAGTTGCTTGAAGACGTTTCACTTCACAGCAGGGGCCCTTGACCCCAGGGACGCGTCATTTGAGGCGCAGGGGCCCTTGACTCCAGCAGGGGCCCTTGACTAAAGCAGGGGCCCTTGACTCAAGCAGGGGCCCTTGACTCCAGCAGGGGCCCTTGACCCCAGGGACGCGTCATTTGAGGCGCAGGGGCCCTTGACTCCAGCAGGGGCCCTTGACTCCAGCAGGGGCCCTTGACTCCAGGGATTTTTCACTGGAGGCGCAGGGGCCCTTGACTCCAGCAGGGGCCCTTGACTCCAGCAGGGGCCCTTGACTCCAGGGATTTTTCACTGGAGGCGCAGGGGCCCTTGACTCCAGCAGGGGCCCTTGACTCCAGCAGGCTCCCTTGACTCCAGCAGGGGCCCTTGACTCGGGAAGGGGCCCTTGACTAAAGCAGGGGCCCTTGACTCCAGCAGGGGCCCTTGAATCCAGGGATGCGTCACTCGAGGCGCAGGGGCCCTTGACTCCAGCAGGGGCCCTGCACCTCCAGCAGGGGCCACATGACTCCAGGGATGCGTCACTGGAGGCGCAGGGGCCCTTGACTCCAGCAGGGGCCCTTGACTAAAGAAGGGGCCCTTGACTCAAGCAGGGTCCCTTGAATCCAGCAGGGGCCCATGACTCCAGGGATGCGTCACTGGAGGCACAGGGGCCCTTGACTCCAGCAGGGGAGCTTGACTGCAGGGACGCGTCACTGGAGGCGCAGGGGCCTTTGACTCCAGCAGGGGCCCTTGACTCCAGCAGGGGCCCTTGACTCAAGCAGGGGCCCTATACTCCAGGGACGCGTCACTGGAGGCACAGGGGCCCTTGAGTTCAGCAGGGGCCCTTGACTCCAGCAGGGGCCCTTGACTAAAGAAGGGGCCCTTGACTCAAGCAGGGTCCCTTGAATCCAGCAGGGGCCCCATGACTCCAGGGATGCGTCACTGGAGGCGCAGGGGCCTTTGACTCCAGCAGGGGCCCTTGACTCCAGCAAGGGCCCTTGACTCCAGGGACACGTCATTTGAGGCGCAGGGGCCCTTGACTCCAGCAGGGGCCCTTGACCCCAGGGACGCGTCATTTGAGGCGCAGGGGCCCTTGACTCCAGCAGGGGCCCTTGACTAAAGCAGGGGCCCTTGACTCCAAGGATGCGTCACTGGAGGCACAGGGACCCTTCACTCCAGCAGGGGCCCTTGACTCCAGCAGGGGCCCTTGACTCCAGCAAGGGCCCTTGACTCCAGGGACACGTCATTTGAGGCGCAGGGGCCCTTGACTCCAGCAGGGGCCCCATGACTCCAGGGATGCGTCACTGGAGGCGCAGGGGCCCTTGACTCCAGCAGGGGCCCTTGACTCCAGCAGGGCCCATGACTCCAGGGATGCGTCACTGGAGGCACAGGGACCCTTGACTCCAGCAGGGGCCCTTGACTCCAGCAGGGGCCCTTGACTAAAGCAGGGGCCCTTGACTCCAGCAGGGGCCCTTGACTCCAGCGGGGGCCCATGACTCCAGCAGCGGCCCTTGACTCCAGGGACGCGTCACTGGAGGCGCAGGGGCCCTTCACTCCACCAGGGGCCCATGACTCCAGGGACGCGTCACTGGAGGCGCAGGGGCCCATGACTCCAGGGATGCGTCACTGGAGGCACAGGGGCCCATGACTCCAGGGATGCGTCACTGGAGGTGCAGGGGCCCTTGACTCCAGCAGGGGCCCTTGACTCCAGCAAGGGCCCTTGACTCCAGGGACGCGTCATTTGAGGCGCAGGGGCCCTTGACTCCAGCAGGGGCCCTTGACCCCAGGGACGCGTCATTTGAGGCGCAGGGCCCTTGACTCCAGCAGGGGCCCTTGACTCCAGCAGGGGCCCTTGACTTAAGCAGGGGCCCTTGACTCCAGCAGGGGCCCTTGACCCCAGGGACGCGTCATTTGAGGCGCAGGGGCCCTTGACTCCAGCAGGGGCCCTTGACTAAAGCAGGGGCCCTTGACTCAAGCAGGGGCCCTTGACTCCAGCAGGGGCCCTTGACTCCAGCAGGGGCCCTTGACTCCAGCAGGGGCCCTTGACTCCAGGGATTTTTCACTGGAGGCGCAGGGGCCCTTGACTCCAGCAGGGGCCCTTGACTCCAGCAGGGGCCCTTGACTCCAGGGATTTTTCACTGGAGGCGCAGGGGCCCTTGACTCCAGCAGGGGCCCTTGACTCCAGCAGGCTCCCTTGACTCCAGCAGGGGCCCTTGACTCGGGAAGGGGCCCTTGACTAAAGCAGGGGCCCTTGACTCCAGCAGGGGCCCTTGACTCCAGGGACGCGTCATTGGAGGCGTCTCTATCAGTCTGTCATGAATCGCTGTGCGGCAGGCGGGAGTTGGACCCAAAATGCAGGACTCACAGACTCGAGGGAATGAACTCAAAACACAGCTTTATTTGCTGGTAAAACAAACATACAAACTAAACTAAACTGGGAAGCCACAAACTAAGAACTACAGCGAGACACAGGGAGATCCACACACAGCATGAGGGATGACGTCACACCGACTCAGAGAAACACAGGGTTTAAATACACCGGGGAGTAACGAGGGGAATGAGACACAGAAGGAGGGCACAGCTGGAAGAAATCAGGACTGACGAGACAAGCAAAGCAGGACACATTCACATAAGAAACGGACCTTCAAAGTAAAACAGGAAGTATCACACAGAGACGCGAACTTGACACAGTGGAGACAGCAACTAAGAAATACAGAGACATAAACCATAAGGCAGAGGTCTAAGAACCAAAATACACAGGGAAATACTCAGCTGGGAACACAAGAGACTAGACTAGAGAGAGTAACAAAAAACCAACCATGAGAACATAATGCACAATGCCGAGTGACAGAAAACAAGAAACTCAAACATGCAAAGACACAATTACACAGAACAGAGGGGACACAGAGAGACATGAAGGGCAAGGGATCAAAACTAGAAGCCATAGAATAAATCACACACAAGTACAATAATACGAAAATCACAAAGAACTAAAAACGCTGGGTCAGGAGACCCAGGACCGTGACACAGTCTTAGTTTCACTGGATCTCAGTGCAGCATTTGACACAGTTGACCACAACATATTACTCAAACGACTGGAGAACTGGGCAGGTTTTTCAGGAACTGTACTATACTCGTTAAAAAACATACTTGAAGACTCACCTGTTCTCAGCTGCATTTGAATAAAGCACCAAATCCACACTTTTAAGCTTAAATTTCAAAACTAACATTTTAACTACTGATTTTATCTATTTCTGATTTTATTTGTTTTGATTTTATATACTGTTTTTGTTTGTTTGTTTGTTTGCTTGTTAATTAGTTAGTTACTTTGTTTGTTTGTTTAAATCAATTTTAAATCATGCCTTTTATTTGTTTTTATTTCTAATGTCTCTGTAAAGCACTTTGAATCACCTTGTTGTTGAATTGTCAGTGAAGGTTCTCAGTCATTCAGGTCATCGTAGTCAATGGAGCTTGCAAAGAAAAGCGTCTGGACTTCTTTAAGTTGCTTGAAGACGTTTCACTTCACAGCAGGGGCCCTTGACCCCAGGGACGCGTCATTTGAGGCGCAGGGGCCCTTGACTCCAGCAGGGGCCCTTGACTAAAGCAGGGGCCCTTGACTCAAGCAGGGGCCCTTGACTCCAGCAGGGGCCCTTGACCCCAGGGACGCGTCATTTGAGGCGCAGGGGCCCTTGACTCCAGCAGGGGCCCTTGACTCCAGCAGGGGCCCTTGACTCCAGGGATTTTTCACTGGAGGCGCAGGGGCCCTTGACTCCAGCAGGGGCCCTTGACTCCAGCAGGGGCCCTTGACTCCAGGGATTTTTCACTGGAGGCGCAGGGGCCCTTGACTCCAGCAGGGGCCCTTGACTCCAGCAGGCTCCCTTGACTCCAGCAGGGGCCCTTGACTCGGGAAGGGGCCCTTGACTAAAGCAGGGGCCCTTGACTCCAGCAGGGGCCCTTGAATCCAGGGATGCGTCACTCGAGGCGCAGGGGCCCTTGACTCCAGCAGGGGCCCTGCACCTCCAGCAGGGGCCACATGACTCCAGGGATGCGTCACTGGAGGCGCAGGGGCCCTTGACTCCAGCAGGGGCCCTTGACTAAAGAAGGGGCCCTTGACTCAAGCAGGGTCCCTTGAATCCAGCAGGGGCCCATGACTCCAGGGATGCGTCACTGGAGGCACAGGGGCCCTTGACTCCAGCAGGGGAGCTTGACTGCAGGGACGCGTCACTGGAGGCGCAGGGGCCTTTGACTCCAGCAGGGGCCCTTGACTCCAGCAGGGGCCCTTGACTCAAGCAGGGGCCCTATACTCCAGGGACGCGTCACTGGAGGCACAGGGGCCCTTGAGTTCAGCAGGGGCCCTTGACTCCAGCAGGGGCCCTTGACTAAAGAAGGGGCCCTTGACTCAAGCAGGGTCCCTTGAATCCAGCAGGGGCCCCATGACTCCAGGGATGCGTCACTGGAGGCGCAGGGGCCTTTGACTCCAGCAGGGGCCCTTGACTCCAGCAAGGGCCCTTGACTCCAGGGACACGTCATTTGAGGCGCAGGGGCCCTTGACTCCAGCAGGGGCCCTTGACCCCAGGGACGCGTCATTTGAGGCGCAGGGGCCCTTGACTCCAGCAGGGGCCCTTGACTAAAGCAGGGGCCCTTGACTCCAAGGATGCGTCACTGGAGGCACAGGGACCCTTCACTCCAGCAGGGGCCCTTGACTCCAGCAGGGGCCCTTGACTCCAGCAAGGGCCCTTGACTCCAGGGACACGTCATTTGAGGCGCAGGGGCCCTTGACTCCAGCAGGGGCCCCATGACTCCAGGGATGCGTCACTGGAGGCGCAGGGGCCCTTGACTCCAGCAGGGGCCCTTGACTCCAGCAGGGCCCATGACTCCAGGGATGCGTCACTGGAGGCACAGGGACCCTTGACTCCAGCAGGGGCCCTTGACTCCAGCAGGGGCCCTTGACTAAAGCAGGGGCCCTTGACTCCAGCAGGGGCCCTTGACTCCAGCGGGGGCCCATGACTCCAGCAGCGGCCCTTGACTCCAGGGACGCGTCACTGGAGGCGCAGGGGCCCTTCACTCCACCAGGGGCCCATGACTCCAGGGACGCGTCACTGGAGGCGCAGGGGCCCATGACTCCAGGGATGCGTCACTGGAGGCACAGGGGCCCATGACTCCAGGGATGCGTCACTGGAGGTGCAGGGGCCCTTGACTCCAGCAGGGGCCCTTGACTCCAGCAAGGGCCCTTGACTCCAGGGACGCGTCATTTGAGGCGCAGGGGCCCTTGACTCCAGCAGGGGCCCTTGACCCCAGGGACGCGTCATTTGAGGCGCAGGGCCCTTGACTCCAGCAGGGGCCCTTGACTCCAGCAGGGGCCCTTGACTTAAGCAGGGGCCCTTGACTCCAGCAGGGGCCCTTGACTCCAGGGACGCGTCACTGGAGCCGTCACTGTCAGTCTTAGTTTTACTGGATCTCAGTGCAGCATTTGACACAGTTGACCACAACATATTACTCAAACGACTGGAGAACTGGGCAGGTTTTTCAGGAACTGTACTAAACTGGTTCAAAACATACTTAGAAAACAGGAAATACTTTGTATCAATAGGTAACTTCACATCTGAGCAGACAAGTATCACATGTGGAGTTCCCCAAGGTTCCATCTTGGGACCCCCTCTGTTTAACATTTACATGCTCCCACTGGCACAGATTATAAAGAACAACAAAATAAACTATCATAGCTATGCAGATGACACACAAATATATATCACAATGTCACCAGGAGACCAAGGCCCTGTACAGGCTCTTGGTAAATGCATTGAGGAAATTAATGACTGGTTGTGCCATAATTTTCTCCAGCTAAACAAAAACAAAACTGAAGTAATACTCTTTGGCGCCAAAGAAAAACGATTACAGGTCACCAGAGAACTTCAATCTATACACCTAAAAACCACAAACCAGGCGAGAAATTTGGGTGTAGTGATGGATGCAGACCTAAACTTAGAAAAACACATTAAGACAATAACAAAATCAGCTTACTATCACCTCAAGAATATATCAAGGATAAAAGATCTGATGTCTCAACAGGACCTGGAAAAACTAGTCCATGCATTCATCTTTAGTAGGCTTGATTATTGTAACAGCATCTTTACAGGTCTACCTAAAAAATCAGTCAGACAACTACAGCTCATTCAGAACTCTGCTGCTCGAGTCCTCACTAAGACCAAAAAAGTGGACCACATCAGTCCAGCTCTGAGGTCTTTACACTGGCTGCCTGTCCGTCAGAGGATAGACTTTAAAGTTCTGATGCTGGTCTATAAAGCTCAGAATGGTTTAGGACCAAAATATATCAGTGACCTCCTGACCCAGTATGAACCTTCCAGATCCCTCAGGTCATCTGGATCCGGTCTTTTATCAGTTCCCAGAGTCAGAACCAGACATGGAGAAGCTGCATTCAGCTTTTATGCTCCTTATATCTGGAACAAACTCCCAGAAAGCCTCAGATCAGCTGAAACACTCAGTTTATTTAAATCCAGGTTGAAGACTCACCTATTCTCAGCTGCATTTGAATAAAGCACCAAATCCACACTTTTAAACTTAAATTTCAAAACTAACATTTTAACTACTGATTTTATCTATTTCTGATTTTATCTGTTTTGATTTTATATACTGTTTTGTTTGTTTGTTTGTTTGTTTGTTAATTAGTTAGTTAGTTTGCTTGTTTTAATCAATTTTAAATCATGATTTTTATTTGTTTTTGTTTCTAATGTCTCTGTAAAGCACTTTGAATCACCTTGTTGTTGAATTGTGCTATACAAATAAACTTGCCTTGCCTTGACTCCAGCAGGGACCCTTTACTCCAGGAACGCGTCACTGGAGGCACAGGGGCCCTTGACTCCAGCAGGGGCCCTTGTCTAAAGCAGGGGCCCTTGACTCCAGCAGGGGCCCCATGACTCCAGGGATGCGTCACTGGAGGCGCAGGGGCCCTTGACTCCAGCAAGGGCCCTTGACTCCAGGGACGCGTCATTTGAGGCGCAGGGGCCCTTGACTCCAGCAGGGGCCCTTGACCCCAGGGACGCGTCATTTGAGGCGCAGGGGCCCTTGACTCCAGCAGGGGCCCTTGACTAAAGCAGGGGCCCTTGACTCAAGCAGGGGCCCTTGACTCCAGCAGGGGCCCTTGACCCCAGGGACGCGTCATTTGAGGCGCAGGGGCCCTTGACTCCAGCAGGGGCCCTTGACTCCAGGGATTTTTCACTGGAGGCGCAGGGGCCCTTGACTCCAGCAGGGGCCCTTGACTCCAGCAGGGGCCCTTGACTCCAGGGATTTTTCACTGGAGGCGCAGGGGCCCTTGACTCCAGCAGGGGCCCTTGACTCCAGCAGGCTCCCTTGACTCCAGCAGGGGCCCTTGACTCGGGAAGGGGCCCTTGACTAAAGCAGGGGCCCTTGACTCCAGCAGGGGCCCTTGACTCCAGGGATTTTTCACTGGAGGCGCAGGGGCCCTTGACTCCAGCAGGGGCCCTTGACTCCAGCAGGCTCCCTTGACTCCAGCAGGGGCCCTTGACTCGGGAAGGGGCCCTTGACTAAAGCAGGGGCCCTTGACTCCAGCAGGGGCCCTTGACTCCAGGGATGCGTCACTCGAGGCGCAGGGGCCCTTGACTCCAGCAGGGGCCCTGCACCTCCAGCAGGGGCCACATGACTCCAGGGATGCGTCACTGGAGGCGCAGGGGCCCTTGACTCCAGCAGGGGCCCTTGACTAAAGAAGGGGCCCTTGACTCAAGCAGGGTCCCTTGAATCCAGCAGGGGCCCATGACTCCAGGGATGCGTCACTGGAGGCACAGGGGCCCTTGACTCCAGCGGGGGCCCATGACTCCAGCAGCGGCCCTTGACTCCAGCAGGGGCCATTGACTCCAGCAGGGGCCCTTGACTCCAGGGACGCGTCATTGGAGGCGTCTCTATCAGTCTGTCATGAATCGCTGTGCGGCAGGCGGGAGTTGGACCCAAAATGCAGGACTCATAGACTCGAGGGAATGAACTCAAAACACAGCTTTATTTGCTGGTAAAACAAACATACAAACTAAACTAAACTGGGAAGCCACAAACTAAGAACTACAGCGAGACACAGGGAGATCCACACACAGCATGAGGGATGACGTCACACCGACTCAGAGAAACACAGGGTTTAAATACACTGGGGAGTAACGAGGGGAATGAGACACAGAAGGAGGGCACAGCTGGAAGAAATCAGGACTGACGAGACAAGCAAAGCAGGACACATTCACATAAGAAACGGACCTTCAAAGTAAAACAGGAAGTATCACACAGAGACGCGAACTTGACACAGTGGAGACAGCAACTAAGAAATACAGAGACATAAACCATAAGGCAGAGGTCTAAGAACCAAAATACACAGGGAAATACTCAGCTGGGAACACAAGAGACTAGACTAGAGAGAGTAACAAAAAACCAACCATGAGAACATAATGCACAATGCCGAGTGACAGAAAACAAGAAACTCAAACATGCAAAGACACAATTACACAGAACAGAGGGGACACAGAGAGACATGAAGGGCAAGGGATCAAAACTAGAAGCCATAGAATAAATCACACACAAGTACAATAATACGAAAATCACAAAGAACTAAAAACGCTGGGTCAGGAGACCCAGGACCGTGACACAGTCTTAGTTTCACTGGATCTCAGTGCAGCATTTGACACAGTTGACCACAACATATTACTCAAACGACTGGAGAACTGGGCAGGTTTTTCAGGAACTGTACTATACTCGTTAAAAAACATACTTGAAGACTCACCTGTTCTCAGCTGCATTTGAATAAAGCACCAAATCCACACTTTTAAGCTTAAATTTCAAAACTAACATTTTAACTACTGATTTTATCTATTTCTGATTTTATTTGTTTTGATTTTATATACTGTTTTTGTTTGTTTGTTTGTTTGCTTGTTAATTAGTTAGTTACTTTGTTTGTTTGTTTAAATCAATTTTAAATCATGCCTTTTATTTGTTTTTATTTCTAATGTCTCTGTAAAGCACTTTGAATCACCTTGTTGTTGAATTGTCAGTGAAGGTTCTCAGTCATTCAGGTCATCGTAGTCAATGGAGCTTGCAAAGAAAAGCGTCTGGACTTCTTTAAGTTGCTTGAAGACGTTTCACTTCACAGCAGGGGCCCTTGACCCCAGGGACGCGTCATTTGAGGCGCAGGGGCCCTTGACTCCAGCAGGGGCCCTTGACTAAAGCAGGGGCCCTTGACTCAAGCGGGGGCCCTTGACTCCAGCAGGGGCCCTTGACCCCAGGGACGCGTCATTTGAGGCGCAGGGGCCCTTGACTCCAGCAGGGGCCCTTGACTCCAGCAGGGGCCCTTGACTCCAGGGATTTTTCACTGGAGGCGCAGGGGCCCTTGACTCCAGCAGGGGCCCTTGACTCCAGCAGGGGCCCTTGACTCGGGAAGGGGCCCTTGACTAAAGCAGGGGCCCTTGACTCCAGCAGGGGCCCTTGACTCCAGGGATGCGTCACTCGAGGCGCAGGGGCCCTTGACTCCAGCAGGGGCCCTTGACTCCAGCAGGGGCCACATGACTCCAGGGATGCGTCACTGGAGGCGCAGGGGCCCTTGACTCCAGCAGGGGCCCTTGACTAAAGAAGGGGCCCTTGACTCAAGCAGGGTCCCTTGAATCCAGCAGGGGCCCATGACTCCAGGGATGCGTCACTGGAGGCGCAGGGGCCCTTGACTCCAGCAGGGGCCCTTGACTCCAGGGACACGTCACTGGAGGCGCAGGGGCCCTTGACTCCAGCAGGGGCCCTTGACTCCAGGGACACGTCACTGGAGGCGCAGGGGCCCTTGACTCCAGCAGGGGCCCTTGACTCCAGCAGGGGAGCTTGACTGCAGGGACGCGTCACTGGAGGCGCAGGGGCCTTTGACTCCAGCAGGGGCCCTTGACTCCAGCAGGGTCCCTTGAATCCAGCAGGGGCCCATGACTCCAGGGATGCGTCACTGGAGGCGCAGGGGCCCTTGACTCCAGCAGGGGCCCTTGACTCCAGGGACACGTCACTGGAGGCGCAGGGGCCCTTGACTCCAGCAGGGGCCCTTGACTCCAGCAGGGGCCCTTGACTCAAGCAGGGGCCCTAGTCTCCAGGGACGCGTCACTGGAGGCACAGGGGCCCTTGAGTTCAGCAGGGGCCCTTGACTCCAGCAGGGGCCCTTGACTAAAGAAGGGGCCCTTGACTAAAGAAGGGGCCCTTGACTCAAGCAGGGT
The DNA here is from genome assembly GCF_963969265.1 of Rhamphochromis sp. 'chilingali'. Classification (NCBI taxonomy): domain Eukaryota; kingdom Metazoa; phylum Chordata; class Actinopteri; order Cichliformes; family Cichlidae; genus Rhamphochromis; species Rhamphochromis sp. 'chilingali'. The sequence continues at coordinate 8,397,162 of NC_137929.1, forward strand.
CCCTTGAATCCAGCAGGGGCCCTTGACTCCAGGGATGCGTCACTGGAGGCGCAGGGGCCCTTGACTCCAGCAGGGGCCCTTGACTCCAGCAGGGGCCCTTGACTCCAGCAGGGGCCCTTGACTCGGGAAGGGGCCCTTGACTAAAGCAGGGGCCCTTGACTCCAGCGGGGGCCCATGACTCCAGCAGCGGCCCTTGACTCCAGCAGGGGCCCTTGACTCCAGCAGGGGCCCTTGACTCCAGGGACGCGTCATTGGAGGCGTCTCTATCAGTCTGTCATGAATCGCTGTGCGGCAGGCGGGAGTTGGACCCAAAATGCAGGACTCATAGACTCGAGGGAATGAACTCAAAACACAGCTTTATTTGCTGGTAAAACAAACATACAAACTAAACTAAACTGGGAAGCCACAAACTAAGAACTACAGCGAGACACAGGGAGATCCACACACAGCATGAGGGATGACGTCACACCGACTCAGAGAAACACAGGGTTTAAATACACTGGGGAGTAACGAGGGGAATGAGACACAGAAGGAGGGCACAGCTGGAAGAAATCAGGACTGACGAGACAAGCAAAGCAGGACACATTCACATAAGAAACGGACCTTCAAAGTAAAACAGGAAGTATCACACAGAGACGCGAACTTGACACAGTGGAGACAGCAACTAAGAAATACAGAGACATAAACCATAAGGCAGAGGTCTAAGAACCAAAATACACAGGGAAATACTCAGCTGGGAACACAAGAGACTAGACTAGAGAGAGTAACAAAAAACCAACCATGAGAACATAATGCACAATGCCGAGTGACAGAAAACAAGAAACTCAAACATGCAAAGACACAATTACACAGAACAGAGGGGACACAGAGAGACATGAAGGGCAAGGGATCAAAACTAGAAGCCATAGAATAAATCACACACAAGTACAATAATACGAAAATCACAAAGAACTAAAAACGCTGGGTCAGGAGACCCAGGACCGTGACACAGTCTTAGTTTCACTGGATCTCAGTGCAGCATTTGACACAGTTGACCACAACATATTACTCAAACGACTGGAGAACTGGGCAGGTTTTTCAGGAACTGTACTATACTCGTTAAAAAACATACTTGAAGACTCACCTGTTCTCAGCTGCATTTGAATAAAGCACCAAATCCACACTTTTAAGCTTAAATTTCAAAACTAACATTTTAACTACTGATTTTATCTATTTCTGATTTTATTTGTTTTGATTTTATATACTGTTTTTGTTTGTTTGTTTGTTTGCTTGTTAATTAGTTAGTTACTTTGTTTGTTTGTTTAAATCAATTTTAAATCATGCCTTTTATTTGTTTTTATTTCTAATGTCTCTGTAAAGCACTTTGAATCACCTTGTTGTTGAATTGTCAGTGAAGGTTCTCAGTCATTCAGGTCATCGTAGTCAATGGAGCTTGCAAAGAAAAGCGTCTGGACTTCTTTAAGTTGCTTGAAGACGTTTCACTTCACAGCAGGGGCCCTTGACCCCAGGGACGCGTCATTTGAGGCGCAGGGGCCCTTGACTCCAGCAGGGGCCCTTGACTAAAGCAGGGGCCCTTGACTCAAGCAGGGGCCCTTGACTCCAGCAGGGGCCCTTGACCCCAGGGACGCGTCATTTGAGGCGCAGGGCCCTTGACTCCAGCAGGGGCCCTTGACTCCAGCAGGGGCCCTTGACTTAAGCAGGGGCCCTTGACTCCAGCAGGGGCCCTTGACTCCAGGGACGCGTCACTGGAGCCGTCACTGTCAGTCTTAGTTTTACTGGATCTCAGTGCAGCATTTGACACAGTTGACCACAACATATTACTCAAACGACTGGAGAACTGGGCAGGTTTTTCAGGAACTGTACTAAACTGGTTCAAAACATACTTAGAAAACAGGAAATACTTTGTATCAATAGGTAACTTCACATCTGAGCAGACAAGTATCACATGTGGAGTTCCCCAAGGTTCCATCTTGGGACCCCCTCTGTTTAACATTTACATGCTCCCACTGGCACAGATTATAAAGAACAACAAAATAAACTATCATAGCTATGCAGATGACACACAAATATATATCACAATGTCACCAGGAGACCAAGGCCCTGTACAGGCTCTTGGTAAATGCATTGAGGAAATTAATGACTGGTTGTGCCATAATTTTCTCCAGCTAAACAAAAACAAAACTGAAGTAATACTCTTTGGCGCCAAAGAAAAACGATTACAGGTCACCAGAGAACTTCAATCTATACACCTAAAAACCACAAACCAGGCGAGAAATTTGGGTGTAGTGATGGATGCAGACCTAAACTTAGAAAAACACATTAAGACAATAACAAAATCAGCTTACTATCACCTCAAGAATATATCAAGGATAAAAGATCTGATGTCTCAACAGGACCTGGAAAAACTAGTCCATGCATTCATCTTTAGTAGGCTTGATTATTGTAACAGCATCTTTACAGGTCTACCTAAAAAATCAGTCAGACAACTACAGCTCATTCAGAACTCTGCTGCTCGAGTCCTCACTAAGACCAAAAAAGTGGACCACATCAGTCCAGCTCTGAGGTCTTTACACTGGCTGCCTGTCCGTCAGAGGATAGACTTTAAAGTTCTGATGCTGGTCTATAAAGCTCAGAATGGTTTAGGACCAAAATATATCAGTGACCTCCTGACCCAGTATGAACCTTCCAGATCCCTCAGGTCATCTGGATCCGGTCTTTTATCAGTTCCCAGAGTCAGAACCAGACATGGAGAAGCTGCATTCAGCTTTTATGCTCCTTATATCTGGAACAAACTCCCAGAAAGCCTCAGATCAGCTGAAACACTCAGTTTATTTAAATCCAGGTTGAAGACTCACCTATTCTCAGCTGCATTTGAATAAAGCACCAAATCCACACTTTTAAACTTAAATTTCAAAACTAACATTTTAACTACTGATTTTATCTATTTCTGATTTTATCTGTTTTGATTTTATATACTGTTTTGTTTGTTTGTTTGTTTGTTTGTTAATTAGTTAGTTAGTTTGCTTGTTTTAATCAATTTTAAATCATGATTTTTATTTGTTTTTGTTTCTAATGTCTCTGTAAAGCACTTTGAATCACCTTGTTGTTGAATTGTGCTATACAAATAAACTTGCCTTGCCTTGACTCCAGCAGGGACCCTTTACTCCAGGAACGCGTCACTGGAGGCACAGGGGCCCTTGACTCCAGCAGGGGCCCTTGTCTAAAGCAGGGGCCCTTGACTCCAGCAGGGGCCCCATGACTCCAGGGATGCGTCACTGGAGGCGCAGGGGCCCTTGACTCCAGCAAGGGCCCTTGACTCCAGGGACGCGTCATTTGAGGCGCAGGGGCCCTTGACTCCAGCAGGGGCCCTTGACCCCAGGGACGCGTCATTTGAGGCGCAGGGGCCCTTGACTCCAGCAGGGGCCCTTGACTAAAGCAGGGGCCCTTGACTCAAGCAGGGGCCCTTGACTCCAGCAGGGGCCCTTGACCCCAGGGACGCGTCATTTGAGGCGCAGGGGCCCTTGACTCCAGCAGGGGCCCTTGACTCCAGGGATTTTTCACTGGAGGCGCAGGGGCCCTTGACTCCAGCAGGGGCCCTTGACTCCAGCAGGGGCCCTTGACTCCAGGGATTTTTCACTGGAGGCGCAGGGGCCCTTGACTCCAGCAGGGGCCCTTGACTCCAGCAGGGGCCCTTGACTCGGGAAGGGGCCCTTGACTAAAGCAGGGGCCCTTGACTCCAGCAGGGGCCCTTGACTCCAGGGATGCGTCACTCGAGGCGCAGGGGCCCTTGACTCCAGCAGGGGCCCTGCACCTCCAGCAGGGGCCACATGACTCCAGGGATGCGTCACTGGAGGCGCAGGGGCCCTTGACTCCAGCAGGGGCCCTTGACTAAAGAAGGGGCCCTTGACTCAAGCAGGGTCCCTTGAATCCAGCAGGGGCCCATGACTCCAGGGATGCGTCACTGGAGGCACAGGGGCCCTTGACTCCAGCGGGGGCCCATGACTCCAGCAGCGGCCCTTGACTCCAGCAGGGGCCATTGACTCTAGCAGGGGCCCTTGACTCCAGGGACGCGTCATTGGAGGCGTCTCTATCAGTCTGTCATGAATCGCTGTGCGGCAGGCGGGAGTTGGACCCAAAATGCAGGACTCATAGACTCGAGGGAATGAACTCAAAACACAGCTTTATTTGCTGGTAAAACAAACATACAAACTAAACTAAACTGGGAAGCCACAAACTAAGAACTACAGCGAGACACAGGGAGATCCACACACAGCATGAGGGATGACGTCACACCGACTCAGAGAAACACAGGGTTTAAATACACTGGGGAGTAACGAGGGGAATGAGACACAGAAGGAGGGCACAGCTGGAAGAAATCAGGACTGACGAGACAAGCAAAGCAGGACACATTCACATAAGAAACGGACCTTCAAAGTAAAACAGGAAGTATCACACAGAGACGCGAACTTGACACAGTGGAGACAGCAACTAAGAAATACAGAGACATAAACCATAAGGCAGAGGTCTAAGAACCAAAATACACAGGGAAATACTCAGCTGGGAACACAAGAGACTAGACTAGAGAGAGTAACAAAAAACCAACCATGAGAACATAATGCACAATGCCGAGTGACAGAAAACAAGAAACTCAAACATGCAAAGACACAATTACACAGAACAGAGGGGACACAGAGAGACATGAAGGGCAAGGGATCAAAACTAGAAGCCATAGAATAAATCACACACAAGTACAATAATACGAAAATCACAAAGAACTAAAAACGCTGGGTCAGGAGACCCAGGACCGTGACACAGTCTTAGTTTCACTGGATCTCAGTGCAGCATTTGACACAGTTGACCACAACATATTACTCAAACGACTGGAGAACTGGGCAGGTTTTTCAGGAACTGTACTATACTCGTTAAAAAACATACTTGAAGACTCACCTGTTCTCAGCTGCATTTGAATAAAGCACCAAATCCACACTTTTAAGCTTAAATTTCAAAACTAACATTTTAACTACTGATTTTATCTATTTCTGATTTTATTTGTTTTGATTTTATATACTGTTTTTGTTTGTTTGTTTGTTTGCTTGTTAATTAGTTAGTTACTTTGTTTGTTTGTTTAAATCAATTTTAAATCATGCCTTTTATTTGTTTTTATTTCTAATGTCTCTGTAAAGCACTTTGAATCACCTTGTTGTTGAATTGTCAGTGAAGGTTCTCAGTCATTCAGGTCATCGTAGTCAATGGAGCTTGCAAAGAAAAGCGTCTGGACTTCTTTAAGTTGCTTGAAGACGTTTCACTTCACAGCAGGGGCCCTTGACCCCAGGGACGCGTCATTTGAGGCGCAGGGGCCCTTGACTCCAGCAGGGGCCCTTGACTAAAGCAGGGGCCCTTGACTCAAGCGGGGGCCCTTGACTCCAGCAGGGGCCCTTGACCCCAGGGACGCGTCATTTGAGGCGCAGGGGCCCTTGACTCCAGCAGGGGCCCTTGACTCCAGCAGGGGCCCTTGACTCCAGGGATTTTTCACTGGAGGCGCAGGGGCCCTTGACTCCAGCAGGGGCCCTTGACTCCAGCAGGGGCCCTTGACTCCAGGGATTTTTCACTGGAGGCGCAGGGGCCCTTGACTCCAGCAGGGGCCCTTGACTCCAGCAGGCTCCCTTGACTCCAGCAGGGGCCCTTGACTCGGGAAGGGGCCCTTGACTAAAGCAGGGGCCCTTGACTCCAGCAGGGGCCCTTGAATCCAGGGATGCGTCACTCGAGGCGCAGGGGCCCTTGACTCCAGCAGGGGCCCTGCACCTCCAGCAGGGGCCACATGACTCCAGGGATGCGTCACTGGAGGCGCAGGGGCCCTTGACTCCAGCAGGGGCCCTTGACTAAAGAAGGGGCCCTTGACTCAAGCAGGGTCCCTTGAATCCAGCAGGGGCCCATGACTCCAGGGATGCGTCACTGGAGGCACAGGGGCCCTTGACTCCAGCAGGGGCCCTTGACTCCAGGGACACGTCACTGGAGGCGCAGGGGCCCTTGACTCCAGCAGGGGCCCTTGACTACAGCAGGGGAGCTTGACTGCAGGGACGCGTCACTGGAGGCGCAGGGGCCTTTGACTCCAGCAGGGGCCCTTGACTCCAGCAGGGGCCCTTGACTCAAGCAGGGGCCCTTGACTCAAGCAGGGGCCCTAGACTCCAGGGACGCGTCACTGGAGGCACAGGGGCCCTTGAGTTCAGCAGGGGCCCTTGACTCCAGCAGGGGCCCTTGACTAAAGAAGGGGCCCTTGACTCAAGCAGGGTCCCTTGAATCCAGCAGGGGCCCCATGACTCCAGGGATGCGTCACTGGAGGCGCAGGGGCCTTTGACTCCAGCAGGGGCCCTTGACTCCAGCAAGGGCCCTTGACTCCAGGGACACGTCATTTGAGGCGCAGGGGCCCTTGACTCCAGCAGGGGCCCTTGACCCCAGGGACGCGTCATTTGAGGCGCAGGGGCCCTTGACTCCAGCAGGGGCCCTTGACTCCAGCAGGGGCCCTTGACTCCAGGGATTTTTCACTGGAGGCGCAGGGGCCCTTGACTCCAGCAGGGGCCCTTGACTCCAGCAGGGGCCCTTGACTCCAGGGATTTTTCACTGGAGGCGCAGGGGCCCTTGACTCCAGCAGGGGCCCTTGACTCCAGCAGGCTCCCTTGACTCCAGCAGGGGCCCTTGACTCGGGAAGGGGCCCTTGACTAAAGCAGGGGCCCTTGACTCCAGCAGGGGCCCTTGACTCCAGGGATGCGTCACTCGAGGCGCAGGGGCCCTTGACTCCAGCAGGGGCCCTTGACTCCAGCAGGGGCCACATGACTCCAGGGATGCGTCACTGGAGGCGCAGGGGCCCTTGACTCCAGCAGGGGCCCTTGACTAAAGAAGGGGCCCTTGACTCAAGCAGGGTCCCTTGAATCCAGCAGGGGCCCATGACTCCAGGGATGCGTCACTGGAGGCGCAGGGGCCCTTGACTCCAGCAGGGGCCCTTGACTCCAGGGACACGTCACTGGAGGCGCAGGGGCCCTTGACTCCAGCAGGGGCCCTTGACTCCAGGGACACGTCACTGGAGGCGCAGGGGCCCTTGACTCCAGCAGGGGCCCTTGACTCCAGCAGGGGAGCTTGACTGCAGGGACGCGTCACTGGAGGCGCAGGGGCCTTTGACTCCAGCAGGGGCCCTTGACTCCAGCAGGGTCCCTTGAATCCAGCAGGGGCCCATGACTCCAGGGATGCGTCACTGGAGGCGCAGGGGCCCTTGACTCCAGCAGGGGCCCTTGACTCCAGGGACACGTCACTGGAGGCGCAGGGGCCCTTGACTCCAGCAGGGGCCCTTGACTCCAGCAGGGGCCCTTGACTCAAGCAGGGGCCCTAGTCTCCAGGGACGCGTCACTGGAGGCACAGGGGCCCTTGAGTTCAGCAGGGGCCCTTGACTCCAGCAGGGGCCCTTGACTAAAGAAGGGGCCCTTGACTAAAGAAGGGGCCCTTGACTCAAGCAGGGTCCCTTGAATCCAGCAGGGGCCCTTGACTCCAGGGATGCGTCACTGGAGGCGCAGGGGCCCTTGACTCCAGCAGGGGCCCTTGACTCCAGCAGGGGCCCTTGACTCCAGCAGGGGCCCTTGACTCGGGAAGGGGCCCTTGACTAAAGCAGGGGCCCTTGACTCCAGCGGGGGCCCATGACTCCAGCAGCGGCCCTTGACTCCAGCAGGGGCCCTTGACTCCAGCAGGGGCCCTTGACTCCAGGGACGCGTCATTGGAGGCGTCTCTATCAGTCTGTCATGAATCGCTGTGCGGCAGGCGGGAGTTGGACCCAAAATGCAGGACTCATAGACTCGAGGGAATGAACTCAAAACACAGCTTTATTTGCTGGTAAAACAAACATACAAACTAAACTAAACTGGGAAGCCACAAACTAAGAACTACAGCGAGACACAGGGAGATCCACACACAGCATGAGGGATGACGTCACACCGACTCAGAGAAACACAGGGTTTAAATACACTGGGGAGTAACGAGGGGAATGAGACACAGAAGGAGGGCACAGCTGGAAGAAATCAGGACTGACGAGACAAGCAAAGCAGGACACATTCACATAAGAAACGGACCTTCAAAGTAAAACAGGAAGTATCACACAGAGACGCGAACTTGACACAGTGGAGACAGCAACTAAGAAATACAGAGACATAAACCATAAGGCAGAGGTCTAAGAACCAAAATACACAGGGAAATACTCAGCTGGGAACACAAGAGACTAGACTAGAGAGAGTAACAAAAAACCAACCATGAGAACATAATGCACAATGCCGAGTGACAGAAAACAAGAAACTCAAACATGCAAAGACACAATTACACAGAACAGAGGGGACACAGAGAGACATGAAGGGCAAGGGATCAAAACTAGAAGCCATAGAATAAATCACACACAAGTACAATAATACGAAAATCACAAAGAACTAAAAACGCTGGGTCAGGAGACCCAGGACCGTGACACAGTCTTAGTTTCACTGGATCTCAGTGCAGCATTTGACACAGTTGACCACAACATATTACTCAAACGACTGGAGAACTGGGCAGGTTTTTCAGGAACTGTACTATACTCGTTAAAAAACATACTTGAAGACTCACCTGTTCTCAGCTGCATTTGAATAAAGCACCAAATCCACACTTTTAAGCTTAAATTTCAAAACTAACATTTTAACTACTGATTTTATCTATTTATGATTTTATTTGTTTTGATTTTATATACTGTTTTTGTTTGTTTGTTTGTTTGCTTGTTAATTAGTTAGTTACTTTGTTTGTTTGTTTAAATCAATTTTAAATCATGCCTTTTATTTGTTTTTATTTCTAATGTCTCTGTAAAGCACTTTGAATCACCTTGTTGTTGAATTGTCAGTGAAGGTTCTCAGTCATTCAGGTCATCGTAGTCAATGGAGCTTGCAAAGAAAAGCGTCTGGACTTCTTTAAGTTGCTTGAAGACGTTTCACTTCACAGCAGGGGCCCTTGACCCCAGGGACGCGTCATTTGAGGCGCAGGGGCCCTTGACTCCAGCAGGGGCCCTTGACTAAAGCAGGGGCCCTTGACTCAAGCGGGGGCCCTTGACTCCAGCAGGGGCCCTTGACCCCAGGGACGCGTCATTTGAGGCGCAGGGGCCCTTGACTCCAGCAGGGGCCCTTGACTCCAGCAGGGGCCCTTGACTCCAGCAGGGGCCCTTGACTCCAGGGATTTTTCACTGGAGGCGCAGGGGCCCTTGACTCCAGCAGGGGCCCTTGACTCCAGCAGGGGCCCTTGACTCCAGGGATTTTTCACTGGAGGCGCAGGGGCCCTTGACTCCAGCAGGGGCCCTTGACTCCAGCAGGCTCCCTTGACTCCAGCAGGGGCCCTTGACTCGGGAAGGGGCCCTTGACTAAAGCAGGGGCCCTTGACTCCAGCAGGGGCCCTTGAATCCAGGGATGCGTCACTCGAGGCGCAGGGGCCCTTGACTCCAGCAGGGGCCCTGCACCTCCAGCAGGGGCCACATGACTCCAGGGATGCGTCACTGGAGGCGCAGGGGCCCTTGACTCCAGCAGGGGCCCTTGACTAAAGAAGGGGCCCTTGACTCAAGCAGGGTCCCTTGAATCCAGCAGGGGCCCATGACTCCAGGGATGCGTCACTGGAGGCACAGGGGCCCTTGACTCCAGCAGGGGCCCTTGACTCCAGGGACACGTCACTGGAGGCGCAGGGGCCCTTGACTCCAGCAGGGGCCCTTGACTCCAGCAGGGGAGCTTGACTGCAGGGACGCGTCACTGGAGGCGCAGGGGCCTTTGACTCCAGCAGGGGCCCTTGACTCCAGCAGGGGCCCTTGACTCCAGCAGGGGCCCTTGACTCAAGCAGGGGCCCTAGACTCCAGGGACGCGTCACTGGAGGCAGAGGGGCCCTTGAGTTCAGCAGGGGCCCTTGACTCCAGCAGGGGCCCTTGACTAAAGAAGGGGCCCTTGACTCAAGCAGGGTCCCTTGAATCCAGCAGGGGCCCCATGACTCCAGGGATGCGTCACTGGAGGCGCAGGGGCCTTTGACTCCAGCAGGGGCCCTTGACTCCAGCAAGGGCCCTTGACTCCAGGGACACGTCATTTGAGGCGCAGGGGCCCTTGACTCCAGCAGGGGCCCTTGACCCCAGGGACGCGTCATTTGAGGCGCAGGGGCCCTTGACTCCAGCAGGGGCCCTTGACTCCAGCAGGGGCCCTTGACTCCAGCAGGGGCCCTTGACTCCAGGGATTTTTCACTGGAGGCGCAGGGGCCCTTGACTCCAGCAGGGGCCCTTGACTCCAGCAGGGGCCCTTGACTCCAGGGATTTTTCACTGGAGGCGCAGGGGCCCTTGACTCCAGCAGGGGCCCTTGACTCCAGCAGGCTCCCTTGACTCCAGCAGGGGCCCTTGACTCGGGAAGGGGCCCTTGACTAAAGCAGGGGCCCTTGACTCCAGCAGGGGCCCTTGACTCCAGGGATGCGTCACTCGAGGCGCAGGGGCCCTTGACTCCAGCAGGGGCCCTTGACTCCAGCAGGGGCCACATGACTCCAGGGATGCGTCACTGGAGGCGCAGGGGCCCTTGACTCCAGCAGGGGCCCTTGACTAAAGAAGGGGCCCTTGACTCAAGCAGGGTCCCTTGAATCCAGCAGGGGCCCATGACTCCAGGGATGCGTCACTGGAGGCGCAGGGGCCCTTGACTCCAGCAGGGGCCCTTGACTCCAGGGACACGTCACTGGAGGCGCAGGGGCCCTTGACTCCAGCAGGGGCCCTTGACTCCAGGGACACGTCACTGGAGGCGCAGGGGCCCTTGACTCCAGCAGGGGCCCTTGACTCCAGCAGGGGAGCTTGACTGCAGGGACGCGTCACTGGAGGCGCAGGGGCCTTTGACTCCAGCAGGGGCCCTTGACTCCAGCAGGGTCCCTTGAATCCAGCAGGGGCCCATGACTCCAGGGATGCGTCACTGGAGGCGCAGGGGCCCTTGACTCCAGCAGGGGCCCTTGACTCCAGGGACACGTCACTGGAGGCGCAGGGGCCCTTGACTCCAGCAGGGGCCCTTGACTCCAGCAGGGGCCCTTGACTCAAGCAGGGGCCCTAGTCTCCAGGGACGCGTCACTGGAGGCACAGGGGCCCTTGAGTTCAGCAGGGGCCCTTGACTCCAGCAGGGGCCCTTGACTAAAGAAGGGGCCCTTGACTAAAGAAGGGGCCCTTGACTCAAGCAGGGTCCCTTGAATCCAGCAGGGGCCCTTGACTCCAGGGATGCGTCACTGGAGGCGCAGGGGCCCTTGACTCCAGCAGGGGCCCTTGACTCCAGCAGGGGCCCTTGACTCCAGCAGGGGCCCTTGACTCGGGAAGGGGCCCTTGACTAAAGCAGGGGCCCTTGACTCCAGCGGGGGCCCATGACTCCAGCAGCGGCCCTTGACTCCAGCAGGGGCCCTTGACTCCAGCAGGGGCCCTTGACTCCAGGGACGCGTCATTGGAGGCGTCTCTATCAGTCTGTCATGAATCGCTGTGCGGCAGGCGGGAGTTGGACCCAAAATGCAGGACTCATAGACTCGAGGGAATGAACTCAAAACACAGCTTTATTTGCTGGTAAAACAAACATACAAACTAAACTAAACTGGGAAGCCACAAACTAAGAACTACAGCGAGACACAGGGAGATCCACACACAGCATGAGGGATGACGTCACACCGACTCAGAGAAACACAGGGTTTAAATACACTGGGGAGTAACGAGGGGAATGAGACACAGAAGGAGGGCACAGCTGGAAGAAATCAGGACTGACGAGACAAGCAAAGCAGGACACATTCACATAAGAAACGGACCTTCAAAGTAAAACAGGAAGTATCACACAGAGACGCGAACTTGACACAGTGGAGACAGCAACTAAGAAATACAGAGACATAAACCATAAGGCAGAGGTCTAAGAACCAAAATACACAGGGAAATACTCAGCTGGGAACACAAGAGACTAGACTAGAGAGAGTAACAAAAAACCAACCATGAGAACATAATGCACAATGCCGAGTGACAGAAAACAAGAAACTCAAACATGCAAAGACACAATTACACAGAACAGAGGGGACACAGAGAGACATGAAGGGCAAGGGATCAAAACTAGAAGCCATAGAATAAATCACACACAAGTACAATAATACGAAAATCACAAAGAACTAAAAACGCTGGGTCAGGAGACCCAGGACCGTGACACAGTCTTAGTTTCACTGGATCTCAGTGCAGCATTTGACACAGTTGACCACAACATATTACTCAAACGACTGGAGAACTGGGCAGGTTTTTCAGGAACTGTACTATACTCGTTAAAAAACATACTTGAAGACTCACCTGTTCTCAGCTGCATTTGAATAAAGCACCAAATCCACACTTTTAAGCTTAAATTTCAAAACTAACATTTTAACTACTGATTTTATCTATTTCTGATTTTATTTGTTTTGATTTTATATACTGTTTTTGTTTGTTTGTTTGTTTGCTTGTTAATTAGTTAGTTACTTTGTTTGTTTGTTTAAATCAATTTTAAATCATGCCTTTTATTTGTTTTTATTTCTAATGTCTCTGTAAAGCACTTTGAATCACCTTGTTGTTGAATTGTCAGTGAAGGTTCTCAGTCATTCAGGTCATCGTAGTCAATGGAGCTTGCAAAGAAAAGCGTCTGGACTTCTTTAAGTTGCTTGAAGACGTTTCACTTCACAGCAGGGGCCCTTGACCCCAGGGACGCGTCATTTGAGGCGCAGGGGCCCTTGACTCCAGCAGGGGCCCTTGACTAAAGCAGGGGCCCTTGACTCAAGCGGGGGCCCTTGACTCCAGCAGGGGCCCTTGACCCCAGGGACGCGTCATTTGAGGCGCAGGGGCCCTTGACTCCAGCAGGGGCCCTTGACTCCAGCAGGGGCCCTTGACTCCAGGGATTTTTCACTGGAGGCGCAGGGGCCCTTGACTCCAGCAGGGGCCCTTGACTCCAGCAGGGGCCCTTGACTCCAGGGATTTTTCACTGGAGGCGCAGGGGCCCTTGACTCCAGCAGGGGCCCTTGACTCCAGCAGGCTCCCTTGACTCCAGCAGGGGCCCTTGACTCGGGAAGGGGCCCTTGACTAAAGCAGGGGCCCTTGACTCCAGCAGGGGCCCTTGAATCCAGGGATGCGTCACTCGAGGCGCAGGGGCCCTTGACTCCAGCAGGGGCCCTGCACCTCCAGCAGGGGCCACATGACTCCAGGGATGCGTCACTGGAGGCGCAGGGGCCCTTGACTCCAGCAGGGGCCCTTGACTAAAGAAGGGGCCCTTGACTCAAGCAGGGTCCCTTGAATCCAGCAGGGGCCCATGACTCCAGGGATGCGTCACTGGAGGCACAGGGGCCCTTGACTCCAGCAGGGGCCCTTGACTCCAGGGACACGTCACTGGAGGCGCAGGGGCCCTTGACTCCAGCAGGGGCCCTTGACTCCAGCAGGGGAGCTTGACTGCAGGGACGCGTCACTGGAGGCGCAGGGGCCTTTGACTCCAGCAGGGGCCCTTGACTCCAGCAGGGGCCCTTGACTCCAGCAGGGGCCCTTGACTCAAGCAGGGGCCCTAGACTCCAGGGACGCGTCACTGGAGGCAGAGGGGCCCTTGAGTTCAGCAGGGGCCCTTGACTCCAGCAGGGGCCCTTGACTAAAGAAGGGGCCCTTGACTCAAGCAGGGTCCCTTGAATCCAGCAGGGGCCCCATGACTCCAGGGATGCGTCACTGGAGGCGCAGGGGCCTTTGACTCCAGCAGGGGCCCTTGACTCCAGCAAGGGCCCTTGACTCCAGGGACACGTCATTTGAGGCGCAGGGGCCCTTGACTCCAGCAGGGGCCCTTGACCCCAGGGACGCGTCATTTGAGGCGCAGGGGCCCTTGACTCCAGCAGGGGCCCTTGACTCCAGCAGGGGCCCTTGACTCCAGGGATTTTTCACTGGAGGCGCAGGGGCCCTTGACTCCAGCAGGGGCCCTTGACTCCAGCAGGGGCCCTTGACTCCAGGGATTTTTCACTGGAGGCGCAGGGGCCCTTGACTCCAGCAGGGGCCCTTGACTCCAGCAGGCTCCCTTGACTCCAGCAGGGGCCCTTGACTCGGGAAGGGGCCCTTGACTAAAGCAGGGGCCCTTGACTCCAGCAGGGGCCCTTGACTCCAGGGATGCGTCACTCGAGGCGCAGGGGCCCTTGACTCCAGCAGGGGCCCTTGACTCCAGCAGGGGCCACATGACTCCAGGGATGCGTCACTGGAGGCGCAGGGGCCCTTGACTCCAGCAGGGGCCCTTGACTAAAGAAGGGGCCCTTGACTCAAGCAGGGTCCCTTGAATCCAGCAGGGGCCCATGACTCCAGGGATGCGTCACTGGAGGCGCAGGGGCCCTTGACTCCAGCAGGGGCCCTTGACTCCAGGGACACGTCACTGGAGGCGCAGGGGCCCTTGACTCCAGCAGGGGCCCTTGACTCCAGGGACACGTCACTGGAGGCGCAGGGGCCCTTGACTCCAGCAGGGGCCCTTGACTCCAGCAGGGGAGCTTGACTGCAGGGACGCGTCACTGGAGGCGCAGGGGCCTTTGACTCCAGCAGGGGCCCTTGACTCCAGCAGGGTCCCTTGAATCCAGCAGGGGCCCATGACTCCAGGGATGCGTCACTGGAGGCGCAGGGGCCCTTGACTCCAGCAGGGGCCCTTGACTCCAGGGACACGTCACTGGAGGCGCAGGGGCCCTTGACTCCAGCAGGGGCCCTTGACTCCAGCAGGGGCCCTTGACTCAAGCAGGGGCCCTAGTCTCCAGGGACGCGTCACTGGAGGCACAGGGGCCCTTGAGTTCAGCAGGGGCCCTTGACTCCAGCAGGGGCCCTTGACTAAAGAAGGGGCCCTTGACTAAAGAAGGGGCCCTTGACTCAAGCAGGGTCCCTTGAATCCAGCAGGGGCCCTTGACTCCAGGGATGCGTCACTGGAGGCGCAGGGGCCCTTGACTCCAGCAGGGGCCCTTGACTCCAGCAGGGGCCCTTGACTCCAGCAGGGGCCCTTGACTCGGGAAGGGGCCCTTGACTAAAGCAGGGGCCCTTGACTCCAGCGGGGGCCCATGACTCCAGCAGCGGCCCTTGACTCCAGCAGGGGCCCTTGACTCCAGCAGGGGCCCTTGACTCCAGGGACGCGTCATTGGAGGCGTCTCTATCAGTCTGTCATGAATCGCTGTGCGGCAGGCGGGAGTTGGACCCAAAATGCAGGACTCATAGACTCGAGGGAATGAACTCAAAACACAGCTTTATTTGCTGGTAAAACAAACATACAAACTAAACTAAACTGGGAAGCCACAAACTAAGAACTACAGCGAGACACAGGGAGATCCACACACAGCATGAGGGATGACGTCACACCGACTCAGAGAAACACAGGGTTTAAATACACTGGGGAGTAACGAGGGGAATGAGACACAGAAGGAGGGCACAGCTGGAAGAAATCAGGACTGACGAGACAAGCAAAGCAGGACACATTCACATAAGAAACGGACCTTCAAAGTAAAACAGGAAGTATCACACAGAGACGCGAACTTGACACAGTGGAGACAGCAACTAAGAAATACAGAGACATAAACCATAAGGCAGAGGTCTAAGAACCAAAATACACAGGGAAATACTCAGCTGGGAACACAAGAGACTAGACTAGAGAGAGTAACAAAAAACCAACCATGAGAACATAATGCACAATGCCGAGTGACAGAAAACAAGAAACTCAAACATGCAAAGACACAATTACACAGAACAGAGGGGACACAGAGAGACATGAAGGGCAAGGGATCAAAACTAGAAGCCATAGAATAAATCACACACAAGTACAATAATACGAAAATCACAAAGAACTAAAAACGCTGGGTCAGGAGACCCAGGACCGTGACACAGTCTTAGTTTCACTGGATCTCAGTGCAGCATTTGACACAGTTGACCACAACATATTACTCAAACGACTGGAGAACTGGGCAGGTTTTTCAGGAACTGTACTATACTCGTTAAAAAACATACTTGAAGACTCACCTGTTCTCAGCTGCATTTGAATAAAGCACCAAATCCACACTTTTAAGCTTAAATTTCAAAACTAACATTTTAACTACTGATTTTATCTATTTATGATTTTATTTGTTTTGATTTTATATACTGTTTTTGTTTGTTTGTTTGTTTGCTTGTTAATTAGTTAGTTACTTTGTTTGTTTGTTTAAATCAATTTTAAATCATGCCTTTTATTTGTTTTTATTTCTAATGTCTCTGTAAAGCACTTTGAATCACCTTGTTGTTGAATTGTCAGTGAAGGTTCTCAGTCATTCAGGTCATCGTAGTCAATGGAGCTTGCAAAGAAAAGCGTCTGGACTTCTTTAAGTTGCTTGAAGACGTTTCACTTCACAGCAGGGGCCCTTGACCCCAGGGACGCGTCATTTGAGGCGCAGGGGCCCTTGACTCCAGCAGGGGCCCTTGACTAAAGCAGGGGCCCTTGACTCAAGCGGGGGCCCTTGACTCCAGCAGGGGCCCTTGACCCCAGGGACGCGTCATTTGAGGCGCAGGGGCCCTTGACTCCAGCAGGGGCCCTTGACTCCAGCAGGGGCCCTTGACTCCAGGGATTTTTCACTGGAGGCGCAGGGGCCCTTGACTCCAGCAGGGGCCCTTGACTCCAGCAGGGGCCCTTGACTCCAGGGATTTTTCACTGGAGGCGCAGGGGCCCTTGACTCCAGCAGGGGCCCTTGACTCCAGCAGGCTCCCTTGACTCCAGCAGGGGCCCTTGACTCGGGAAGGGGCCCTTGACTAAAGCAGGGGCCCTTGACTCCAGCAGGGGCCCTTGAATCCAGGGATGCGTCACTCGAGGCGCAGGGGCCCTTGACTCCAGCAGGGGCCCTGCACCTCCAGCAGGGGCCACATGACTCCAGGGATGCGTCACTGGAGGCGCAGGGGCCCTTGACTCCAGCAGGGGCCCTTGACTAAAGAAGGGGCCCTTGACTCAAGCAGGGTCCCTTGAATCCAGCAGGGGCCCATGACTCCAGGGATGCGTCACTGGAGGCACAGGGGCCCTTGACTCCAGCAGGGGCCCTTGACTCCAGGGACACGTCACTGGAGGCGCAGGGGCCCTTGACTCCAGCAGGGGCCCTTGACTCCAGCAGGGGAGCTTGACTGCAGGGACGCGTCACTGGAGGCGCAGGGGCCTTTGACTCCAGCAGGGGCCCTTGACTCCAGCAGGGGCCCTTGACTCAAGCAGGGGCCCTTGACTCAAGCAGGGGCCCTAGACTCCAGGGACGCGTCACTGGAGGCAGAGGGGCCCTTGAGTTCAGCAGGGGCCCTTGACTCCAGCAGGGGCCCTTGACTAAAGAAGGGGCCCTTGACTCAAGCAGGGTCCCTTGAATCCAGCAGGGGCCCCATGACTCCAGGGATGCGTCACTGGAGGCGCAGGGGCCTTTGACTCCAGCAGGGGCCCTTGACTCCAGCAAGGGCCCTTGACTCCAGGGACACGTCATTTGAGGCGCAGGGGCCCTTGACTCCAGCAGGGGCCCTTGACCCCAGGGACGCGTCATTTGAGGCGCAGGGGCCCTTGACTCCA